>NW_016807991.1:328293-380751 GCF_001698545.2 Rhinopithecus bieti | reverse complement strand
TTCCCTCCCTCCCTCCTTCCTTCCTTCCTTCCTTCCCCCCCTCCCCACCAGGCTTCAGTGCAGTGACATGCCTGGCTAACTTTAGAAAAATGTTTTTGTATGTGTGTGTGGAGATGGAGTCTCCCAATGTTGCCCCAACTGGTCTCAAACTCCCGGGCTCAAGCAATCCTCCCACCCTGGCATCCCAAAAGTGCTGAGATTACAGACATGAGCCACCCTATCTGGCCAAAATGGGATATTTCTGCCCAGTGAGGACATGTGTTCTCCGTCTGGACTTTTTCCCTGTATGATTACCTCTACCTGAAGATACTATTGACAAATAAGATATAGGATGCTCAGGTGCACTCAAGTTTCAAATAAACGACCAATTTTTCAGTAAAAATATATTCCAAATACTATGTAGGACATGCTCATACTAAAAAAACAAAACAACTATTCCTTTTTGCTAAATTGTGCAGCCTGACCTGATGAATCATTTTGCTTGTATGTGTTTGTTCTTTGTTCTAATGATGAGTTTAAAAGCACTTTGGAGGAATAAATTCCTGAAAGTCCGGAAGATGAGGACCTCCTTTTTGTATTTCATTTCTTGCTACGTGCCTTGGGCCCTGCTTGCCCTTGGCCATGCTTGACTTTTGGCCACTGAATTGGGGAGGCAAAAGGCGGGAGATTTGTAGAACAGTGGTTCTCAACTGGGGACAGTTTTGCCCTCGGGGACATGTGGCAATGTCTAGAGACATTTTTGGTTGTCATTACTGGGGGTGGGGGATGCTACTAGCATCTAGCTAATGAAGGTAGAGATGCTTCTAAATACCGCAAAATGCCCACATGCATGCACGCGCGCGCACACACACACACACACACACACAAATTACTAGCCTCAAATATAAATAATGCTGAGGTGGGAACCCCTGGAGTAAAGGAAGAAAATGCACGTTTAAAATAAAGGGCCTGAGGCTCAACTACAAACCCACTACCTCAAAGTTCTCCCAAGTCGGCCAGGCATGGTAGCTCACGCCTGTAATCCCAGCACTTTGGGAGGCCGAGGCGGGCGGATCACCTGAGGTGGGGAGTTGGAGACCAACCTGGTCAACTTAGTGAAACCCCATCTCTACTAAAAATACAAAACTAGGCAGGCATGGTGGTGCATGTCTGTAGTCCCAGGAGAATCGCTTGAACCCGGGAGGCAGAGGTTGAGCTGAGATCGCGCCACTGCACTCCAGCTTAGGCAAGAGCAAAACTCCGTCTCAGAAAAAAAAAAAAAAAAAAAAAAAAAAAAAAAAAAAAAAACGAAAACACCCGAGTCAGGAATTGGCACAGACAGCTTGGAAACTGCAGTCTAGCCCCCTCCTCCACCCAGAGCCCTGAGGCCCTGTAAGACCTTCCCTCCGATTTCCCCTTGAAGGCTGCCCCTGAGGTTAATTTTAACCATCTTTCATGCAGACAACAATGTTGGGGGATGGGCGGTCTCCGAGTGGTGCTTAGTCCCTCTTTTCCATCTTCCTGCCCTTCCCTGCCACCAGCCTTCCCTAACAAGGCTCTGGGATGATGGTGGCAACAGCTTTCCAAGGCGCCCAGATGTGTCCTTTCTGCCCTGGTGGAGGCTGAAGAAAAGATGCCTCTTTGCTTGCTGTCCAATGGGAAATGTGAAAGCACTGAAGAGGCAACAACTATCAAGACCCACCTCTTCCCCTAAGTCCTTTCTTCCACTGGCAGCCAGGGTCTCCAGAAAGGAGACTGGCAGAATCAGTATTCATTCCTAGGTTCTTAGAGCAGGAGAAATAGACTGAAGGTAAATTACCCCAACAAAGGAGAAATAAATGCTCATCTTCAGCAAACTACATCAGCTCTCCATACCCTAGAGTTCAGGGAGGTTGGCAAGCTCAGCTCTCCTGCATGCCCTTTCATCCTTGTGTTTTCTCCTATGTACTCCTCAGCAGAGATGACAGTGAGCTGAGCCCCCACACTCAGCGGTCTGCCGAGGATGGAGATATTGAAAACGCCCCCACCAGCTTCTCCAAGAGCCCTCCGTGTGGTGTGGGTGAGCAAAATCCAGTCCTTTCTTTGGGCTGAAAAACAAAACAAATCATCAAAACAAGACAAAGGCAAAAATAAGCAACAAAAAAGTGGGAGACTTTTCCTTCTTAAGTAAAATCCTGGGACAAGTAACTTTGAACTTGTTTTTTGAACTAGAAGGGGTAAACAAAGTTCAAGTCTTACAATTTAGATTTTGTTTCCCACAGTCTCTCACATTTTTATCTATGGCTGGAGAAGCAAAATAGTTTATTTTATGGGACCTGTGATTTTTCCCTCCACCAAGTGACATGAGCCAGTGGCCGCCCATTGGGTTGCAGTAGAGAAACTCCTCTTAGCAGCCCTGGCTAGTCTCCTCCCTCCCCTGCTCTTTTTCTGTCTGCCCCTCACTTTGGCTCCCCAACTCCCTGCCCCACCCTTTCCGAAAGATTTATAGAGCCAAGTGGCTTGAGAACAAATGAGCAGACTTCAGGCTGATGTATTCTGCATACTAATGACAAGATACTGCTTCTGTACCTAGGGGCAAAGCCAGGTCAGGCCAGTTTAACCATAAACTTTATTTATGGGCTTATAACTTTGCAGCTGCGGTAGCTCTGCCCAATCTTCTGAGATCTGCCTCTCTCTATAGATTCATACATATTTTTAAAACAAATTTGGTGGGGGCTGGGGAAGAGAGTGCTGGTAGCGCTTTCTTTATGATCTCCTGAGTAATTCTAGTAAGACGTTTCAGCCAAAGGGAAAAAAGGGGTCGGAGAAGGGAATAGCAATAGTAATGGGAGTAGTAATAGAAGTCATAGAGTAGCAGTAATTCTTCCTCCCAGGGAAAAATAAAGCAATAATAATAATAATACTTCCCTATAAGGCAGACATTTATTCTATCTAGTACTTCTGAGTTCTCTACAAGTTAATTTTTAGAACCACCAATCTGAAATCTTGAATCACAAAATGAGTTGCGTGCTTCAAAATGGCTCAAGACCCTTCCTTCCCGCCCAGGATCTTCTACATTTGAGCATCTTTAATTTATCAGTGAACTGGTCTCTCCAGTCCAGATGGTGTGAAGCTCAGAGCTCAGCACCTGCTCACCTTGCCTCCTTCAGTCCTCACGGTGCCCCTCTTCCATTCTGGTTGTATGTTATAACCCTGTTTGTGTAAGTCAGTGCAGCATGAGGAAGAGTCCATCCAGGATCGTAAGTTCAAGGTAATGAAAATGGATCGATTTTGCTTGGCCTCTGTGTCATGGACTTAGCTCAAGGACAGAGATGGTATAGATAGCTTCAGTCATTCAGTAGAGATGTATTGGTCACCTGCTATGGGCCAAGCACTGTGCTTGGTGTCAGGGACACCAGAGTGAACAAGATACAATAATCTCCTGTCTGTAATGAGTTTGAAGGATGTAGGCAAGTCCATTCCCACTGCTGAGAATGCATTTTAGAGCATGCATTAGAATGCTTGTGGCACCTGGCCCATCATTAGTAAACCATGCCAGATCTTTTCCAAGGTGAATAGCATTGGATCTGTGATTGGAGATCAGTCTTAGTATCCTGGGGACTTGGGTCATAATCTCTGCCCATCCGTGGAATGGTTAATCCATTTTACCTTTCTGCACTTCAGCCTGCCCTTCAGAAAGGATCTAAGACATTAGTGGGTGAAGAGAGGGAAGAGTTTGTGAACACCTGTGACCTTCAACAAAAGCTTGAAAAAACAAGGTCACCACTACTGATTGCCACTTTTCTCTGTTTCACATGTGGGCTGGGCCACTACTAGGGTCAGAAATTGAATAAGGACATTCTTTGAAACTTGCTCAGAGCAAAAGGTTCCCCTCTGGGGAAGGAGTCCAGCCAAGTGGTCATGAGATGCCAGAGTCGTCTTCTCTGACTCTCAGGAACCTACTCTTTCTATTCTACACGGATAGAGACAAAGGATTGGGGCACAAGAACTTTGGGGACATGACAATAGCAAGGGAACTGTAGGCTGGTGGATAGGCCTTATCTTGCCAGCTTGTGTGACCTTGGACAAATCACCTTACCTCTCTGAGCCTCGATATACAAATCTTTGAAATGGGTATAATAATAATTCATGTTCTAGGTACCTTGCATGGTTGATATATTTGCGAGGTCTATATAAACCTACTACAAAAATGCTACGAATAATTAGTAAAGTGCTCCAAAAATGTTAGTTTTTTAAATGGCTGCTTGAACAGTGGAAATCAGATACTGATGAGGATTTGTTATATAAATGAAATACCTGAATAATTGAAGGGTTTAAATGCTCCACAGCTTTTTAATCACACTCAACCAATGCCGGAGTATATAAATCTATATAGTAATGATCATTTGTCTCACTGTGCTTTTGAATGGATTCATTGACTTTCCTTGTAGGGCAGGGGTATGTGAGTCCCCAGGAGAGCATAAGGTTCCTGTGGGTAGCAAGTAGGTCCGTCCGTTTGCTGATGTCCCTGTAACACCTGCTGCAGAGGGCTGCGTTCTCAACTGAAGTCACTCCCCTGGCTGACCAACTGATTGACCAACAGACTAGGGATAGGGATAGACATTTATAGACATGGAAAGATGTTTTCTAGTCTTGTAACATCTATGATACTCCTTTGACATTCCTGGAAGTGGCATCTATACCTGCTGACTGAAAGCCGGGAGCTATACAGCATCTTGTGCTATTTGCTTGTGCTGGCTGCAGCTGGAAGGGGTGATGTAGAGTAAGATTCCTTTTCCCCAGGACAGTTAGCATTGGTGTTGCTACTTCAAAACAAGATCTTGAGGAAGTCACTTTGCTATCTGATTTGGTAGTGTGCAGAACTCTAAAACTGAAATGCTACCTTCAAGCTGTTGTGTGGATTGGTGTGTTCTATAAAGACCCTCGCACAGTGCCTGGAACATGATAGTGGTTAATAAATACTGTTTTCCATACCGCTTTCATACTGGTGCAGACACGACTCAAGACTACATTTGCTAACTAAACGAGTGCGTGGTGTTATCTGGCAGTTTTCTTGGCAGGAAGGACCATCCTTCCCATCCATCTGCTGCTAGCCACATGGCCCATGCGTCTGTGCCGGTTGTCCCCAGTTCTGTTTCCACAGCTCCTGAAGATGTTACTTCTGCACTTCAGCAGACCCCAGAGTAACTGGTTTTTTGGTTTTTTTCTCTCGTACATAATTATTTTCTTTTCTTTCTTTTTTTTTGAGAAGGAGTCTCGCCCTGTTGCCCAGGCTGGAGCACAGCAGCATAATCTTAGCTCACCACAACCTCCTCCTCCTGGATTCAGGCGATTCTCGTGCCTCAACTTCCCAAGTAGCTGGGATTATAGGCGTGAGCCATCGTGCCCAGCCCCATAATTCATTTCTTATTTCATCTATCAAATATTTATTAAAAACCTCATATATTCCAGGTGCTATGATGGACATTGAGATACTTCTAGGCCAATACCACTGAGCTTAGAACATAAATACAATGTAAAACAAATAAACAAAAAAAGTCTACTTTGAAATTCAGCCAGTGAAATCCGGATAATAAGAAAGGTTACTATTGATTCCCCACCCACTTCCTCAAAAGAAGAATTTTTAACCCATTGCTGAGGCTCAAGATGTTCTTATTCCTTTTTTAGAGAATGTTTTCTTTTCCAAAGCCTGTGAGGAGAAGGAGATTGTAGAAAACAGTATCACAGAAAAGATGCTCTGCAATTTAAACTCTCAATTTAGGAGTCATCAGGCGTTTTCTGTAAAGGCCCATGTAGATAGTAAGTTTCTTAGGCTTTGTGAATAACATGGTTTCTGTTGCAACTACTCAAGTCTGACATTATAGCATGAAGGCAACCACAGATAATATGTAAAAAAAAAAAAAAGCATGACTGTTAAACAATAAAACTTTATTTACAAAATCAGGAAATCTACAAAATTCTGATTAAAAATACAAAAATGTAATAAGTAGAGAGATATTCCATGTTCATGGATTGGAAGACTTGATATTGTTTAGATGTCATTTCTTCCTAACTTGTTCTGTACACTCACCACAATCCCAGTCAAAATCCCAGGCAGCTATTTTATAGAGAATGACAAACTGATTCTAAGGCTTATTTGAAAGGGCCAAGGTAACATAATACTGAAGAAGAATAACAACATTGCAAGACTCACACTACCAGATATCTCACATTAAGGCTGTACTAATCAAGACAGAGTGATATTGGTGAAAGAACAGACAAATAGATCAATGGAACAGACTAGAAGCCCAGAAAAAGACCCACACAAATACAGTCAGTTGATCACTGACAGCACAGGCAATTCAATGGAGAAAGGATAATCTTTTCAACATATGACACTGGAGCAATTAGATATCCATATGGGAAAAAAAAAAACTAGACACAGATCTTACACTTTATACAAAACGAACTAAAATGGACATGAGCCTAAACATAAAATGAAAAACTATAATATTTCTTGAAGCAAACGTAACAGAAAATCTGCATAACCTTGGGTTTGTGACAAGTTCTTAGATATAACATCAATAGCACAGTTGATGAAAGAAAAAATTGATGTCAGGCTTTATTAAAATGGAAAACTCCTGCTATGCAAAGACAATCACATAAAAATGAAAAGACAAGCCACAGACTGGGAGAAAATGTTCACAAAACACGTATCCAAAAAAGACATGTATCCAAAATACACAATCTACAAACAACTCAATTTTAAAAATGGGTAAAAATTATGAACAAACCCTCACTAAAGAAGATACGTAGATGGCAAACAGCTTATGAAAAGATGATCAATATCATTTGTCATTAGGGAACTGCAAATGAAAACAGTGAAATACCTGTTAAAATGACTAAAATTCAAAAACTCACAATACCAGCTTTTGTCAAGAATACAGAGCAACAGGGACTCTCATTCATTGCCGGTGGGAATGCAAAATGGTACAACCACTTTAGAAGACAATTTGACAGTATCTTATAAAACCGGTCTTGCCCTACAGTCAAGCAATCACACTCCTAGGTATTTGCCCAACTGGTTTGAAACATATGTCCACTCAAAAATCCGCATGTGAACTGAGCACGGTGGCTCACGCCTGTAATCCCAGCAATTTGGGAGGCTGAGGCGGGTGGATCGCTTGAGGTCAGGAATTCAAGACCAGCCTGGCCAACATGAGGAAACCCTGTCTCTAATAAAAATATAAAAAAATTAGCTGGGCATGGTGGCACATGCCTGTAATCCCAGATACTTGGGAGGCTGAGGTATGAGAATCACTTGAACCCCGGAAGCTGACATTTCAGTGAGCCAGGATCTTGCCACTGCACTCCAATCTTGGAGTGAAAATCTGTCTGACAGAGTGAAAATCTGTCTCAAACACAAACAAACTGCATCTGAATAGCCGTTTTATTCATAATTGTCAAAAGCTGGAAGCAACCAAGACATCCTTCCATAGGTGCATGACTAAATAAACTGTGGTACATTTATACAATAGAATATGATCCAGCAATGAAAAATATGGAGCATCAAGGCATTGAAAGATATGGACTGATCTTAAATGTCTATTGCTAAGTGAAAGAAGTGAGTCTGAGAAAGCTACATGGGGTAAGATTCCAATTATATGACACACTGGAAAAGGCAAAATATAGGTCTTGTTCCTCTGTCAGTTAAGAGAACCTAGAGTTGGTAAAGAGATTGGTGGTTGCCAGGGGTTCAGAGAAGAGAGAAGGATGAATAGGTGAAACACAGGGACTTCTTTAGGGCAGTGAAGTGATTCTGCATAATATTGTAATGGTGACTATAAGATATTAGGCATTCATTAGAACCCGTAGAACTTTACAGCAGAAAAGTGCACCTTAATTTATGCAACATTTTTTTTTTTTTTTTTTTGAGGCGGAGTCTCGCTCTGTCGCCCGGACTGGAGTGCAGTGGCCAGATCTCAGCTCACTGCAAGCTCCGCCTCCCGGGTTTACGCCATTCTCCTGCCTCAGCCTCCCGAGTAGCTGGGACTACAGGCACCTGCCACCTCGCCCGGCTGGTTTTGTATTTTAGTAGAGACGGGGTTTCACCGTGTTAGCCAGGATGGTCTCGATCTCCTGACCTCGTGATCCACCCATCTTGGCCTCCCAAAGTGCTGGGATTACAGGCTTGAGCCACCACGCCCGGCCAATTTATGCAACATTTTAAAAAAAATTTTTTAAGAGTTTGAGGGATCTCAGGGTGGAATGCAGATGTGACAGAAGGATGTAGAATTCTTACAAACATATGAAAGAACATCAGTGAATGAGGTCAGGGAATAAGGTACTGACCTAAGTAACTTTGAAAATGAGTGAAGTCTGTAAGACTGAAAGAAAAAGGAGCTGTAGGCTGGGCGCGGTGGCTCACGCCTGTAATCCCAACACTGTGGGAGGCCAAGGTGGGTGGATCACTTGAGGTCAGGAGTTTGAGACCAGCCTGGCTAACATGGTGAAACCCTGTCTCTAATAAAAATACAAAAATTGCCAAGCATGGTGGCGCACACCTGTAATCCCAGCTAGTCGGGAGGCTGAGGCAGGAGAATCGCTTGAACCTGGGAGGTGGAAGTTGCCGTGAGTTGAGATCATGCCACTGCACTCCAGCCTGGGTGACAGAGTGAGACTCCATCAAAAATAATAATAATTATTATATTAATAGAGAAAAAGGAGCTGTATACAAGCGCTCTATTGGCATTTCTACCCACCCCCACCAACACACTTTTTTGTGAGGAAGATATGGGTTAGCAATTCTGAAACCATTATACATAAATGCTGGAATTAGTTCAGTAAATGGATCAAAGATTGTGGGAGCCAGGTTTTTCATTGCTAGAATGGGAGCCCACAGATAAGCAATGGGAGGAGATGGAAATGATCCATGTGCTAATGGATTCGAGTTGGAAACATAAGTACAAACCCAGATTTAGCTTAACATAGAAATAGATGATTACGTGTAGAAATATTCATTGATACGTGTATATATACAGGTTAGCACATGCATATATGTCTCCTTGCTCTGTCAGTTGGAAGAACCTAGAAGCACTAGCACTCCAGTAACAATGAGCACACCTAGTGCCTGGTCTTAGTTCCTAAAACCATTTGCCTATAGAAAGAATCAGGGCTCCTTGTAGATATAGCTGACTCTACTGGAGCAGGAAATGCACATAATGAGCCAGGAGCCTCTTGTAGTGGCAGGAAGTAAGAAAATGCTCAAAAAGCAAAACTAAAACAAAGTGAAATTCAAAAAAGCAAAACGATAAAACCCCCACATGCTGGGCACAGCAGTGGCTCATGCCTGTAATACCAGCATTTCGGGAGACCAAGGCGGGAGGATCACGAGGTCAGGAGATTGAGACCATCCTGGCTAACACGGTGAAACTCCATCTCTACTAAAAATACAAAGAAGTTAGCCAGACATGGTGGTGGGCACCTGTAGTCCCAGTTAGAGGCTGAGGCAGGAGAATGGCATAAACCCAGGAGGGAGAGCTTGCAGTGAGCCAAGATCACACCACTGCACTCCAGCCTAGGTGACGGAGCAAGACTCTGTCTCAAAAATAAGTAAATAAATAAATATTCCATATAACCCCCAAAATATAAAGTAAATACCCATGATTCATAATGATAAAGATAAATGACTGGGTAAACAAATGGAAGAGACCAGACACATCTGTGCAGAAGGATTCCAAATAATTTATGTAGCTACTCCACCCCTGAGAAGGAGGAGCATGATTCCCCACTCCTCAAATGTGGGCTTCACATAGTGACTTTCTTCCAAAAACTAGAGTATGGAAAGGGAGAAACAGAAAGTACGAGAAACCCAGCAAACCCTACCTGAGTCAGGTTAATATTGATATCAATAAATTTCATTGATAGCATGGACTTTTTTTTTTTTTTAATGTCAACAAAAGACTTTCACATAGACAAGTAAACAAGCACTTTTTTTTCTTTTTTCTTTTGAGATGGAGTCTTGCTCTATCACCAGACTGGAGTGCTGTGGCACAATCTCAGCTCACTGCAACGTCCACCTCCCAGGTTCAAGCGATTCTCATGCCTAAGCCTCGCAAGTAGCTGGGATTACAGGTGCACACAACCACGCTCGGCTAATTTTTGTATTTTTAGTAGAAATGGGGTTTTGCCATGTTGGCCAGGCTGCTCTCAAATTTGTGAACTCAGGTGATTCACCTGCCTCGGCTTCCCAAAGTGATGGGATTACAAGCGTGAGTCATCACACCTGGCCAATAGCATGGACTCTTGATGTGATGAGAGTGGCACTTTCCATCTGTTGTCTTCCTCCCCAAAGCTCATTATCCCAGTCTAATCAAGAAAAAAAAAAAAAGGGAGACAAGTCCCAACTGAGGAACCTTCAACAAAATATCCCACCAGTATCCCTCAAAACTGTCAAAGTCATTAAAAACAAAGAAAGTCACTCTGAGAATTACCACAACCAAGAGGAGGCTAAGGACTCATGATGACTAAATGTAGTGTGGTGTCCAGGGTGAGGCCTTGGAATACAAAAAGGATATTAGGGCATAATGGAGGAGATTTGAATAACATGTCGTCTTTAGTTAACAATAATTGATCAATATTTGTTCCTTCATCATGACAAATGTGCCACCATAATGTAAGATGTTAATAAAGAAAAAGGGGTGTGGGGTGTGCAGAAAAATTCTGTATTCTAAATAATTTTGAAAACCTGAAACTGTTCTAAAATTAAAATTGTAATTAAAAAAAATACAGGCAATAGGCTGAATTTGGCTCCTGGCTACAGTTTGCTGACTTTACCTGAGATCAGTGTTTTCAAACCTGGCTGCTCATTTTACAAGCTTTATTTTATTTTAGTTTAGTTTAGTTTAGACGGAGTCTCGCTCTGTCACCAGGCTGGAGTGCAGTGGCATGATCTCGGCTCACTGCAACCTCAGACTTCCTGGTTCAAGTGATACTCCTGCCTCAGCCTCCTGAGCAGCTGGGATTACAGGCATGCTCCACCACATCCAGCTAATTTTTGGATTTTTATTAGAGACGGGATTTCACCATGTTGGCCAGGATAATCTCTATCTCCTGACCTCACCATCTGCCCGCCTCGACCTCCCAAAGTGCTGGGATTACAGGTGTGAGCCACCGTGCCCATCCACAAGCTTTATTTTTAAAATAGGTAATTTACATGTTTGAGAATAAAGACATTACGAAAGTTTTTGTTTTGTTTTGTTTTGTTTTGTTTTGTTTTTGAGATAGGGTCTTGCTCTGCTACCCAGGCTGGAGTGGAAAAGCATGGTCACAACTCACTGAAGCTTCACCTTCCCTGGGTTCAGTTGATCCTCCTACCTTAGCCTCCTGAGTAGCTGGGATACACGCCACTGTGACTTGCTGATTTTTTTTTTTTTTGGTCTTTCTGTAGAGGCAGGGTTTTGCCATGTTGCCCAGGTTGGTCTCAAACTCCTAAGCTCAAGCAATTTACCTGCCTCAGCCTCACTAAGAGCTGGGATCATAGGCATGAACCACCACACTTGGCCCTATGAAAAGTCTTAATCTTACCCATTTGGAAAGTATTCTGTCACTCCTTGTTCCCTGTTGTCACTACTTGTATTATTTTCTTTTGTATTCATCCAGTGCTTGTTTATTCAGCACCAAGCAATAATGAAGTGTATTTTTTATTTTCTCCCCTTTTCTACATAAACAATAGTACCCTATAAATACTGTTCTGCCTCTTGCTTTTTTTTTTTTTTTTTGTATATATTCTGGAGATTTTTCAATATTAATGCAGAAAAAATCTTTCTCATTCTTTTTAACCATTGCATAGTATTCTAAGTTATGAGTTTATTTAGCCAGGCTCCTATGAGGGTTGCCTCTAATCTTTGTTATTATAAATTATTCAGTAGTGGATAATCTTACATGTCTGGAGTTAAAAGCTTGAGGAGGTCTGACTTTGATGCCTGCACTCCACTTCAAGTGAATTAAATCAGAAATTCTTAGGGTGGGTCCTAGGCATCCTTATTTTATTTATGTATTTGTTTTTAGATGATGTCTCTCTCTGTCACCCAGGCTGGAGTGTAGTGGTGCGATCTCAGCTCACTGCAACTTCCATTTCCCAGGTTCAAGCGATTCTCCTGCCTCAGCCTCCCAAGTAACTGGAATTTCAGGTGCCCGCCACCACTCTCGGCTACTTTTTGTATTTTTCGTAGAGACGGGGTTTCACCATGTTGGCCAGGCTAATCTCGAACTCCTGACCTCAGGTGATCCACCCACCTAGGCCTCTCAAAGTGTTGGGATTACAGGCGTGAGCCACCGCACCTAGTCGCCATCCTTATTTTAAAAAAAACGTCCTCCAGTGAATCCTAACATGAATCCCAGACTGAGCAGCACTGCTACAGAACAAACACATCCCAGAAGGTTAAAGGAGAATGGTTCTCAAGGCAGGTGACACATCAGAATCACTGTAGCACCAGATAAAAATCTATACAAATATCCATGTACAAGGCTCACCTCAGAAAAACTGGATCATATTCAATGGGAGGAGTACCCAGTGTATTATTTTTTAAAGCTTCCTATGTGTTTCTAATGCACAATTAGGGTTAAGAACCATCAATCTAGGGCAAAAGTGCACCTTGTTAGAGGGAGAGCTGGAGAATTGCCTTTTCTTCCCCTGGATCTTCCAGTCCACTCTCTGTTTCTCTATCCCCTTCCTACACCTGCCTTGGAGTGTCGCTAGGAAGTAGACCTAGGACAGGATGAACGGCAAGTCAGGGTGAGTGCCCACAATGCAAGAGTGGGGTGGTGGGCTTGTGTCAGCCCACGGGCAGCATGAACATGAAGGGAATGCCTGCCATCAGAGGGTGCACATCACTGCCCATCCGTGAGCTCTGGATTAATATTTTCCAGCCCTTGATGGACTTTTGTTTCCTTCCGGCAACCTCTCTTTGCCGTCGTCAGAGCTGTGGTGAGTTCTGAGGGTATGGGTGTACAGACCGAAACTTCTCTTTCCTCATCTTTACTTAATCTCAATGAGTTGGCTTGAAATCTAGGCCATGACATGCTTTGGGCATTGCTTCCTCATTGTGTCATGGGAAAAGACAAGGGGAAGCGAAGTTTTAAAGAAAGGACTCTCCCTTAGTATTTGACATGTGTTGAGTGATTACTCATGGTACTCTTGCCCCAGATGTATGACGTTTTATTTTATAATCAATGCGAAACTGAGGTACAGAGAGGTTAAGAAATTTATCCAAAGTGACACAGTTGGGTAGTGTCAAGGGAAGTGGATCTCAAAACAAGGTTTACCCATCTCCAAAGCCTAAGCTCTGTGCTATCCTGCCTTCTTCCTATAGAGATTGAGAATTTTCTTCTGATTTCTGTATATCCTCGAGGACTGTCATCTTCAATGGAATCCAAAATGTTGGTGGCCTCCACCTTGAGGAAGCATAAAAGGGATCTCTCTCTATATATATATTATCTGCTCCTATTCCAAGATTAACTTTCTGCAGGATGCAAAAGCAATTACTTTGCATCTCCAGTGCAGCCATAGGGCTTTGTCATAGTCGTGAACTCAAGGGTTCTTCAAAAAGTTCCTCCTGGAACTCCACAAATACCATCTGCTCTAACAACCATTACAGTAACCATTAGGGTTTCCAGGCATATAGAAGTCTTACCCTCATTGCCTCATTTAACCTTCATTCCACCTTATTAGATAAGCAAACTGGGACCCCAAGAACTTAAGTCACCTGCCGAAGGTCACAGCACTAGGAAGTATTACTGCCAGATTCAAATTCAAGTCTCATTTGACACCACAGCTTGTGCTCAAGCATTGCCCTGCCCATTCCAGTGCATTTTCTAGGGAAACTTTCTTTTTCACCCCCTGGCGAGTCTTTCCACTTTCCTCTAGCTATCCCTAAAGACATTCAAAACTTTTAAGTCTCTTTCTCTTTCTTCCCTTACCCAAGCGAGGGAGAATTAGGCCACAGTGGATGGATTGATACGTGGAGTTAACCCATGTCTTCCCCAACCATGGCCACACTAATTCCAGACAGTAGAATCAGGGGCAAGGAGCTGGAGTGAGAACCCAAGGGTTAATATTGCTATAGTGGGAAAGTTATCTGCTTTGTTGTAAAACACAGCTTCCCAGCACTACAGAAGGGGCTATTAGCATGCAAATGTACTTTGCCTCATGCTTTTTAATGTTTTACTTCTGTTAATTGCTGAAACCGGTTGTAATTTCTGAGCACTGCTGGCTTCAGGGAAGCAGTTTCCTCTAAAGGGAGTTATCATTGCACCTGGAAAGATTTGAATTCTAATTTTATTAACCAGTTGGGTGAGGCATTTTCGCTACTTCTCAAAGGGAAAAAAAATAGTTGGTTGAAGTAAGAAACCTTCACATTGTACTTAGTTTCCTCTGAATTCTTTGGTTTGGAACCTGGTGTTCTCCATAAGAGATCAAGAATCACGTATGAGGCCGGGCGCGGTGGCTCATGCCTATAATCCCAACACTTTGGGAGGCCGAGGCGGGTGGATCACGAGGTCAGGAGATCGAGACTATCCTGGCTAACACAGTGAAACCCCGTCTCTACTAAAAATACAAAAATTTAGCCAGGCATGGTGGCTGTAGTCCCAACTACTTGGGAGGCTGAGGCAGGAGAACGGCGTCAACCCGGGAGGCGGAGCCTGCAGTGAGCCGAGAGGGTGCCACTGCACTCCAGCCTGGGTGACAGAGCGAGACTCCATCTAAAAAAAAAAAAGAAGAAGAAGAGTCACATATGAGATTTGATAAAGATAACAGGGAGTTTGTTAAAGACTTTAGATATCAGGCTCCCAGTTATAAATTTGCAGTGAAAAATATTTCCAATTTTTTTCTCATTCCAGGGACAATCTAGATGAGTAAATTGCTTTTAAGGTGACTTACAAATCTGAAATTCTACTTTCTATGAAGTAGAAATGACTAGAGAAGGGAACCCCTGCTATGGTAAGACAAATTTGCTGCTAGCACCCAGCAAGGCCTTCTCAGCCAGTTTAAGAAAGTGACTTCCCACCTTACCTCCATCGACAAATACATCACAATGGATTTTTTTTTTTCTTTTCAGCAGTGGATGCAGAGATTCTGAAACTGGACAGGGGTTCCAGAAAACAAGTCATTTCTCTAGACCTTCCATAGACGCCATTGTTGATCAAGCCATTTTCATTTTTCAGGAAGTATTTTATTATGGAAGTCCCGAAGACCATTAGCCCTACCTGGCACTGGCTTTCTGGTTGAAAAGCAGCATTGTGGAGCCTCAAACAACATCAGAGGCAACTACTCCCCCTCCCTGTGGATTTAGGACCGCTGTATGCAGAGGTCTGTACTTGAGAGCCAGATAGAGTAGCCAGCAGTGGCATAACTATGTAGGGAGATGATGCAATTGTCACCTAGACCCCACTGGATGCAGAAATGTCAATGGAAAAACAAATTCTGCATCTGCTGAATTTGCTCTGTCAATGCTTGCATTTTCTTGTCATTTACTATATAGAAAGAATTATTAGTATCTTTTATCTGTCAGTTATTGATCCACTGTTTTTTTTTTTTTTTTTTTTTTTTTTTTTTTTTTTTTTTTTTTTTTTTTTTTTTTTTTTTTTGGCAGTTCTCCTATTTGTTAGTTTGTTCTCCCAGTTGAATTCTGAGTTTCTGGGAATCTCTAGTGCAATGAGAAATGATGGAGAACCAATTCTCATTATCTGATGAAGGAAAGAGCCATGTACCTACAACATGTAGGTATCTCATTATCTGATGAAGGAAAGAGCCATGTACCTACAACAGCAAAGGCTTATAAACCTTCTCCTGCCTTGGGTTTATGGTCACGTGCTGTAGGTGTCTTGTCTTCCCACGCACACCTGTCTGCATCCTCATGGTGCATCCTCAGGATGTCCCGTACAGTGTCTTACCAATGGTTATACTTTTATAACAATGTGCTAATAAAAGCATGGATTACAAAACAAAACAGAAGATATGGGTTTCCCTGTTGATTTAGATATGCACAAGCTTTCTGGGTTGGGAGACTGCAGTGTCTGGACTGTCTGGAGTCGAAGCAATGTTGAATCTATAACAGCAAGAAGCCATTTCAACAGAGCAAGTATCAGGCTCTGGGCTGAGCTTTGAAGGAAAACTAAAGAGAGGACAAGAGGAGTTTCCTTCCCATGCAGAGGAGGCTGGAATATTGTACGTGAGTGAAGTGATGAGCTTTAAAGATTCATCCGTGCTGTTAGCCCACTGTATCAAATGATGGATTCTTTCATTTTGACTTTTTAAGTTTCTTTTTAGTGGTAGTTGGGAGTGGAGGTGGTTAGTGAGAAGGGAAAGACTTTTTTTTTGAGCACCTTGTTTGTACCATTTACATTCATCGACAACTCAGAAGAATCCAACAGGTAGGTTTTATCTCTATTTTGCTTTAAAAAGAAATTGAGGTGATGGGTGCTGACGAGTTGATGGGTGCAGGCACACCAACATGGCACCCAGTATACATCTATGAAGAAACAACCATGCTATTGTCATGTACCCTAGAACTTAAAATATTAATAAATAATAATAATAATAATAATTATGTAATCCAAAAAAAAAAAAAAAAAAAAGAAATTGGAGGGTTGGAGGTTCAACATGGATGCCCCCAGGGCCTGCCCCAGGCTACAGGAGCAGTGAGAGAGTCCTAGTGCTAGGGTTTAGGTCGGTTCTTCCTGATACCAAAACATTCCCCTCCACTGCCCCTCCCCAGAACTGCCTTCCAGAAGGACCAGAATTGCCCATTTGCAGAACTGGCAGTGGGGAGGGACTGTTCCAAGGGGGCCTTAGTCGCAAGTGGCCGAGCTCTGCTTCCCAGCCACCCACCAGCCCTTCCCCTCCCCGACAATTTCCACTTGTTTCCTTCAGAGGAAACATGACTTTTCCCATTGACGGAACTCCCAGGCCAACAATACGCCTATGGCATGCCCCCCTTCCCTGGACCCGGCTTTGACGCTGGCATGTCCCTCTCCCCACCTCCCACCCCACCTGCCCTGACCTTCCCTTGTGGGGGACGTTCTGCATAACAATGTCTGGTCCGTGCTGCCCGGGGCTGCCCTTTTGCTATTAGCACCTAATGAAAATGTAACCGTATTTAACCCCCCACAGTCCTGGATGGCGAGAGAGCCCAAGTGGGTTTAATTCCTTTGTATGATAAGCATCCCGCTCTCCACTTGCAGGGTCCATCCCCTTTCTCCCTGGAGAGGACGCGGAGCTGTGTATGGCTAACTCGGACCTCTCAGCTGTCCGGGGCACAATGGGGAAAGTATCTTTTGTGGCAATAACGGCTTTGGGGAGGGGAGAGGGGAGGGTCCGGGCTGGTGGGGAGGGGGTGCAGTTGAAGAGGAGGAGAACAATGTGTGAGAAGCTGAGGCTCTGGGTTTCCCACACGGACCAATATGTGCCCCCACCCCCCTCTGGGAGAGACAGATCTGCAGCGACCAGCCCACAGCTGATCCCGCCTTGATTGGCTTTTTTTTTTTTTTTCATTGTGCTCTCAAGGGACGAAAATCCTTTTGTGGCGTGAAAGGAGAGGCGTTCCTGCCGTCCCCTCCCTCGAACTGATTGGCTATGTCACAAGATGGCCAAATCCACCCGGATTAATGTGCGGCCGGCCGGGCCGCGGTGTGAGGACGTCTGTGTCCGCCCCTTTGGGCGAGCGTGTCTGCTGCCCTGGGAGCAGGGGAGGGGGACACGGAGGGGCAGGCCACCATTTTCTTCATATTTATTATTCCCCCCCCACCCCCCAGACCTCAGCCCTGCAGGGATGTTTATTCATGGGCCACATCTGCTGGCTGGCAGGCGACATGTCTCTTGTTAGAAGGAATGCCTGGGAGTCCCCAAGGAGCCAGGAAAATGGGACACATTCCATAGGACCCGCCTTTTCGCTTTGCGCAGAGAGTCCTTCGGGGCTTTCCCAACCCACCTGTAATCTTAGCCTTCCCCACCGACCAGCTTCCAGCCCTTCATCGGAGGTGGCCCCAAGCAACTCACCTGGGGATTCTGGGTTCTCTTATCTCCTGTCCCCAGTGCTAGAAAGAAGGCGCCTTCTCCCTCTGCTCTTTGCACCTTTAGTCCCTGCTACCTGAGCCACTCTTCCCCTGCCTAGCTTCTTGTATAAAGCAATGGCAAGCCTTTAAGACCCAGCTCAGATTTTGTCTCTGACTCTCCAGATGGGGAGACCGCTCTTCTTTCTCTGAGGTCTCATATTATTTTTGCACCTCTTTGATCACATTTACCACTTTTTACCCTAAATAATTATGGTTTGAGGGAATGCCAAGCTCCCCCTCCCAACTTATAAGATCTCTGAGGATGATACTTAACTCTGGTCCATCCTTGTCCAACCACCTGCCCCCAACTAATGCTGGTCATAAATGTGTATCCCTGGGAGGCATCGCTCCACCAGCTGTTGATGGAATGAAATGGCTGAATGCATGGAGAGAAGCATGTGGCTAGACCCACAAGTCTTGGATCTCTGTCATGGATGCTGGGATTAGTCTAGAAGGTATATAATGCCTCTTTCCCCTACTTGTAAAACGGTACAAAATTTGCTCCAACGTAGCTTCCCAGGTGTCTGTCCTGTGTGCGGCTTTAACAGTACCATGCATTTCAAAAAAGTAGACACTGCAGAAAAGGATGTTCCCAATGCAAAGAGGACAGAGAGACCTATGCAGAGATTTGGGGGGACAAGACATCCCACTGAGTCGTTCACAGGTCAGTCTGTCTATAGGGTCAACTACATGGCAGTCAGGCTAATTATTACTTTTTGGATTGGCAGCTGGGAATGTCTTTGCTATTTTCTAATATAATTGATACTGACTTTTGGAAATGGGACAACCTGCAACGTACTTAGGAATATGGGACTGGGTGTAGTGGCTCATGCCTGTAATCCCAGCACTCTGGGAGGCCGAGGCAGGTGGATCACCTGAGGTCAGGAGTTCGACACAAGCCTGGCCAACATGGCGAAACTCTGTCTCTACTAAAAACACAAAAATTAACTGGGCATGGTGGTGCACGCCTGTAATCCCAGCTACTAGGGAGGCTGAGACAGGAGAATTGCTTGAACCCAGGAGGTGGAGGTTGCAGTGAGCCGAGATCACTCCACTGCACTTCAGCCTAGGTGACAGGGCAAGACTCTGTCTCAAAAATAACATAAAAGGAATATGAGAAAAGAAGAAAAATAGAAAAATGTGGAAGAAATTGTAGTGTTTTAATGGATAAGCCAGGTCAAGTTTTCACAGGTTTTAAGTGAAGAGGTAACAGTAGACAAAGTTATGTTGGAGTTGTATAATTTTACCAGTGCTAGCAAGAGTTCCTATGAGACCATGGCTTGTTCTGGTTCTGAGTAGGGGCATGTCAGTAAGTCTGTGGCAAGGGATGGGTGTGGCTTCTAAGTGGGTTGATCAACTTTTAAAAGATAAGTAGGACATCTTTCAGGTATGTGATGGAGGGCCTGGAAGACCTCTTCTTCCAGGAGAAACTAGAGAAGTGGAATGTGATCACAGAGGCACTTTCACCTATGCTGTTAAATATTGCTGAACTGATTGTGTTTCAGCCACTCACACTTTGTCATGAACTGATTCAATCAAATTGCATCTCTTTTAAATCTCAGCTGATAGTAGCTTCTCTAGGTAATAGAAACTTGATTACTATGGGTAGACCCAGGAGAAGCTGAATGAAAGCTAAGAAAACCCCAATACCCTCCAAGAAAGAACTCTAAGAGGGAGAAAAATGCAAAAAAGGAGGAGTGTGGTTGTCAAGCAAACTTCTCCTTCCTGCTCTTCCCCCACATTTTGCCTAAGATAATTCCTGTCTGGGAAACAAACATGGCAATGACTTCTTACTTTTCTATCCTTCTACTCCCAGAGCCCTGCATCCAATAGTTGGTGCTGTAGTTGTGCTCCCTTCTAGGTTAAATAAGGAGGCCTAAGAACCCAAAGCACCATTCAAAAAGAAAGAACAAAAAAACCCCATGAGTTCTTAGTTCCAATTAAGCTTTACAAAGTATTATTTGGAATACAATCCTTTCCCAACCTGGGATCAGTGCTTAGACTGGACGTGGGGAAGCGAAGTGAATTGGGGGATGGAGGAAGTGGCCAGGCCTCTGAGAGCATCTGATCCTTCTTGTTGGATTAGTGCAGCATCCACGGGGCTATACATAGCATGCATCTAGCATACATTTCAATATGTCAGCCAACGTGGTTCTGCATCAGTCTCTTGGGGTGTTAAAATAAAAATACAAATCTGGTCCCCCAGCCCAGACCTGCCTTTTGAGAATCTCTGAGAGAGGGCCCTGGGAATCTGTATTTTAACAAGTACTCCGGGTCATCCAAGTAGACACGTCTCACTGTGAGTGAGTAGAAGAGCTAAATGCAGACCCACTGTGGCTCTCAGAGCTCAGGCAGTATTTATTGTGCCCTCCCGAGAAGACACTGAACTGAGAAGAGGTTGATGGTTAATTTCTGAGTTAAGCAGCCTTAGGAGTGATTAACACTCAAAATCAAACCTTGAAATTTATTTTCAATTCAATTTATTAATTCCAAGAGCCTACTAATTTTTCCTTAAAAGGATTAGTGTTAATAGAGAAAAAAAGTTAATATTCAAATATGAGGAACCACCTTCTAAGGCACAGGAGGTTAGAAGATGGTTTTGAAAAGTGATAGGAAAATGGAAAATTTGTGAAAATGTTCTTTTTAAAGTGCTTGTCTGCCAGACATGGTGGGTTACGCCTGTAATCCCAGCACTTTCGGAGGCTGAGGCAGGCAGATCGCAAGGTCAAGAGATCGAGACCACCCTGACCAACATGGTGAAACCCCATCTCTTCTAAAAATACAAAAATTAGCTGGGCATGGTGGCATGCGCCTGTAGTCCCAGCTACTTGGGAGGCTGAGACAGGAGAATCGCTTGAACCTGGAAGGTGGAGGTTGCAGTGAGCCAAGATCTCACCAGTGCACTGTAGTCTGACGACAGAGCGAGACTCCGTCTTGAAACAAACAAACAAAAAAGTGCTTATCTATGTGTCTATGTGAAAGTCCTTGTTGATATTAGAAAGTTGAGTGCGTCTCTCTAAATAGGCTTATACAAATTTCTATGGATTTGTTATCTGCATATGTGCATAAATAATACATTTATTCATTCCCAACCTTCTAAGGGCTCAGAGTTTAAGAAATAACTTTGTCTGAGAGGGAACTTGGCATGAATTGGCATCACTCTGGACATGTAAGTCTCGATTTATAACTGAAGGTTGGATTGGGCTTAGAACTGTTGGGGGAAAGTCTGAATAGGAGATGGTCCAATGTTTATTAAAAAAGGACATCTCTGATAGGTTTTGGTGTACCAAAGGGAAGCGTTAAAATGAGTATTGTTTTCTAAAGTTAATCTGTACTTTTACACATAAAAATACAATTTTCTCTTGAATCAAGAAGAAACAACTTCAGTTCTGTTGGTCTTAAGAAAATCTGCTGCACACATTTTATAAATCTCGAGTTAATTAGCACTGAGTCAGTGATGTCATAATGAATTATTTCTCATCAAAGCAGATGGGTCAAGAACAACTTCCTAGGACAAACAGTTTTCTAAAGCAAACACGTTAACAAAGTAGTTTCCTATAACATTCTTTGCCTCAAGTTTTCAAAACAGCAAGATGGAGCCAAAATGTTAGAAACCTCAAAGTTGCTTTGTGAATTGTATATGTTTTCCTATAGATTGTTTTCGTTTTATTTTTTATCATAGTTACCCTAGTTCTTTGACTTTTTATTAAAATATAATAATATATCTATGGAAAAGTGCACAAATCATAGGTGAGCAGTTTGATAAATTTTATAAACTGAATATACCTGTGTAATCAGCGCCTGGATCAAGAAATAGAACATTAGGAAAAGTCTCTTCCTGATCTCTTTCAGCGACTCCTCTTCCTTCCTCCAAAAGGGAAGCCCCTATCTTAACTTTGAACACCATCAATTTATTTGGCTTATTTTTGAATTTTATGCAAATGAAATCACATAGCATGTATGGCTTTGTGTCAGGTTCCTTCTGCTCAACATTCAGTCTGATTGTTGCACAAAGTCCCAGGTTATTTATTCACAGTTTGGTAAAATATTTCATGATGTGGAAATACCACAATTTATGATTTTATTCTACTGGAGGTAGTAGACATTTGGGTGGTGTCCAGTATGGGCTCTTACGACTAGAACATACATACAGTTTAAAATCTTTTTTAAGTCATCTGACAAAGCTTGTGAGATGAATACAGTTTTGAATTAGTAAAATCCTATTGATTTTTTGACACATGATGCTAAAAAAAACCCACAAATTCCCAAATTGTAAACATGTCATTGTGCTAGGTGTTCTGATAGAAAACATAAATTGTCTAAAACTGACAATTTGTTTTTGACAATAAATGAATTCAGTAAAGTTTGCAGAATGTTGCAGGAAACAAAATTAATATACAAAAATCAGTAGCATTTCTATATGCCAACACAGAGCAATCTGAAAAAGAAATTTTGGTGGGCGGATCACGAGGTCAGGAGATGGAGACCATCCTGGCTAACACGGTGAAACCCCATCTCTACTAAAAAATACAAAAAGTAGCCAGGCGAGGTGGTGGGTGCCTGTAGTCCCAGCTACTTGGGAGGCTGAGGCAGGAGAATGGTGTGAACCCGGGAGGCGGAGCTTGCAGTCAGTGGAGATCACGCCACTGCACTCCATCCCCGGTGACAGAGCAAGACTCCATCTCAAAAGAAAAAAAAAAAGAAATTTAAAAAGTAACCCCATTTAAAATAGTGAAAAATAAAATAAAATACCCAGGAATAAACTTAACTAAAGAAGCAAAAGATCTCTAAAAGATCTCTACAATGAAAACTATAAAACAATGATGCAAGAAATTGAAGAGGACACCAAAAAATGGAAAGATATTCCATGTTGATGGATTGGAAGAATCAATATTGTTAAAATGTCCATACTACCCAAAACAATCTACAGATTAAATGCAAACCCTATCAAAATGCCAATGACGTTCTTCACTGAAATGCAAACCCTATCAAAATGCCAATGACGTTCTTCACTGAAATAGAAAGAATAATTCTAAAATATATATGGAACCATGAAAGACCCAGAATAGCCAAAGCCATCTGGACCAAAAAGAAGAAAACTGGAGGAATCACATTACTTGACTTCAAATTATACTACAGAGTTATTGTAACCAAAACGGCATGGCACTGGCATAAAATTGGAGACATTGACCAATGGAACAGAATAGAGAACCCAGAAATAAATTCATTCATCTACAGAGAACTCATTTTCAACAAAGTTGCCAAGAACATGTATTTGGGAAAGGACAGTCTCTTCAATAAGTGATACTAGGAAAATTAGATATCCATATTCAGAGGAATGAGACTAGACCCCTATCTCTCACCATATAAAAAAAAAATCAAAATGGATTACAGACTTAAATCTAAGACTTCAAACTTGTATGAAACTACTATAAGAAAACATTGAGGAAACCCTCCAGGAATTCGGTCTGGTTAAACATTTAATAATATCCCCAAAGTATAGGTAACCAAAGCAAAAATGGACAAATGGGATCACATCAAGAGGCATCTGCATGGCAAGGAAAACAATCAACCAAGTGAAGAGACAACCCACAGAATGAGAGGAAATATTTGCAAACTATCTGACAAAAGATTAATAACCAGAAAATATAAGGAGCTCAAACAACTCAATAGGAAAATATCTAATACTCTGATTAAAAAATGGGCAAAAGATCTGAATAGATGTTTCTCAAGATATACAGATGACAAACAGGTCTATGAAAAGGTGCTGAACATCATCAATCATCAGAGAAATGCAAATCAAAACTACAATGAGATATCGTCTTAACCCAGCTAAAATGGCCCTTATCCAAAAGACTGGCAATAACAAATGCTGGTAAGGATGTGGAGAAAAGGGGACCCTTCTACATTTTTAGTGGGAATGCAAATTAGTACAACCACTATGGAGAACATTATGGAAGTTTCTCAAAAAACTAAAAACTGCTGTATGTTCCAGCAATCCCACTGCTAGGTATATGCCCCCAAAGAAAAGAAATCAGTATATCAAAGAGGTATCTGCACTCCAGCATTTATTGCAGCTCTATTCACAATAGCCAAGATTTGGAGGCAACCTGAGTGTCCATCAACAGACAAATGGAGAAAGAAAATATGGTGCATATACACAATGGAGTACTATTCAGCCATAAAAAAGAATGAGATCCTGTCATTTACAGCAACATGGATAGAATTGGAGGACATTATGTTATGTGAAATAAGCCAGTCACAGAAAGACAAACTTCACATGTTCTCACTCATCTGTGGGAGCTAAAAATTAAAACAATTGAACTCATGGAAGTAGTAGAATGATGGTTACCCGAAGCTGGGAAAGGTAGTAGGTGGGGTGGGGGGAGTAGGAGTGGTTAATGGGTACAAAAATATAGTTGGATAGAATAAATAAGATCTAGTATTTGATAGCATATCAGGGTGATTACAGTCAACAATCGTTTATTGTCCATTTTAAAATAATTAAAAGAGTGTAATTGGATTGTTTGTAACACAAAGAAATGATAAAAGCTTGAGGGGATGGATACCCCATTTACCCTGATGGGATTATTATGCATTGTATGCCTGTATCAAAATATCTCACATATCCATAAATAAATACACTACCATAAACCCATAAAGTTTTTTAAAACAAATAAATAAAATCATGCCTGTCTGCCCACTATAAAAAAAAAAAAAAAAAAGAAATTGTCCCTTGATCTCCTGGATTATCTTTTTTTTTAAGGCAGAGTCTCGGCTCTGTCGGACCAGGCAGGGAGTGCAGTGGCGCAATCTCGGCTCACTGCAAGGCTCCGGCCTCCTGGGTTCATGTCATTCTTCCTGCCTCAGCCTCCCGAGGTAGGCTGGGCACTACAGGGCGCCCGTCACCACACCTGGCTAATTTTTTTTTTTTTTTTTTTAGTAGAGATGGGGTTTCACCATGTTAGCCAGGAGGTTCTTCGATCTCCTGGACCTCGTGATCCACCCACCTCGGCCTCCCAAAGTGCTGGGATTACAGCGGAGCCACTGCGCACGGCCTTATGAATAGGCAGAGCATTAGCCTGAGAAAGTAGTCCATGGAGGATTGAAGGTACTGAATGAGGCATGGAACAATGACACTAACTTATTGAAATGTTCATACTTTGCACTTTTGAAGTTTTTTATATGGGAATTTTAATGTAACCTGTATTTATCAGGTGCCTTGTTTTCATGTGCCACTTGACCCGGTTTACAACAGAGAACCTAGTATTGCTGGCCCTGCGAGAACTGGACGGGCTTGAAGCCTGGATGGAGCCTGGAAAGTCTTTCAGCGGCCTTTCCACTCTCTCCCATCTCTCAGGGGACAAAACGTCGCTCATTTTCTGCTTCGCTCAATGTTATCTGCTTTCCAAATCCTTTTCCAAATTTGCTTTTCTGCATTTCCTTGTAGTTTCTGTACTCCATAACGTTGTGTACGTGACTTTGGTGGCCCTATGGGCTGGAGCCAGGCCGGGGCGGGGCGGTGGGGGGGGGGGGACTCTGCTTTCTCACTCTCATTACTGCACTCTACAGCTGATTAGCAACAAATCTTTATCTGCATTTTCTAATCCTTAAATGCCCAGGGGTGAAATTTGCCTGGTTCAGCTCATCTTTTGTTCACTCGGTGAATTGAACTGCTTGCCTGAGGGTCGGGGGCAATCTACTTAGCTATCATTTGTGTGGTGGGCACAGATTACCTGCCTGTCTAGGGCAGGGGTCTGTGGGTGAAGATTCTTCTAAAAGGGAGAGTAGGTCGACTTGCACTTGGATGTCTAGTGAGGCTCCATGTTTTCCCAACTGCACTTGAATTTCTCAGAAATACTTGGAAAATAAGCTCTATCCTGCTCAATGTTATTTTGGTTGGGTTTTGCCCTGAAGGAAAGAGTCCCTGCACATGGTCCTGAGGAATGTCAAGTACATTCTTTAGACACTCATTTAGTAGGCAGTGTTACATAAATACAGGACCAAAAAATGTTTAATGCTTTGATATTTGCCTCCACACTTTAGCACATTTAGGTTTGCAATATCTGTACAACTGTGACAGATATTGCAAAAATATCGATATTTTTGCAATATTGCAAAATATTGCAATGACTACTTGTTAGCATGGTTTAGAAAAGTTACCTGGATCAGATGGGCTGAGAAACTGGGATTGCTTAAGATTTAAGGTCCCTGCTGACCTGGGAATTCTGTGAACCCAATAATGAAGCTGGAGCCTTCAATTCTGTCTGTGGCCTGGGATGAGGAAGACCCTTCTTTCACTTGCTATGTGGAGATAGCTTCCTTAGCATTCATCACTGTTATCATTAATTTTGATCTTAAAGTTCACCAATTCATTCACTCGTTTTACACGTTTATCCAAATGCTAGATTTTCCTTCATGCAGCCCAGAAACAATGAGCACTGTCCTGCACCACAGGGATGGTGAGCAAAACATGCTGGGGCAGTGAGCCTGCAAGCTGTCACAAAGTCCAGTTTAAACTGGGACCAGGGAAATGAATGCAGGTGCCCAGGGGCCCCGTTCTGAAATAATGGTACTTTCAGTAGCAACACATCTTGATTCTAACTGGCTTGGGTAGGTCCTTGGCTTTTTTATGGGGAAGATATTCTGTGATTAAGAACACTTTTTCGGCTGGCCGCTGTGGCTCACACCTGTAATCCCAGCACTTTGGGAGGCCAAGGCGGGCAGATCACAAGGTCGAGAGATGGAGACCAACCTGGCCAATGTGGTGAAACCCTGTCTCTGCTAAAAATACAAAAATTAGCTGGGCGTGGTGGTGCACGCTTGTAGTCCCAGTTACTCAGGAGGCTGAGGCAGAATCACTTGAACCTGGGAGGCTGAGTTTGCAGTGAGCCGAGATTGCGCCACTGCACTCCAGCCTGGGCAATGGATCGAGACTCCATCTCAAAACAAAACAAAACAAAACACTTTTGTTAACAGAAGATGTGTGTACTTTAAAGCATTGTTTTCCCAAATCTATGCTCCTCTCTGTTCCTATTGGCTCTGATGACTGCTTTTTCAAAAAGTTATGTACATATGTGTATATATGTACATCCACATACATGCATATATACACACATACATATAGGTAGGCATATAATTAAATGGAGGGCATATACACGATACTCATATACATATACGCGCGTGCGTGTGTGTGTGTGCAGCCATGCATCGTTTAACAGCAGGGATACATTCTGAGAAATGCATCATTAGGCGATGGTTGTCATTTGAACTTCATAGACTACTTATACAAGCCTAGATGGTGTAGCCTACCACACACCTAAACTATAGGATATGGCCTATTTCTCCTAGGCTTTATATCTGTACAGCATGTTGCTGTGTCAAATACTGTAGGCAATTGTAACGCTATGGTATTTATGTATCTAAACACAGAAAAGGTCTAGTTAAAAAATATCGTATTATAATCTTATAGGACCTCCATCATCTACGTGGTCTGTCCTTGACTGAACGTTGCTATTCCAGGCATAACTGCATACATAATTTTATTAAAAAGCAAAGTGGTCACAGAGCCAATATGACTTGCCATCCCCTAGAATGTTGGAGCTGGAAGACACCTCTTTGTTTCTATAAAGAGAAACAGAAGCATAGACAGTGAAGATGATTTGCTCAAGGTGGAAGAACAAGTGAGTAAGAGGATTGAGGGCTAGAACTCTGATGTCCTCTTCCCAGGCCAGTGCACTCTCCCCTGTTTCTCCCACTGGCTGCCTCCCGGGAACAATTCCCACACTCCCCCCAGGTGGGATGTGTGCAGGAGGGGGCCTGGTGAGGCCGTGTCTGGGACTCTTCTTATTCTTGGAAGGAGCAGGTGATTCTGAGAGGACGGACCGGCTAACATGCCCAGGTGCCCATGATGCGCACACCGTGTTTTAAAGCAAGGAGCGAGGCATTTCTGTCCCCTCCATATTCTCAGTGCCTGTCTCAGTGCATGGGACAAAACAGAGTTCCAAAAACTTTGCAGAACCAACTTTCTTGTTTAATTGACTTTCAAATGTGAATAACTGTGGGATCGGGCTTGTGTTTTAAACCATTACTTGCCATCTATCCCAGGGCAGAGATGGATGAATGAATGTTTGGAAGACAGGTTTTGTATCAGACAGAAGGAGATAGTGCATAATCACTGGGTTCTGGGAATAAGGGTAAAATCAGGAGTTAGAACAAGTACGGACCAGAGAGACAATAGCATCAAAGACAAATATCGAGTATTTTACAATTTGCACCCAGACTATCCTGTCCCCAGGGCCATGGCACCCATCAGAGAGGCCTCTCCCTATGGCCAAGCCAGCACCCTGGTAGAAATCAGATCACGTTCTTCCCTTCCTGGGTGTTTGTTCATTATCTGTTTCCCCTGTTGATAGATGTTTCCTGTCTTTTCCTTACTGGTTTTAATCTCATGGCTAGTCATTTGAGATCAATTTTAGCCTAGTGTCCTTACCTCTTGAACAGTCACTGCTATGGTCATTGCTGCCAATCTTACCCCCATATACCCTGGCATGATTCCTGTGGCCCTTCCCAACCTTTCATCTGTTTCTTAGTCCTAACCTCTGTCCACCCACAGTATTACCATTTATCTCATTATATCAGGCTCTAGATATGTGTGCTTATTTCATTTGATTCTCATAATAGCCTTGTGAGAATTAAAGTAGTAGGTACTTACCTGCCCATTTTACAGATGAAGAAACTGAGCTTTCCTGTTCAGTAAGTGGCCAAGTTGGAATTCAAACTCTCAGTTGTCTGACTTCAAAATTTCTGCTCTTTTAATTACACCAAATAATTGTCTTGCACCATGAGTTCTTAAATTCTGTGCTCTCCATTAATCCCATAAAATGATCGCTGGTGGGTCTGCAACAATCCAGTCTTATTCAGGTCTGCTGTTCATTCTTCCTTCCACCCTTGACATATCCTTAGTGTCCTGGCTCCATCATGTCCATAGCATCTGCCCAATTGTGCCACACTTCTGCTGTCCTGCCAGTCATTAAGGTACATCAACAGTTTTGTGAAGTATTTTCTTTGCATTTATCAGCATCAATTAGAAATTCATTCATTTTAAGAGTTGAGCTGGCATTTTAAAATGAAATGTGGAAAAGGGGATTTGATGATACTCTGATGTTTTTTTTTTTTTTTTTTTTTTTTTTTTTTTTTTTTTGAGGCGGAGTCCTCGCTGCTGTCGCCCGGACTGGAGTGCAGTGGCCAGATCTCAGCCACTGCAAGCTGCCGCCTCCCGGGTTTATGCCATTCCTCCTGCCCTCAGCCCCTCCAGAGTAGCTGGGACTACAGGCGCCCGGCCACACTCGCCCAGCTAGTTTTTTTGTATTTTTAGTAGAGACCGGGTTTCAAACTGTGTTAGCCAGGATGGTACTCAGATCTCCTAACCTCGTGATCCGACCGTTCAGGCCTCCAAAGTGCTGGGATTATCAGGCTTGTGAGCCACACCGCGCCCGGCCTATGATGTTGTTAAACAGGATTTAATTGAGGGTAGAAAAAGTCTTGGTTGGCTGGGTGAGGTGGCTCACGCCTGTAATCCCAGCACTTTGGGAGGCCAAGGCGGGTGGATCACCTGAGGTCAGGAGTTTGAGACTAGCCTGGCTAACACGGCGAAACCCTGTCTCTACTAAATATAACAAAAATTAGCCAGGCGTGGTGGCAGACACCTGTAATCCCAGTGACTCAGGAGGCTGAGGCAGGAGAATCACTTGAACCCAGGAGGCGGAGATTGCAGTGAGCTGAGATCATGCCACTGCACTCCAGCCTGGGCAACAAGAGTGACACTCCATCTCAAAATAAAAATAACAATAAAAAAAAAGAAAAAGCCTTGGTTTAGGGTGTCCACATCATTCATTAATTCTTTGCTCATTCATCCAACCCATCAGAAATATTCAGCATCCACTGAAGAGGGATACTGAACAGAAATTGGGGATACCAGTATCAGCAAATCCCAGTGGCTTCTTTCCAGGGTCTGAGCCCCCCATTTCCCAGCGTAATAACTCTGTCTATAATGTCTCTCACTGAGGCAACTTAAAAGAACTCTGGAGAAATGTGTAGAGGTCATTGTCATCAAATGCATTTTGCAATCACATGGTCAAATTAACATTTAACAGATCTCCTTCTCAGCACCCCTTGTCATTTCTTGTGTCTATAAATAGTGGTGGCAAGCCTGGAGACATTTCTGCAAACATCAAGGGCAGATTTATACTCCAGGTTATGAGAGCAACACAGCAGCTTGACCCTAATTTCCAGAGTACTGAAAGCTCATCTTTAGGCAACACTTCTTATTGATCAGTCCTGCCAAGTTTCAAGAAGGTAAAGGAGGAATAAAAGATAGCCCAGAAAAAAAAAGCCGGAAAGGGCCGGGTGCAGTGGCTCACGCCTGTAATCCCAGCACTTTGGGAGGCTGAGGCGGGCGGATCACGAGGTCAGGAGATTGAGACCATCCTGGCTAACATGGTGAAACCCCATCTCTACTAAAAATATAAAAAATTAGCCAGGCGTGGCGGTGTGTACCTGTAGTCCCAGCTACTGAGGAGACTGAGGCAGGAGAACGCGTGAACCCGGGAGGCGGAGCTTGCAGTGAGCCGAGATCGTGCCACTGCACTCCAGCCTGGGTGACAGAGCGAGACTCCGTCTCAGAAAAAAAAAAAAAAGCCGGAAAGATGGAACTGTTCTGGAGGGTTATTTAACCTGGAGCAGCGTGACTTGAGGAGTGTTAATACCTACCTTTATACCTGTGGAAGGAAGAAGTAGGAAACTAGCACCTGTATCATATGTATCATATGTATCATATGTATCATATGTATCATCATATGTATCATATGTATCATCATATGTATCATATGTATCATCATATGTATCATCATATGTATCATCATATGTATCATATGTATCATATGATACAGGTATGATATGATACAGGTATGATATGATACAGGTATGATATGATACAGGTATGATATGAACCATGATACCTGTAGCATATGTATCATGGGTCATGTACTTCTGCTCCAGCTTCTCCAGCTAATCCCTATTACATCCCAGTGAAATTGATATTATTGCTAGACTTTCACACGTGAGGAAACTGAGGCTTGGAGAGGGCAGGTGGCTGGCTCCAGTGGCTCAGTCTCTTGGCAGCAGTGTTAGCTTTGGATCTGATTGGGTTAGCACCTGAACCCGTGCCCTGTGCCCCACCGCAGTGAGGGTTATCCTCTGCCGATGGTAGTTGGATCTTGTTCCATTCTTCACTAGCACTGAGACACAGAAGAAGAGAAGGTAAATTTTGCAAACTTTTGAAGACGTTTACATTTAAATCGAGAGTTCAACTGAGGAGAAGAAATCCAGGAAACTTACTGATCAAGAGCTTGAGGAGGAGACAGACCTGAGTTCAAATCTTAGCTCTGCCAATACTTTTCTGTTTATTACTTATATGGCCTTATGGGAGTTTTGAGTCTAATTTTTCTTATCTATAAAATAGGATTGGGGGATTAAATATTGTACGTATAAATTGCAAGCCATCCTTAACACTGAAGACAGGCCTCCATATTAGCAGGTATTATTGATATTAGGGTCTTTGCCACATTTGGGCTCTGTGATGGATTTTCTCATCTTAAGCACATACTTTTGGGCCAACCTTGGAGTGACGATGCACTTGGCATGTTCACATGCTGAGTACACTCAGCTTCCTTAAAGAGCCTCTGCAGTTGAAAATCAGTCATTGGAATAATTCTGCTGCAAAGGACTCTGATCCTTTTCCCTCTGGTTTTGGATCTCAGAGCTGGAGCTGTAGAATATGGTCTAGGAGTTCAGACCATGTCTTCCTCCACTCTCTCCTTCAGAAAAAATAGCAGAGATCTGCAGATGTAGGTTCATCTCCTTGTGATTCCAGTTGGTGAAAGGCATGATGCAGAGGATCATGCAGAAAAGCTTCCCTGTGCCATGCCATGCAGAAATGGGATCATGCAGGCAGGGATCATGAATGCTGATGCCTGTCAGTGAACTACCCCACAGATTCCAGGTCTGATCCAGCCACACACAGAAAAGGGAAGAGCCAGAATTTCTCAACTGCAGCAAGAGGTTCCCCCAAAGAGCACAAGTTCCCTAAAGCGTCCCTGTTAGGGACCCCATGACACCTGGAGCTGCAAGACTGTACCAGGCAGTGACTTCGTTGATAGAAAAAAAGGCAAAACATTCAAATTTAAATGAAAACCAGGACCCCTCAGAATCTGAGGGGTTCCACCCATGCTTTTCTTGAGGATTCCAGTATATTAAAAATATTTGCAAATTCAAGGTTGTAATAATTTGGTATTTTTAAAACACTTACGTTGAATAAATGCACGCTCAGTTTCAAAAACACTCAGAATTACAGTGATATATTCTCATGTGGAGATTAAGTCAAAACCCCGACTTTAAGGGTGCTTTGGACATAGTGCCCTGTCTTCCTGTAGGATTGGCTGGGTAAAGAAATTCTCCTGATATCACGATCTTGCTAATGCCGTAGGACTCCTGGCCCTTTATTAGCCTTAACTATGATCCAAGAGAAGTTCTAAGGCTTGGGGCTCATGGTCAGGGTGAGGTTTTTTAGGATTCCAGCCCAAAACTCCAATCACTGGGACTTGGCTGGAATTAAACAAGAACAGCAAAATCTGACTTCTCAAATCCCAATTTTGGCCTTCAGGACCCTCTCATCCTTGGACCAGATCCCTCTCTGTTCACACCTCCCACCCCCACCACCCTGATAGCAGCGGGAGTCTGTGCAGCAAATTCCCCCCTGTGCTCCTCCTGAAGCTCTCTGGACGCTGCCCCAGTGGGCTGGGGGCTTTCGATGAGATCTGATTTTCCCGATGGAGGTGAAGTGGCCTTTGAGGCCCTGTGGGAGGGGGCAGTGGTGGGGAGGCGGGCAGCCCGGCCGGACCGCTGACTGTGTGAATGTGGCGGGCTCATTGTTCCTCAGCTTTATTCTTCAGGCCTTGATGGGGTTGATTTAGAAATCCTAATCAGGGAGCTCTCAGGGCTTCCCGGGTGTGACACAACTTGAGCGGCTCTGGGGGATTCTTTGTTCTCTGATGACAGCTGACTTGGTCGCCAGTGGGAACAGTTTGAGCATAACTCGACACTGCATGTGCTGGCAGCTGCGGCCTTAACTCTTTGTTACCCACTCCTGAGTTCCCTCCACTTGCCAGATCCTTCCTCAGAATGACAACTCTTAAAAGTACCTTTCTATGGATGGATGAGGAGGGGGCGGTCAATGCTGAATAGGGGAGGGGCACATTGTGTCCCAGAGCAGGGACATTCTTGGAAAATCAAGAGTGTCCCCACCCCCATGCGATTCCACTTTGCCAGCAGTAAAGGCTGCCAAACGATGACCATTCACCGTCCACTCAGGTGCTTGGGTAAACTTTTTTTTCAGCCTGGCAGAAGCGACAGGAGACAGAGGGACAGGGATCTTCAATGCTCAAGCTCTGGGACTTCTTCTGATCTAAAAACAGAGCAAAGCAGGTCAGGATGTCTGCTGAGAAGGCTTCAGAGCAATAGCAGAAGGGGATTGGATTTGGAGCTGGGGGATCCTGCACTGGACTACAGCGTCTCCATTTGACTAAACCCTGGCCAAGTTGTTTCCATCTCTCCAGGCCTGAGTACATTCATCTGTCAAAAGGGAGATGGTTATAATTACAGTGTGACCCCATGGCATTGCTGAGGACCAAATGAGATAGTGCGTGTGAAGGTCTGTCATAGGCATTACTAAATGACTGCTGCTGTGGCTCTGATACCACAAACTCTCTCCAAACAGAAGATGCTACTGCTCGGGAGACAGAGAAGAGGGGAAAGCTGCAAATGTCTTTAAAATCAAATTGTTATGTAGTTTCTCTCTCGGGTTCTGAGCTAGGAGGGCAGCCACAAGAAGTTTGTTAGAAAGTGATGTTTGCTATCAGATTGGTTATTAATTCGACCAACTTTGAGTACGAGCAATAAGCTAGGTTCTGAGGCTAACAAAGATAATTAAGACATAGACCTGGCTTCAGGGAGCTGTGACGATAAAAGTGGGTGCATAGTTAGGATCCTTGGTTGCAAATACAGAAACTGGAGATTCAAGCATGATCAGGTTCCTCTTTCTGGCCTTGCTTCCACTTCTCTGTGTTTACTGGCTCCATCATTCTGTCTCATAGGAGGTTCTTATAAAGCATGGTGGACAACAGAGATTGAAATTATTCCTGAGTTTGGCATCGCATAGAATTCCTGATAAGGGGCCGGGTGTGGTGGCTCACGACTGTAATCCCAGCACTTTGGGAGGCCAAGGTGGGTGTATCACCTGAGGTCAGGAGTTCGAGACCAGCCTGGCCAATGTGGTGAAACCACGTCTCTACTAAAAATACATAAATTTGCTGGGTGTGGTGGTGGGCACCTGTAATCCCAGCTACTCCAGAGGCTGAGGCAGGAGAATCACTTGAACCCAGGAGACGGAGGTTGCAGTGAGCTGAGATTGCACTATTGTGCTCCAGACTGGGTGAGAAGAACAAAACTCAATCCAAAAAAAAATTCCTGGTAAGGAAACTCATTGACCCAAGCATGGTCAAATGCCCACTCAGAACTGAGCAATTCTGGCCATGGGGCAGGTTCATGTTCTAACATGGTCATTTCCTCTCAACCCCTGTGAATGGGGACAGGGTGATTTGGCCAATTTGCAAAAGAGTTACTGGGGAGACAATGGTACAGGAAACCAATATAGGAGCAAGAGCCAAATAATAGAGTCTGGATGTTATCCCTAGGCCAAAAGGAACCATTGAAAAATTTAAACTGAGGAATAAAACAGCCGTGTTTATATTTTTCAACTGTAACGTTAAGAGTAAATGGATAGGAAGAGGTGATTTGGGAAGTAGAGAGACCTATCAGCAGGCTATTGCAATAGTCCAAGCATGAAATGGTGAGGGCCTAAAGTGGGGTGATGAACAACGGGGATGGCCAGAAGGTGACAAATACAAGAGATACTGAGGACATGGAATCATTATAACTATTAACTAGATCCTGGAAGAAAGAGTGAAATATTAAAGGCGATCTTCAAGTTTCCATTCAGAAAACAAGTTTTTAGATACAGAGTATAGCAGTTGTCCTGGACTGCTTGGGTCTGATAAATTGGTGGGTCAGAGAAATCCCCAGATATTTCTATATCCATTTTTAAATCAACCTATCGTCTATCTATCAATCATCTATCTATCATCTATACAATCTGTCTATCTATGTATCTATTTATCAATTCACCCTATCTATCTATCTATCTATCTATCTATCTATCTATCTATCTATCTATCTATCAATCATATGAGGGGATAGGTTTGGTCCCTTGGAGAGCAATGAGGAAACAAGGATAGGTAGCAAACAGAATGGTGACCATTCTCTAGCTTGGCCCCAGATGCAAACTTGATTCCCTATAGAAAAAGCAGCTGCAAGCAAAAGTTCAAAGTCAGAAATGAGGTATATCTAGGTGACACTATGAGACCCAGGGTTGTGGTATGGAGAATTTGCTCCATTGTTTTGAGGCTGTAGGAGTGACAATAGCCCAATGAGGACTAAGGGACATCCTTTGGCATCTCCAAGTTCTCTTCTTTCTGCACTCACTCAGTGGCCTTCCAGAGAGTACCAGCAGCAGCAGCAGCAGCAGCAGCAGCAGCAGCAGCAGGAGTGAGGCCTCAGCTCTAGGGTACTACATTGGGTGCAGTCATGGAGTAAAGCATTGCTGGCTTCTATATTTAAATTCCAGCATTATCCAGAGTAACTTTGCTTTCTTCCATATTAAGATTTCAATGGGAACAAAGGGTTCCATTGAAATAGTATCCTATTTTCTTATGGTGGGGGACAAAGTGGAATTCAGGACATCAACTTAGAAGCAATTCATATTGTTTAAGGGAGAAGTTAATGAGGGCCTAAAGTAGGTGGTGGCAGTAGACATGGCAAGGTGGGAGTCATATGAAAGACAACAAAGTGGCGGGCTCTTAAGGGCTTGCAAGTTGCATGAGGGGGCCAAATGAACAGTGAGGAGCAATGATGATTTCTAATTTGGAGCCTTGGCAAAGGAAAATGGCATTTCTGTTAACAAAATTAGAGGAGTCAGCAAGAAGACATGGGTTGGTTTGGAATTCAATGAGTCTAAGACATATACAGATCTTTATCTGAGGAGAAAAAAATAATAAAATGTATATGTGTTAGATCCTGGAACAAGTAAGGCCAAGATACTAGAGGTAGTCTCTTATCATGACATCTTTTGAGGTATCTGTGAGCATAACGATTATAGGGCCAGGGTGAATGATAACTGCTATTGGAGAATATATTTGGGACTAGAACTAGAGACTTCCTGCTTTGGGGGAAAATGTTTAGGACTAGATGCATTAGTGTTTTTTCCAGTGAAGGCTCCACCTAGCATCTGTCTATTCATCCATCCATCTACCCACCCATTCATTTATGTATCCACCTATCATCTACCCATTCATCCATCTATCCAAACAACCAACTAACCATTATTCCTTGAGCACCTCATATTTTCTTGACTCAGCAGTTTTAGAGAGCCAAAGAACAAAGTACAACTTAATTTCTGGATTAGGGGAATATAGCCAATAAATCATGAAATCGTCAGAAGGAACATTTGACATCAACTTGTGAGTACTTTTGCTCACATAACAGGTCAGAATAACTAGGAAGTCTTTTTGCAGACTGATCATCTAGTTAATGCTTTGTTTTTAGGTAAATGGCAAATAGGTTAATTCCAACAGAATGCCTAAAAGTCTTCTTAGCAATTAGTATTGGGGTTATTTACATTTTAAACACTCATTTAAAATTTAATTTCCTTACCATTTTCTATATTGATCACATGGGCACCCTTGACATCTGTCTTTCACAGTGGTTTATATTTTATGCTCAGAGAATGCAAATTCATTTTAATACTGGCTTTAACCACATATAAAGATAAATCGGTCCTCCAGAGTATATATAATGTGTTGTTGTTTTCTCTGACATTTCCCCCCATGCTTCAAAAAGAACCACTAAGAGTTTATTGTACTTCAATACCTTGGACAATGTAAGCCTGGCAGGACAGTTTTGTGGACTCCTCAGCCTATACTTCTCCAAAGAAAAGAGATTTCATTTTTCATCTCAGTTTCCAGGGCTCCAAAACTTACTTTTATTAGTCATTAAGAGCAAAATTGTCAAATAGATGACAGTTTGGGTAAGTATACTGGTAAAGATCTTTAATTATTAAAAAAATTAAAACCATTTACTAGGACTTACTTTTAAAAAATAGGTAAACAAAAGATATTCTACCTCAAACTGGCTTGAACAATGCAGGGGGTTCATTTACTTACTCTACTGGAAGGATAATGAATAATGTGGAATTCAGGGTTGGTTTGCTCCAAAGAGATCAATGAAATCATTAAGGACCTGTTTTACTTTCTCTTTGCTTTGTGTACATTGGTACCATCTTTATCTTCAGGCCAGTTTTCTTTAGAGTGGCAACGTGGCTAAGCTCTACATTTATTACCTTCAAACCACTCCTAGAATGAGAAGGTTGGTTTTGGTAGCTCTCTCTGACAAAGTCAGAGACTTACTTCCTCAGAAACACTAGAAAATCTTTCCTCAGGAGTCAGATAAGGAAATGCCATGTGTTGATTGGCACAGATTTTACTTATTGCAAACCAATCATTATGGCAGGAGGACAAGAATCCAATCTCTGATTGGTTCAACCTTGCATCTGGGTAGTCAACCTCCGTTTAATCTCACGACTACAACACAACTGAGGAAAGATAGAAGGATTGCTGGGGCTCCAATTCTAATTTCTACTATAGTAAGGCTTTAAAATTTTTCAGTATTCAACCAAGCAGCATGAGTGCTTTCTATAAGCAATGAGCCCTACTAGGTTTTTGGCAATTGACCGCAAAAATCATTATATTGACCTTTATGGTTACTGAAATAACACAGCGCTGATCTGAAAGCTTCGAGTGACAGGCGGTCCTGTAGCTTTTGTGGGGTGATTGTGGAGAGTGGCTTGCTATGAGACTCATGGCAGGTACCTAGAATCTGAACAATGAAAATGACTGAGTTCCAAGGCACCTAAGTAGGAACATGTTATTTGCATTAAAAAGAAGTAGGAGTGATTGAGAAGTTTCTTTCCTCCCTTCCTTCCATGTGTATGTCTGATCACAGTTGTTTGGGGAAAATTACGTCCACTAGACCTGTTGGGCTGTGGTACAATTCCAGTTAATATTTGACCATTGGCTTCCTGTTGCCCAGAAAACTATTAGTGAGGAATAAACCACAATGTAAGTTGTCTCCTTTTTCCTCTTTCCAACTTTTGGGTCTCTGCCCTTTTAAAGAGATGCCTTTCTGCCTATACAGTCGGAGAATACGTTCACTGCTTGTCCAAAAGGGAGCAAGTGGGAAAAAATCCTTTGGTGGTAGTTGGACCTTGTCTATTTTTCAAAGTGGTTGAAGGAGAAGTTGCAGGTGACTGAGTCTCCCAATCATTCTGCCTGGTTTCACGGCTGCTTGAGCATATACTCAGCTGTCCATCTTAGAGGTTATCCAGGATTGCAGGCGAGGCAGATGAGAAAATTAGGAATGGAAATTGAGAAGAAAAGAACTTTGGTGCATGGGATCAACATGTATCAGATTGATGCAACTCCAAGTAGAGAGAAGGGAGGCCTTTTATCCCAAGGACAAAACTGGTCTGTTTGCAACTTTGACCCCAGTTCCCCATCTCACTTCCTTTCCCCTTCGGAACTTGGATGGATTGAAGAATCTTGTCAGCATATCGATTCTCTGAGCACCTGTGTCCACCGAACTGTCCTTTATGGATATTTCCTTATCTCCTGGCTTCGGCTGGCTGGTGTCTCTGTGGTAATGGAGAGTGGGGAGGGGGACGTGGTGGCATTTCAATCCATTTGTCATCAGTTGCCACTGTTTTTTGTTTGTTTGTTTTTTGTGGAAACGGAGTCTCGCAGTCTCGCTCTGTTGCCCAGGCTGGAGTGTAGTGGTGTGACCTTGGCTCACTGCAACCTCCACCTCCCACGTTCGAGCGATTATCGTGCCTCAGCCTCCCAAGTAGCTGGGATTACAGACGTGCACCACCATGCCCGGCTAATTTTTGTATTTTTAGTAGAGACGGGGTTTCGTCATGTTAGCTAGACTGGTCTCAAACTCCTGACCTCAGGTGATCCACTCGCCTTGATCTCCCAAAGTGCTGGGATTACAGGTGTGAGCCACCCCACCTGGCCAATTGCCACTGTTTTGTTCCACCTGGTGTGTGCTCTCAATTGCATCCTGGAGAAGGAGAAGCAGAGCAGAGAGATTCGGCTGAAGGGCCGCCCCCGCCCTCGGAAACTGGGGGTGGGGACATATCACCAATGGACCCGCCTTCAGGACACCCAAGGCATCTCCAGCCAAGGCATGGAGATGGTAATAGAATGCCCACCTCTCCTGGGAGAATAATTATTCTGTAATTCAGATTTTATGTTTTAGGAGGGAATGCAGCATTTGTATCAGCCCAAAGGCCTTTATTGTTGAATTAAGAGGCAAGTAATTCAGATACACCCATCTGATAATATACTCTAAGATGTGATCTTTCTTATTCTGGGTTGGAATTTTACTTAAAAGCCATGAGGGCTACTACTGTACCCCTGCCTTAAACAGAGCATGAGTGTGCTCCTTGTTTTGTTTTGGGCCCCGTCTGTATGCTGTGCATTCATTTCCACCATTCACAAAAACACTGGTCTCCCACCCGCCAATGTCAGGCTTAAACAGGAGTTGAGTGGCAACATTCCTTCCTGGCCAGGCCTATGAATGGTCTATGGTCGAGGTCTGGTGAAGCCTTAGTTTTCCTCTACTTCTACCTTTGCCCTTAGCAAAGGCTCAGACCAAGTTCCTCCCAGACTCATGAAATGTGAAGCCCTCTCTCTCATTCTATGAGGAACTCACCAGCGTGGCCCAACTGAATGGCTCCTTCATATTTGCACTATTTGGCCTCTTCATCCTTTACAACATCACCCTTCCTCTAGAACTTCTTCTCTTTGGTTTCCATCACAAGGAATGCTGTGTCGTCTTCCTGTCTCTGCTGGTGCTTTTTGGATCATCCTTCCTGGTTCTTTTGTTTCCTCCCACTCTTTAAAAGGTGGTATTGGCTCCTCTTTTCATATTGTTCTTCCATGTCATCTACTTCTACAGCTGTAACTGAATTCTCTCTCTCTCTCTCTCTCCCTCTCTCTCTCTCTATATATATATATTTTTTTTTTTTCCTCACATCTCCAAACAGCCATTGAATGTACTGTGAATTCTCAAGTGGAATCTCAAACCTTGCCTCTAACCCAGATCCCTCTCCTAAGCAACCAGCTCTGAGAGACAGCTGTCTGGATGGGTATAAACTATTGAAAACCAGATTTGAGTTTCTCTTAAAATTTCCCTCCTGCCATTTTCTCTGGCTTTGACAGCATCTTTATTCTTCCAGTTGCTCAGACTCCAAATCTTTGTATCATTTATGACTCCCCTGTATGACATAACTCTCATCTTCCTCCTCCTCCTTTTTTTTTTTTTTTTTTTTGACATGGACTCTTGCTCTGTCACCCAAGCTGGAGTGCAGTGGTGTGATCTCAGCTCGCTGCAACCTCTGCCTCCTGGGTTCAAGCGATTCTCCTGTCTCAGCCTCCTGAGTAGCTGGGACTACAGGCAAGTGCCACCACGCCTGGCTAAGTTTTTGTATTTTTAGTAGAGATGGGGTTTCACCGTGTTAGACAGGATGGTCTCGATCTCGTGACCTCGTGATCCACCCCCCTTGGCCTCCCAAAGTGTTGGGATTACGGGCGTGAGCCACCACGCCTGGCCTCCTCCTCTATCTTTTTCTCATTCTTCTCCTCTTCTCCACTCCTTACCCCCTACTTTGTCCTTCCTGAAGCGTCTGCTACTTCTGGCCAAGTCATCCTGTGCTCAAAAACTTTCATACCTCTTTAATCCCTAGAAATCAAGGTTCACTTTTTGCTTGCTGTCACACAAGGTTCCCCCAGAGATGGCTTGCACTCTGACTCCAGACCTCTTCTCCTAGTGTACCCTTTGACTAAGCTTTCTGTAGCTGGGACTATTAAAAGGGACATCCTAGCCAGGCACGTTGGCTCACGCCTGCAATCCTAGCACTTTGGGAGGCCGAGGCAGGTGGGTCACCTGATGGCAGGAGTTCAAGACCAGCCTGGCCAAAATGGCAAAACCCTGTCTCTACTAAAAATACAAAAATTGGCCGGACATGGTGGCAGGTGCCTATAATCCCAGTTACTCGGGAGGCTGAGGCAGGAGACTCACTTGAACCTGGGGGGTGGAGGTTGCACTGAGTGAGCCGAAATCATGCATTGCACTCCAGCCTGGATGAAAGAGTGAAACTCTGCCTCAAAAAAAAAAAAAAAAAAAAAAAAAAAAAAAGCACATCCTTTGGTGAAATACATTGAAAACTGTATTAGTCAATTTTTACACTGCTGATAAAGGCATACCTGAGACTGGTATGTCTCATTTATAAAGAAAAAAAGGTTTAATGGATTCACAGTTCCATGTGGCTGGATAGGCCTCACAATCATGGTGGAAGGTGAAAGTCACATCTTACATGGTGGCAGAGAAGAGAGAAATGAGAACCAAGCAAAAGGGGTTTCCTCTTATAAAACCATCAGACCTCATGAGACTTATTTACTCCCACGAGAGCAGTATGAGGGAAACCACACTCATGATTCAATTATCTCCCACTGGGTCCCTCCCACAACGTGTGGGAATTATGGGAGCTACAATTCAAGATGAGATTTGGGTGGGGACACAGCCAAACCATATCAAAAACCTTCATGGTATGTTTGGACCAAGTTATTCCACTTCCAGGAATTTATCTTAAGGAAATGATCAAACATCTGCACAAAGATATGTGCAGAAGATTGATTACAGCATCATTTGCAATGACTAAAAAATGAAAACAGTATCAGTGTCCAATAATATCAATACAATGGAATACTAGGCAACCGTTCAAAAACAATACACACTTATTTCCTGACATGGAAAGATATTTCCAGCATTTTTCTATGTTCTAAGGGAAAAGGAAGTTATGGAGTAATATATATGATGCTTGCATATAGTATTTTTATATGTAAAGGAATAAAACAACTCTAGAAGGAGGTGAGAAAGATAATCAGGCAGCTCTGAAGTCTCCATGGAGTTACCAGACAGGCTGGCTCAGGCCGTGGTGTTTTTGTTCATGGATTCTAGAGTTAAGCATTGCTTTAAAATTGCTGAAAGAAACAGGAAGTGCTATATTATATATACATGTCTATATCTCTCTCTATATATAGTTAAACAATTTCTGCCATAACTGTGGACTAACAACCTAAAGGAATGAATAGTTAAATTTACAATATGCTGCCGGGCGTGGTGGCTCACGCCTGTAATCCCAGCACTTTGGGAGGCCGAGACAGGCGGATTACCTGAGGTTGGGAGTTCGAGACCAGCCTGACCAATGTGGAGAAACCCTGTCTCTACTAAAAATACAAAATTAGCCGGGCATGGTGGCACATGCCTGTAATCCCAGCTACTCAGGAGGCTGAGGCAAAAGAATCACTTGAACCCGGGAGGCGGAGGTTGCGGTAAGCCGAGATCGCACCACTGCACTCCAGCCTGGGCAACAAGAGCAAAACTCGGTCTCAAAAAAAAAAAAAAAAAAAAAAAAAAAAAAAAAAAAAAAATTTACAATGTGCTGAGGCACAGTAATGTATTTGTTTTGAGACAGGGTCTTGCTCTGTTGCCCAGGTTGAATACAGTGGCACAATCATGGCTCACTGTAGCCTCAACTTCCTGGGCTCAAGCAGTCTCCTACCGTAGCCTCCCAAAGAGCTGGGATTACAGGGATACACTACTATACTCTGCTAATTGTTGTATTTTTTGTGGAGATGGGGTTTCACCATGTTGCCTTGGCTGGTCTCAAAATCCTGGGCTCAAGTGATCCACCTGCCTTGCTTCCCAAAGTGTGGGATTACAGGTGTGAACCACAGAGCTCGGCTGCAAAGCAATTTAAAAAAATTCTTAAAAAAAGACCAGGCGCAGTGGCTCATGCTTTTAATCCCAGCACTTTTGGAAGCTGAGGCGGGCGGATCGCTTGAGGCTAGGAGTTTGAGACCAACCTAGTCAACATGGTGAAACCCTGTCTCTATTAAAAATACAAAAAAATTAGCCAGGCATGGTGGCAGGCGCCTATAATCCCGGCTACCTGGGAGGCTACGGCAGGAGAATCGCTTGAAACGGGGAGGCAGAGGTTGCGGTGAGCCAAGATTGCACCAGTGCATTCCAGCCTGGGCAACAAGAGGGAAACTCCATCACACACACACAAAAATCTTCAAAGAAAACATCCTCCACTGTTTTGCCTTTTGCCTTTGTTGACCTCATCTTTGTGCCTAGAAGGCTTCATGTCCCCATGTTAATAAAGCATTATCCATTCTCAAGTACAGTTACATTCACTCTGCAGGGGAAGATTGAAGGATCTGGAGCTGGAGGTTCCAGGTTTATATCCTCCTTCTGCCTTTTATTAGGCTGAGTTTCCATCTCTGTAAAAGAGGAAGGGGTTATAGTGCCTCATTCACAGGCAAGGCATGAGGATTGAACAATGTATGTAAGAAGCATTTTAAGAACTGCAGAGTGTCACGCAGCAGTCAGGGAGTGTGATTCATGATTATTATGAAGGCCCTGGGGTTTAACTCTGTGGACCGAATTGCCACACGAGCAGCTGGAGCCGCTTCAGCCTCAGCCTTGAGCCCAGTGTGGATACAGCCCAAGCTTCACACTGGTTGGAGCCCTGGTCCTGACAAATAGGTGGTGTGGGTAAAAGGGGGTATGATTCCTCCCCACATGTCCCCAGCACTTCTTGTTCCTTCCAGTGTTTCCAAAGCGATGCTTAACTCTAGGAGTCACGGACAAAACGCTGTGTCCTGTCTGAGCCAGTCTGTCTGTTCGCTGCATGGAGACTTCAGACTTGCCTGTTATCTCTTTTCTCTTCCAGTTCTGTGTTCAGGATCTGAGGAGTTGAGCGGTCCCCAGGAGCTGGAGGCCCTGAGTGCCACCAACTGCGTGGATGATAAAGAGGCCTCCATTTCCCGTCATAGCCCTGGCTGGAGAACAGGCTGGCAGCGCTTTGGGTCTCTCTTTCTCTCTCTCTCTTTCTGTGTGTGTGTGTGTGTGAACTAGTTTAAAGTCTTCTCTGCACACACACAAGATGATTGGGCCTACTGCATGCTTTTTAAAGTGAGTCAGGACTCCAAACCACCTACTCAGGTCCTAAACAGTTCGAGTGGGAAGGAGAGGCTCTGGGAAGAAGTAAGGAGGGACCCGAGGGTGATGCCAGCCTCTGACAAGATCACCATGATGTAGGGCATGGAAAATAGGAGCAGTCTTATTTATCCTGGTCTATGCATTTGCCTGTGGGAGAAAGGGTGAACTCCAGATGATCTACAGGGACTCTTGGAGGTGAACTGCCATCCAGAAGAAGGACTTGGAGGGATATGGGGGTGCGAAAGCCCGAGACCATTTGTCTTGGCCTGGTTGGAAGCTGCTTGGCCAGCCTGACTGAACCTGTCAACAGCTAGAAAGTGAGGTCAGCTGGGCTAGAGGCATCGTTAGCTATCACCAGAGCTTGCATCTCAACCTCTTGAATCATCCATGATGAAACTCTTTATCAGCCTGGGAGGAGGCAGCCCCAGGGAACAAGACTCCTGGATAAGGCTTGATTTTGAGCAAGGCTACATCCGGAAGGACTGGCCAGGATGAGTTAGCCCCAATCCACACTCCAAGATAACCAAACAAGTTGACTTGCTGAAGGGAGTTATTTAGTATTCTCCATCTGGGATCAGGGGAATGCCAATCTTCTTCTCCCAAATCTGGGCTGACTTAACCCTCGAGGTGCCAGGCAGCAGAATTTCCAGACTTCATCATCTTTCCCTCTGAACCTCCACTCCCACTCTCTGGAGGGATTCCAAAAAAACCACCAGCTAAGGGATGGGGCATGGAAACAGTTTTACTTCTGGAGAAAGATTAGGGCTTATTATGTGACAGGGAGTGATAACACCAGGGGACAATCAGGAGTTTCGTCAGAGATGTTCTACTAAAAAGAAACAACTGCAGTCTTGAAGCAACACATTTGAGAGATAGGAGAGAAAGAGAGAACGTCTTGTACCTCCCCTGACCCCCGGGCCTCTAAATGCTTCAAGGCTGCTCCAAATTGCAGTAGGGAGAGGCTGGCTTCGGGAGCTGTCTTCTGAGTGACAAGGAGGTCCTGCCTGCCTGAAATGGTAATTCTGGGGTTAGAATCAGGAGGGAGGCTGGAATTTTTAGTACAGCCTTGAAAGAAAATATCAGCCCACCCCGCCCCACCCCTGGGATGGGAATAGGGTAGGAGGCTAGCAAAATAAATAAAATCTGCTGTCTATCCTGACCAGGCATAAATTGTTACTTGAACGGCAAAGGAAAAAATTAGCCAGATATTCTTCCTGGGCTTGTTTTCCATCTTCTCATCCTCTCGTCTCTTATCAATGTGTTTCTAGAAGAGTCCCAAAGGGAGCAATTGCATGAGAGTTACAAGAGGGTCATTGCTGGAAAATAAAGTGTGGAGCTGAGAGGGGCTGAGCAGAGAAGATGGGGGGTCTTGCAACACCCTCAGGGCAGCATTCCCACACTGGGAGACCCCTCGTTGGCTGACAACGTCAGAGTGAGGACTGGCTGTTTGTATTCAGTGCCAAGGTTTCCCCAAAATCACCCGGGAAACACAGCACCAACTGAAAGGAGGAGAAGAGTGCACTTCACAACACCTCCATTGACCATGTGTGTTAATGCTTCAAAAGAGAATTCAGTTATCATGAAAGTAACCCAGTTTGGGCCGGGTGTGGTGGCTCATGCCTATTATCCCAGCACTTTGGGAGGCTGAGGCGGGCTGATCAAGAGGTCAAGAGATGGAGACCATCCTGGCCAATATGGTGAAGCCCCGTCTCTACTAAAAATACAAAAATTAGCTGGGCATGGTGGCGCATGCCTGTAATCCCAGCTACTCAGGAGGCTGAGGCAGGAGAGTTGCTTGAACCCAGGGAGGCAGAGGTTGCAGTGAGCCGAGATTGCACCACTGCACTCCATCTAAAACACACACACACACACAGAAAAATACTAACCCAATTTGTAGTTCTGGGGAAGTTTGAATTATCCTCCTTTGAGTTTTAAGACTGCTGTTCTTAAGTTTTTCTATGTTGACTTCACTGGGAATCAAGGGAGATGATTGAAGCTGGTCCCTTCAACCCTAGCTCCTCAACCAAGCTCTTCAACCCTATTGCTGCCACAAGCCATCAGTGGTGATGGCTGGCTTGGGTGTTTTTATGAGTGTTGATAATTTCATTAGAAAGTGATTTCATAGGCCTGGCATAGTGGATCACACCTGTCATCCCAACACTTTGGGAGGCCAAAGTAGGGGAATCACTTGATCCCAGGAGTTCAAGACTAGCCTGGGGAATATAGGGAGATCCCATCCTATAAAAAATTAGCCAGGCATGGTGGTGCATACCTGTGAAGGCTGAGGTGGGAGGCCTGCCCGAGCCCAGAACATCCAGGCTGCAGTGAGCTACGATTGCATCACTGCAGTCCAGGCTGGGTGACAGAGTGAGACCTGCAGAAGAAGGAGGAGGAAGAGGAGGAAGAAAAAGAAGAAGAAGAAGAAAGTGAGATCGTTATCCTCTCAGGCCAATGATAAGAGCCAGGCAAGTCACCTAAAAGGTGCATTCATTTGTTTCAGTGGTTGGCATAGTGCTGCCAGACATCTGGGCAAATGAAAGTGTGGTGTGTTGGGACCACACTGGGTGAGCTATTGAGATGGGTAATCTTTGCTTGGGCTCTGGGGGCACAAAATGACCAGAGGAGTACAAAATGGGAAGTACTTGACCCCTTCCACATAAAGACAAGTTGGGTGCTCCTTGGAGCATGGCCGCTGTTGATGTCTCTTAAATTGTCTCAGCACAGTTTGCCTGGACTTATTAGACAAGATGTGAACTGAGACATGGGTGGCCAGCCCTGGGAATGAGTTAGCTGTGAAGGTTCAGAAGAGTCAGCTTTGTAATCTGGGTGCTGCTTAAACTTCCTGTGTTTTCTTTGTTTGTCTTCCTTTTGGTTTTCTCTTCCTAGTCTCTCCCACACTTAAATTCCAGTCTCTCATATGGGCTAAGGGAAGCCAAGAGAGAGAGAGCTGGCCACACTTGGGCCAGAGCTCTGAAGGACAAACAATTATCCACTCCCAGGCTGACATAGCCGTGGATGTGAGAGTCAGGGGAGAGATGGGGAGGGGCAAGCAGAAACTCAGGTGCCATGTTGACATTGCCAGGTCAACCCCCATCTCCCCACCTGGAGAATCAGCTTCCCATTTTAAAGCCTTGGAGACTTTGTGTTTTGTCTGAATAAGGGAAGCTGTTTCCCTTACATCCTTTCAAAAATAAATAAATACAAGGCTGTCATATCATTTTACAGATGCTGCTACCCACAAACAAAGGGTCAGAGCTCTGGCCAATTTCTACAAACCAGAAGATCAGAAGGCAAGGAGTGCAATGCAAGGGAGGATTTTAGAGACTGAGAAAGCCAATTAGTTGGTTTATCTATGTTTCATGTTACTCCCACCACTGCTACTAGTAACAAGAGCATGCCTCCATTACTACCACCCTCATCACCATCATTATTATCACTATCACCACCATCATCATCACCACCACCATCAACACCACCATCACCATGAACACTACCACCAGTATCATCACTACCACCATCACCATCACTACTACTGCCACCATCATCGCTACCACCATCATCACCACCACCACCATCACCACCATCACTACCATCGTGATCACCATCAACACTACTGTCACCATCACCACTACCACTACCACCACCAACACCACCATCAACACCACCATCACTACTATTATGATCACCATCAACACCACCACCACCACCAAATACCTCCATCGTTACTACCACCATCATCACCACCACCACCACCGTCACTATCAACACCACCATCACCATGAACACTACCACCACCATCACTAGCACTGTCACCATCACTACTACTGTTATCACCATTATCATCACCACCATTGCCATCATCATCATCACCACCATTGCTACCACCATCAACACCACCACCACCATCATCACCACCACCACCATCTCTGCCCTAGTGATCACCATCAGCACTACCATCACCACTACCACTACCACCATCAACACCCACCACTACCATCATTACTACCACCACCTCCACGATCACTACCATCACCACCACCACCATCACCACTAGCACTACCACCATCATTACTACTACCACCTCCACGATCACTACCATCACCATCACCACCATCACCACTAGCACTACCACCATCACTACTACCACCACCTCCACGATCACTACCATCACCACCACCACCATCACCACTACCACTACCACCATCATTACTACCACCACCATCACCACTACCACTACCACCATCAACACCCACCACCACCATCATTATTACCACTACCTCCACGATCACTACCATCACCACAACCACTATAACCATGACCACCACCACCACTGCTACTACCACCACTGCTGCCACCACCACTGCCACTTTTGGTCCCACTCCGTCTACCGTGGTTATCACCTCCAAGTAGCTCTCAGGAACACCAAAGTTAGGGTCAGCCGACCTTAACCAAAACAATGCCCCCACTGAGCCTACAGATGCATTATTCTAGCTGATAGGACTGAAAAACTTATTTTATAAAGGTAACCCCAAAGCTACCGGACAATAGCAGCAACCTGATGTGAAGTTTCCAGTCTCAGAGCCAGAAGACCTAGGTTCTTGTCTTTCCTCTGCCATCTGCCAACTGAGTGACCTCGAGCAAGTCCCTTCTCTTTAGGGACTCAATGTCTTACCTATAAAATCAGGACCATCAAAACCTATGGTCTTACAGAGTTTAAAGGAGAAAACACATAAAAACACTTATCACATTATCAGACTGATAAAAGGTGCTAAAAATCCTTCACTTCATACCTCCCTCCCTCCTTCCCTCTCTCTCCTCCTCTTTGTTCTTCCCATTTTCCCTCTTATCATTACTCCTAGATCTGAGATCCTCATCAGTCCCCAACCTCAATTCAAACTCCAATAGTCAGCCATCAATATAGGACACTAATAAACCTTTATAACTACTCCTCTAGTTCCTAACATCCTATTCACAATATGCGTTGCCCCAAAGAGGAGAAAAGCTAGCCCCAGTACCCAGGCACCCAACATGTGAAGGACGGATGAGGAGCATGGCAGGGGAGTGGAGAGGGGAGGTCCAGCTCCTCCAGAGAATGAGGTCAGGCCCTATGCAAGGGCTAAATAAAAGGTCAGGCTTCATTTCTTGTGTCTTCCAGAAGAGCTCACAGGGTGAGCAGGCGGGGGAAGGCCAGGCTTCCTGAAAATGCCTGCCAACTTTGTATTGCAGCTGCTTGCTGGAGAGCTGGCTCAGGAGAGCTGTTTGCTTTGGCCAGATGCGCTACACGGAAACAGTAGTAGGATAATGTTGGGGGAGTGGCAGGGACTAAGGCAGAGGGGGCCCTGTGCATTTTCAACAGAGAGAAAAGTTTTCTTTACAAGCGGTGTTACGCCTCAGGCTGCCTCAAGAAGCCAACTGTGATTTGGGTTCAAGAGCCGGGCCGATCGGGATGTCGGATGACAGGGCCGTGTGTGACGGGAAGAGCATCTATGCTTGTTTGTGTAGAAGCGGGTTATGTGCCTCATGGAAATCAAGCAGGGGTCTGAGGAGAGTCAGACTTTGGCTTATTCTTGCCTGTCTCCCTTTGGGTTGAATTCTCATGGGATGATAAAGAGCTTGCAGCTAAGGGGCATATGTGTGCTGTCAATCCAAAGAGAAGATGACCTTAAGCTGGGTGGGGAACAGGAACAATGTGGTCAAGACATGGTACCGGTAGATGTGGCAGATCCAACAGGGACTTCCAGATGTCACTATTATCATTCTTAACTTTTTTTTTTTGCAATAATAAAGTAAGATTCCCTGAGCACCACGTGCCATTCCAAGTGTTAAGTGCTTTACACGCATAACCTCATTCAATCTTTAAAAAATAAATTTATTTTATTTATTTTATTTATTTATTTTTTTGAGACAGAGTCTCGCTCTGTTGCCCAGGCTGGAGTGCGGTGGTGCCATCGCGGCTCACTGCAAGCTCCGCCTTCCGGGTTCACGCCATTCGCCTGCCTCAGCCTTCAGGGTAGCTGGGACTACAGGTAGTCTACAGGTAGAGGTGAGGTTTCACCGTGTTAGCCAGGATGGTCTCAGTCTCCTGACCTTGTGATCCGCCCGCCTCGGCCTCCCAAAGTGCTGGGATTACAGGCGTGAGCCACCGCACCCGGCCAAAAAATAAATATTAAGAGATGACAGTCCTAAAGCTCAAGAGGTTCAGATAGGTACATCACACAGCCAATACAAGTAACAGATACAATTTAGACCAAGATCTGTCTGCCTATAAGCCTGGGTTCTATAGTAGCCCTGTGATGCTGTAGGTAGTGATAACTCCTCCCTACCAAGTTTTACAACTTACCCTAAGGACCACCCATGGATGAGACTGATAAAAGGTTGTGGATTTCATGAATTACAATATAAAGGCGAGAAGCTGAAATGAAACCAACTGTAATCCCAGCACTTCGAGAGGCCAAGGCAAGAGGATTGCTTGAGGCCACGAGTTCAAGATTACCCTGGGTAACAGAGCAAGACCCCATTTCTCCAAAATTAAAAAAAAATATATCTATATCTATGGTGGTGCATGTTTACCCCCACTACCCTTTAAAAAAATTAGAGGCAGGGTCTCACTATATTGCCCAGACTGGAGTGCAGTGGTGTAATCAGAGTGTAATCACTGCAGTCTCAAACTCCTGTCCTCAAACAATCCTCTTGCCTTAGTCTCCTGGGTAGCTAGAATCACAGGCATATGCTGCTGTGCCTGGTGATCTCCCTTTCTTGACTCTGGGAAAAGGTAGATGATCCTTCAGCATTTTGCAGAAGCTGAGTCTCTGAGAACCAACCTTGATCTGCAAGAATAATTCAATTTCTTTCTACAGTGCTAGGACTGGACAGAAGAGAAGGCTGAGCAGGCTGACAGATGAAGACAACCTCATGCCTCCAGTTCCTTGAGAAGAATTGCAAGGGCGGACTTGAATCTCACGCTCCAGCCTCCTGAGCAACTCTGAAAGGCAAGTGTCTTCCGCACAAGCTATGTCGACTGAGGAAACCACAGTGGAGTTTCCAGGGTCCCCCGTGGCACCTGCTCCTTCCTCCAATAGAAGACAACTGATTGTTCCTGGTCCCTTGGTCCCATACCTTGTTGTGCTCTGGGGGGAATAAATACCTAGTAAGGAGTTTTCTACATATTTTGCTCTCTCAGAATTCAAAACATCTGGGATGGGAAGCAGCAGTGCTTGACTGCTGGGGTTGTCTGGGGACCTCAGAACTAGTGAAGAGGGAATTGGAGGAAGAATCAGCTACTCCATCATTTAAGGAGAACCCCAACTGCGTCTGTATCCTCTTAACTTCCGGTCACCGCAGTGGGTCCCTCCTGCCTGATCAGCCACCAGTCGGTCACTGCGGAAGAGCTGACCACCCCCACCCATCCTTTGTCCGAGGAGGAAATTTGAACTTGAAGGCTCTAGGCCAGAGCCTGACCCCAGCTTGCTGCTGCTTGCTGTAATCTCCTCCCCCTCCTTCCTCCTGTCTGACTTTCTCCATGTCTCAAAGAGCAGGTTTCAAAAATAAGAGGCTAACACACCCTTGGCAAGTGCTGGGAAGAGGGAAATGTGTTTGACACATGCTCACCCAGAGTGCATGGAGGGCTCCCAGCAGGATACAATTAATTATCAAGGGGGAGGAGGGGATTGCAACAATATGGGGTTTTTTCCCCCTTCTCCATATCCCTAGTTCCTGGAGTTTGGCAACATTTCATGGTGGAGAGAAAAGCATCCCAAGGATCTGTACATAAATAGCTGGTGCACATCAGTCTCAGGTGTAAACAGAAGGAAGCCCAAGGTATGTTGCTCATCCTATAGTACAAATGTAAGGATTTACAGGAAAACTGGGGCGTCAACTGGAAACCAGCTAGCTAAAGGGCATTAGGAAAATTTCCCCCAAGTTTAATCTTTTGAGCCTTCAGGCTAATTTTGAAAAAAAAAAAAAAAAAAAAAAAAGAAAAAAATAAAAGGAAGATAATGGGAAAATTTAAAAGATTAAAAACGTCTA
>NW_016807991.1:312955-325320 GCF_001698545.2 Rhinopithecus bieti | reverse complement strand
AAAAAAAAAAAAAAAAAAAAAAAAAAGAAAAAAATTAGAGAAGTGAAGCAGGATAATTAAAGTTATTAAAACTGTTCATAGTTAGGCTAAGAAATCCACAGGCACCTGAGCTTCATAGGGGTCAGCATCAAAATGGGAACAGAACTTTGTGTTCCACATCTTTAGAAGGCCAGTTTGGTTCCTGGGCATTTTAAGACTCTAGAGAGCCAAAACCTTCCTCCTAATGAGAAAATTTTATTTTAGAATGGTTGAATCTCAGAGTTTTCTTACACAATGAGGTAATGATGCAATGCGTCTCCCTCCTCCCACGCAGAGGAGGCCTGTGTAGCCTACCAGCTGCCGAAGAGGCTGCATGTGATAGAAACACTCCAGGAATCCCCGGTTCCTTTCCTCCCAGACCCCCCAGGAAAGAAAAATAAGGAAATAAAAGAAGAAAATCAAGTAGATTATAAAATGTTTAAGGGAAATCAGATTTCTTTTTTTTTTTTTTGATATGGAGTCTGGCTTTGTCGCCCAGGCTCGAGTGCAGTGGCGCGATCTCAGCTCACTGCGAGCTCCACCTCCCAGCTTCACGCCATTCTCCTGCCTCAGCCTCCTGAGTAGCTGGCACTGCAGGTGCCTGCCACCACACCTGGCTACTTTTTTTGTATTTTTAGTAGAGACGGGGTTTCACCGTGTTAGCCAGGATGGTCTCGATCTGCTGAGCCCATGCATGATCTGCTCTCCTCGGCCTCCCAAAGTGCTGGGATTACAGGCATGAGCCACCGCGCCTGGCCAGATTTAGAATTATTGGAGTAACTGTGTGCGTGAACCAGTTGGAAAAAATGTTAGGAAAGTCTGTTTTTCTAATGATGCCTTAGTTTGGGGTAATAACAATACTCAATGCCTATCTAACCTCAGTAGGCCCCTGTGTGATGCCCTTTGTGATTCTGAACTATCTTTCAAGGATAAGTAGGGCAGACTTTAAAATCCCAATCTTATAAAGAAAATAAAGCAAACAAACTAAACCCCTAGAGAGTTCAAATGACTTGAGTAAGTTGTACAGCTTTCAAGGGTTAGGGTTAGGACCCTATACCCCTATTTTGGCTTTGCTTGTTTTTTTTACTCCCTTCCACTTTTCCTTCCCCTTCAGCACGGTGCACAGGTGTGGGGAGATAACCGGGATGATTTTATAAAGATCGAGTGGTTGGCATGTAGAGGAAACCAAGCCAGGAAGGTCTTAGGATCCATCTTCTCTCTTTCCCTTCCCTCCTCCTGCCTTTTCTCAGGACAGGGTTTTCCAGGAAGTTGCGGGCACCAGGTGCTCAGCTGTAGAAATCAGAAGCATACACTCTTTGCATATATTGAGGAAACTGGGAAGAAAGAAGCAGAGATGTCAGACACTGACGACCCATCCCCTTTCATGAGCATCTGCAGGTTTGTCTGCTCTTCTCTTGGGTGGTTGTTACCCATTGTATGCTCCGTGATCTTGCTTGACACAATGCAGAAACTAAGTTGGGCAATCTGGGTGTGGACTCAAGAGAGCTTGGGCCAAGGCAACTTCCTCCAAGCTGAAAACCATGGGACATTTCAAAGACCAACATTGGGAGTGCCAACCATGGGTGGAAAGGCCCTTTTGGAAGTGCCTTGTGTTGAGCCTGACATCAAAAATTGGAAAGTGACTTTTGACCAGTGCCAACGAGTGAGTCTCCGTGCTTGTGTCTCACACAGGGAGGAGGTACAACTGGGCTGGACATTGAGAGAGGTTTGTAAGTGTAGGGCTTTTAACCGGCCCATCCCTGCTCCCTGGCTAGCAGGGGGATGGTGGTGGGGCTGACAGAAGAATTCCACATTCCTTTTGCCCATCCCTTCTCCTGGCCAATCTAGTCTCTCTCTTCCCTTTCCCCATGTGACAGTCACTGTCACAGAAAAACTTTCAACAAATATTAGCACAACCTGAATTTGGCTGCAATCCATCTTGTTTCCAGTGCCATCTCAGAGTTTGCTGAGGCCAGTCCTTTGGTGCCTGGCACCCTGCAGAGATTTATAGAATTCCAGAACAGGGAGCAACCTTACAATTCTTATTGTCCAACCTCCCCTCTTGGGAGAGGGCTCCCAGCCTTACACTGGCCTCCTCTAGCCTGCGCTGGTTCTCCACCATAGCTTGTGTGCTTTACGCCTCGGCCAGTGTATAAAGAGTGATTTTAGGGGTCCCGAGCTGCTAAACAGCAGAGGGGGAACAAAACTACCCTGGGGGTGACAAATCCCCAACCTTAATCTTGGCCCTTGAAGCAAGGGCTGCTTGAATACAACGTGCTGTTTATGCAAATCCCATGCAAATCAGGGCAACTGGATTAACTGGGGGGAAAAAATCCCATGGTCTTTCTGAGCCTTCCCAGCACTCAGTGTTGGCCTCAGAAAGGATGAGGTTTTGTTTTGTTTTGTTTTAAGTGCTGTTTTCTGTTTTCGAAAGGTTTCTGCACTGGTAGCCTCAGCCAGTAGAGAGTCAGTCTCCCAACTTGGCTCTTCCATGCACCAGGGCCTGTGTGTGAACAGGGAGGTTTGTTTTAAGCTCTGTCAACAGGGGCCTGTTGGAAGTGACCACACCTTAGCCAGGCTTGCCAAGATCCCTGTAGGGGGTGAGCATGGGGAAGTGGCTGGCAGTGACCAGGGGATAGGGAGGGTCCAGTTGAGGGACATTTGCTCAGCTAAGAGATCAGTGTGTCTCCCCATCACCAGGACAATTGAAGATCCTTCTTTTGGGTGGGAACCCTGTGTTTGTAAGATCCTGAATATCCTATTTGAAAACACAGCCCGTTGCCGTTTGACATCCTTGGAGACTCCAGCTCAGCCACTCAGCTTGCATATTTATGCAAAACAAAATGCAAATGAGCCCACTGAGTCCTTTGTCTATATCCTGCCAAGCTGGGAACCTGAGTCTCCTGACAGACTCCTTCTCCATGCCTTTATCCTCTCCAGAAAACTTTCCTAATTAGGACATGCAGTCTCTGAAACTTTGCTAGTACAGTGAAATTCAACTCAATAAATAAGCTTTCTGAACTCCTACTAAGCACAAAGTATTACGTTAGGTTTCTAGTGAGTTGCAAAGAAGAAAAGACATTAAAGTTATTGCCCTTGACGAGCTCATGGTGTCTTTCATGAGATCTCCATTCTGGTTAGTCTCTCATTTAATTATTCATTCAACAAATGCATATTGAACACCTACTATGGGCCAGTCCATGCACTTGGCACTGGGATACACTGAGCAAGTAGGAGAAGGTTCTTGCACTCATGAGTTTCCATCCCAATGGAGAAGAAAGACAAAAAGAGGTAGTGACACATAAAGGAACAAGATAATTACAGACCGTGATAACGGCTAAGATAAAATAAACAGGGTGACATTTTATTATGACAGAAATGCATTATGGCCTGGTTTGATGTCTTTATAACAGTTACATCTATTTTTTAAGTGAATTAAAAGCAGCCACAGGAAAGGCAAAGGGCAGAAGGCATTTTTGCTTATCATCTGCATCTTTGTTTGCTTTCATTAGAATAATGATGTTCCATTAGTCAATTAATTCCATAAATATTTATTGAGTACCTCCTTGAGAGAGGAGTGTTCTGGATACTGGGGATTCATTCATAAAGAGAACAGACCAAAGTGCCTGTTCTCATGGGCTCATCCTGCAGACCCTATGCTAGTCTATGAGACATGTGTTTGTGTGAGGTGGGAGGATGGAGTGTCGTGAAGTGGGGCAGTGATAGTGGGTGTAGAGTGACAGGAAGGTGGTGAAGGTGGCACTACAATGAAGTGCAGCCCAGGTGCCAAGGGCAGCAGGAAGAAAGGATCTGATGAACAGGTTTGAGGGGCTGGTGTGAAGTCAGTGAAGGAGACGTGGAATGAGGTGAGCCTGTCAAGGCAAACAGGGGAAGAGGATGGGCCAATGGAAGGTGTTTAGAATTGATCATAAATGGGGTGGGAAATCTTGGTGGATTTTGAATAAGGAAGTGATCTGGTTAGATTACAGCTTATAACAGGTAACCTGGTGGTGGCTGAGCAGTGATGAGACAGGAGAACAACAGAATAAGCTGGAAATACAGAAGATTGTTGTTGTCATTTGGGCAAAAGGTAGTGTCAGTATTAATTAGAGGGACAATGGGGAAGATTGAAGGGGACAAATGCAGCTGTCTTTTGAAGGTCGCACTCACCTGACCAGCTGATGGACTGGATTTGTGTGTAGCAAAAATAGAAGAATCAGGAATGACTACTAGGTTTTTGTCTTGTGTGACCAGGTGAACAGCAATGCTGCTCTGTTCTTTGTAGAAGGCTGGGAGGAGTGGTTTGAAGGGAATGAAGGGTTGTGTTGAAGACATCTGAAGGTTGAGATGCCTCTTGGATATCCAGCTGAAGGTACTGAGAAGGCAACTAATGTAAGTCTGGAGCTTAGAGGCCAGTTAGTTTATAGCCAGCATCTTAACCCTTCTTCTGATCTTTTTCCATGACTTCATAAAGACATTGGATGAAGTGAAGTGAGTCGTTGCAGTTCATGGGAGGGAATGGAAGGGGCTACTCTTGAGGGTTAGGGACCATGTGCATCCTTTGCACTTTCCTGGGGCAGGAACAGGGCATGGCACCCTCAAAGCCTGTTCATTGCCAGTGTTCTGACCTTCCCTGGATTACCAGGCTTGTGTCAAAGAGGTGACTTCCTGGAGGCAGAGTGGGAGAATTGTCATTCTAATCTGAGGGAGAGTTCTGAACCCCAGGTGTTCTTTCCTGGGAGTGCCTGAAATGAGGCCAATGAAGAAGAAAGCAGCCTTGTCTTTCAGGCCGTAGCAGCTCCTGGCATTGCAGGTGAAGAAACTAAGGCCTGCGGAAGAGACATGGTTTGACCAAGTCTGCACTGTTCAATTTAAATGCAGAGCTGGGCCTTGAACCATGGGTCTCATTTGCTTCTCACATTCTTTTATGTAGGGCTTTGCAGACAGTACCAGCATGGATGAATTGGCCACAGGTGTGATGTAAGAGAGGGGCAGGCTCCCCGATAGCCACCTTTTGCATCTTGACACAGTCTCATAAGAAGACTGTTAAAGATGAGTTAACATTATCTGAGTGTTATCTAGATATGAGTTAATATCATCATTATCTGAGTGCAGGAGCAGTCAGATAACCCATCTTTCATGGCTTTGTGTGTTGCCTGTGCTGACGATTCTATTTATCAGCTTACCTGTGAAAAACTTCTGAACACACAAAAAAATCAGACCATTAGAAAACAAAGCAAAGCAAAAGATTACACTGCTATTGTGGTGACAATAAAGTGCTTTCATTTGCAGAAGTTTCCATTTGTAAGACTAGATCTGTTGGTGAGTAGGTGATGGATGTTTGTGCTGGTTCTCTGTGGATACCCCCACTACCACCTATAACAAATCTCATTGTGTGTATTAGGAGACATCTTTAGATATAAAACTTAGAAACTTGAGTTTTCTGGGTAAGAGCTGGTTTTGCATCAATTAAAAGAGACTAAATACTAAATAGTTTTAGTAAACATGTGCAGTGAAACTTGATTGATTCCTGGTGAGGTTGCTGGGTCATCCCAGTTTGCCTAGGACAGACTTAGGGGAGATGTTTCTCAGGCTTTCAGGGCTAACACTGGGACATGTCTGGGCATACCAGGATAGTTGTCATCTTACTTCCAGTTCAGAGGAAAAAACAGAAACGAAAATGAAAACAAACAGCTCTAAAAGACATTTTTAATACAACTAGGGGCTTTTAATGTGGGCTAGGTAGCAGATGATGATGGCAACCATTGTGACTTTCTTAGGGGCATCAGTTGTAGGTGGTTACCCAGGGGATCATTGATATTCTGGACATTTGAGAGGCGAAGTGTCCTACAGTCTGCAACTTATCATCAAATGGTTCAGGAATACAACACAACACAACACAACACAACACAACACAACACAGCAATCCAAAATCACATGCGCACATATGATGATAAATAAAATATGATAAAAAATTAATAATTACTAGGGGCTAACTGTACAGATGGTTCCTATACTATTCTTTTCAATTTTTTTCTGCAATTTTGAAAATGTTTATAGCCAAAAGTTGAGATAATGCTTTTGAGTGGAAAGACCACCACTGCCTTCTTCTTAAGGATGACATTTTTTGTAGAAACTGAGCTTTGATAATTCAGCTCTTTGTCACAACTCTGTTGTGAAGGTTGCTAGATGCTATGAGAATGCAGTTATTACGGTTACTAATTTTATTTTTTAGTAAGTTATTTTTTTTTTTTTAGTAAGCAAAAACCTATTGAGGTTATTAATCAGAAGTGGGGGAAACTTAAGACAAACCTCCATCCAATAAAGAAAATGAAACAGGCCAAGTACGGTGGCTCACGCCTTCAATCCCAGCACTTTGGGAGGCCAAGGCGGGTGGATCACCTGAGGTCGGGAGTTCAAGAGGAGCCTGGCCAACATGGTGAAACTCTGTCTCTACTAAAAAATACAAAATTAGCAGGGTGTGGTGGCCCATGCCTGTAATCCCAGCCACTCAGGAGGCTGAGGCATGAGAATCGCTTGAACCCAGAAGGCGGAGGTTGTGGTGAGCTGAGATCATGGCATTGCACTCCAGCCTGGGCAACAAGAGTGAAACTCCATCTCAACAACAACAACAACAACAACAACAACAAAAAAAAAAAAAAAGAAAGAAAATGAGAAAATGAAGGAAGATGGGAGGGATTAGATTCTGGGAACAACTTCTAAATGGGAGGACAGACTTTCAGGTTCATGCAGTTGGCAAAGAGACCCAACGCAACTCAAATTTCTCTTTGTGCTTCTTCCACATGGACAGTGATGGGCAAAATCAGAGAGAGAAAGGAGCTCAAGTATAAGGAAATGAAGCCGTCAGTGAAGGTGGTGGGATAGGGGCCTGAGTAGTCCCCTTCGTTGAAGGAACTAAAGATAGTATTATCAGAGCTTTAAAACAATTGCAATGGCTTTTTCATACCTTCATGGAAACTTAAACAAAAATGCTAGCTACAACATTTAATTAAACAGACTTGAATCTCACGGTAACCAAAGAAGTGTTTGACTCTCTAGACAGGCTTGCAGAGAAATCTCCTTACCAAGTCCAGGCCCAAAGGTGAGGTCAGGAGGACGGGGGCCCGGGGATGAAATGTTAGTAGGAAAACTTCCAAATCATATCTATTTGGCTGTTTCCTTAAAATGATATGTTTAACCCTTTTATTGTCCTTTAAAGCTGTTCATTAAAAGTTTAATTTGAATTAAAAAAATAAAAGGTGAAAGCATGTCATTTGGGACTTATTTTTCAGTTTAAAATCAAGATAGCCAATCAATAAATCTTGAAATGATTTTCTCAGACTGTGAACAATGTAGACAAGACATCGCTGCTCTCCTGCTTGTGTCACTTTGCAGTGTAGACAAATAACCTCAAAGAAGGATAACGTGAATTTGGTTAAGAACGAGTTCAAGATCAGACAGACATGTGAGGGAATCCCAACTCTATTTGCTCACTGCTTGCGTAATCTTAAACCAGCTACTTAACCCCTCTAAATTTCAGTTTCCTCATCTTTAAAATGAGGTAAGATAATAGTACATTCTTCTTAGAGTCTGGGAAGCTTAAAAGCATCCATGCAGGTAATTAGCATGATATCCAAAATATAGTTCACTTTCAGTAAGTATCTATTATTATGTCACTTGCTGCTAATAAAAAAGAAACAGGTCTGATGAACCATATTAAACTTGCTTCCTTATACATATCTCCCTGCCACAGAATGATCTCACCATGACAGGGAAGTGGACTAAACCCAGGAAAACTTACTTTGAGGACCACACTTCTACAAGACTTCTCTAGACACATGCAGCATTCTGGGGCTATGACCTTCATTACATAGTTGGCTCTTAACACACAGTACTTTTTTTTTTTTTTTACATGAAACCACATGCTCTCATTTAGAAGGACTTGAAAATGTCCACAGTCTTGGAATTTGGGGTTAAGTCCTGGGAATGAGGGGAATGAGAAGGCAGGACTGAAACGAAGGGCATACAGGATGAGAAAAACAGAGAAGTAATATTCTTCCCCTGCTCAGGAATACCTGGCCCCAAGCATTCACTATGGAAGGCAGGTGAGCAAGGAAGGGCTCCGGGACACTTTATAGAGCATAATAACCATTGCAGCTGTGCAAGCAGAGATCAAAGATCAAATCAAATTTCAAGCTGCAGGGACCTCAATCCGATCACCTGCAGAGGTCAGGGAAAGGAATTTTTCTTCCTTGAAGAGCCCCAAGATTGGCTGAATTCCCAACAGGGGGTTTGGCACTGCCTTGAAGGATCACATTACTGGCTACTGCCCAGAAGCAAGGGGACATGGCCTTGGGGTTGACGGTACTGGTGGGGCCATTGCTATTGTTCCACCGCAGAGTGTCTGCCAAACTGAATGGGAGAAATTCAGAGAAAGCCCAGGGCCTGGTATCCAGGGGCTCCAGCTTGGTCAGTGATCAAAATCCTCCTTTCAAATGTCCACTCTTAAGGTAGGTACCTTGAATGCTAACTGTTGAGGCTTTTGTGGGTGTTAGATTGGTTTCTATTGCATCCTCCTTTGAAAGGAATCATATAGTTGGTGAGCCCAGGCTGAGATGGGACTTCTGCCAGAAGGAGGATGGGCAGTTGACTTGCAGGGCCATCTGCACTGTTTGCACATCCACCCCATTTTTCCCCCCGTGCCAACCCCAACACACACACAAAAGAAAGTAGCTGAAGCCGGGAAGCTCAGGCCTGTGCCCAGCTTTGTGGATACTTGCTCAGTATGCTCTGCTGGAGACAATTCCATCTGGTCAACACGAACACCCTGGCATCTCTGCACAGTTGGAGAGAAGCAGGTGGCCTCCAGCCTGAGCTCTGAAAAGCTCCATGAAACTATCTGAACTCAGATCTTCAACTTCAGCCCCCTCTCTTTTCCTTGCCTCTCCCCACTCCCATTTGATGACATTACACATGGGGTGGAGGCGGGGGTGGGGGGCAGAATTAGGAGGATTTATTGCAGTGGTGGGAAGATTTAATTGGATGATAAAGGGAGAACAAAATTTAATTCCAGAAAGATTCAGTAGATTGTTTTTAAATATCCCCAAATGGTATTTTGATGGTCTTATCAGAAGATACCCTTCAGGGTGAGAAGGCAGTGTGTATAAAGCATGGGGAGGAGTGGTTGGTGGGTCAAATTAAATGTATTATTAAGTGAATAGGGAGAACCAAGTGACGGTGAACTTGGCCACTTGGGCTGTGGATGTCAATCAAACTAATGTGTTGGGGGAAGGGGGGAGGAAGTTTGTCACCCGTTTTAATATCAGAAATTCCTTTACGTGGGTGGTAACTGGGGAACAGCTGCAGGTAGCTGAATCACAGCCCAAATCCTTGCAAAAACGCTGGTGGGACCCCTGCCAACAACTGAGCAATGGCTTTTCAAGCTGGAATGGAGCAAGTGGGACTAAGTGAGGCGAGGTGGGGGGGACGGAGGGTGGTGCTGGGGTGGGGAAGCAAGTTTTAAAAGCTGAGTTTTGAAGCCGGTGCATATTTAATAGGATTAGAACACATGAGTTAGAGGCTGAAAATTCTCAACCTGCCTCGTTAAACAGCCAGCCTGCAGGAAGGCCCGGCTCTCGGAGCAAAGGCAGAGAAGCAGGGAGGAAGGGAGGTGAAACACCTGGGCTTTCTCCAGGGGTAGCCAAGGCCAAAGGAGAGAGTTTGGAAGTTCTTTTCTCTCCTGCACTCTCTGTGCGGCCTCGGAGAATCCATCCTTCCCATTCTAGCCCCGCTTGGTCCATTAACACACCCAGTTTGTCAATAGTGCCTTCAGGTGCCATGTCCCTGTTTGCCTTGGCCCAGGCTTGTCCACCCACTGCCTTGGTCAGCCCTGGGAGGAGAAGCGTTTGCTTTTGCCTCCTCATGCGAGGTGAGTGGGCCCAGCCCCAGCCTCAAAGGTCTCTCTGGATTCTGGCTGGATGTGTCTGGGAGGCAGTTCTGAGTCTTGGGTTTTCAGGTGACAGGTGGTGCAGAAGCGTTAGGGTGGGCGGGAATATTTTTCTTCTTCTAACTGTGGATCCTTATTTGCTTTCCTGATGACTAGCCCATGGGTGACAGAAGGCTGTCCTGGGCCCTGAGAATTTAGCTGAATGGCACGTGATGCTGAAAGAGAGTTGGGGTTTCCCTGGCTTCGGGCTCTTGCACTAACTCGGGGAATGGCTTCAGATAGGAACTCTTACCTCCTGGGACTCCAGTTTCCTTATTTTCCTCCAGAGGCCACAGGTTATTCCAGCCTTTCTTAGGACAACTTTCCATGCCACTGAAATGAGAAACACATCCCAGCAGTACTACAAATATTTGATCTCAGACACTCTGCAAATCACATCATGAGGGTGAGGGATGACAAATGCAACCGTGTTTACAAGATTGAGGACCTACTGGGTGCTTCCCGCTGTGGCCCAATGTGTGTCTAAACTTGAAACCATCAGTTTGCTCTTCACAGCCTCCTAGGTACTGTCCTTAGCAGCTGAAAGAAATGCAGCCTCCCTGAAAATAATTACCAGAAGTTGTTGAGGCTTAAGTGCACGAATAACCTCCTTCCTTGATTTTTCATTATGCGAACTGTCTTCTTCCTGATGTTCTAAATTAGAAAGAGGAAAGTAGATTTGCTCAGAAGAACACGAAGTGTTTCCTTGATGTTCTATCTGTCTTCCAGGCTGGAGTGCAGTGACATGATCTCAGCTCACTGCAAACTCTGCCTCCCCAGTTCAAGCGATTCTCCTGTCTCAGCCTCCTGGGTAGCTGGGACTACAGGGACTGCCACCACGCATGGCTAATTTTTGTATTTTTAGTAGAGACGGGGTTTTACCATGTTGGCCAGGCTGGTCTCAAACTCCTGACCTCAAGTGATCTGCCCACCTTGGCCTCCCAAAGCGATGGTATTACAGGCGTGAGCCACCACGCCTGGCCCTCGATGTTCTCTCTTAAAGGTAGGTGAGGCTGGAGCACAGAGATCAAGAACGTAAGTTTTAGGACTGGATGGGCTTGGGTTCAAAAGCTGGCTGCCACTTATTAACTGGGCCAACTTGTGAGAGGTCGTGAGTCTTTCTTATCTTCAGTTTTTTCACTCTAAAAATCAGTCAAAAGTAGGATTCCATGCAAACAAAAAACAACACCTGCATGTAACATACTTGGTAGACAGGTACAAACTCCATGTACGTGGAACAGAGTTTTACCAATGGTTATTATTAATTGTAACCAACATTAAATGAGCTTTTTGCATGGGTCAGACGTGTCCGTCAGTGTGACATCCTTCATTCATTTGCTATCCTCAGTCCAGCAGCCTGCTCGGCCAGACTATCTCCCTTCTTGGTTCAGGCAACTTTCCAAGTCTTCTTTCCTGACTTGACACTCAGGCCCAGGACTTGGCTTAGATAAGGACCTGGCCCCTGCCTGGGGTGGTCCTGGAGGGCTCCTGTCTTTGGACAACCCAGGGGAATTGTGGAGCCCCAGCACCCGGATGCGGGGGCCTCAGGAATCCCGGGAAGCTGAGACCATTCTGACAGCTCTGGGGAGCCCTGAGAGAACAGTGTGTGTCCTGCCGGCTGTGTAAACACAGTAACCGAATACACTGATGGTTTCCAGGGCCCACCAGATGGCAAGAAGTACAGTGGGTGATGCAGTTTCCATTGCTTCTCCTCCCTTCTGATTTTCATTTGTTCCTCGTGCCTCGGGGTAGGACAATGTGAGATGCCCAGGAAGCTTTGCTGTCATCCTGAATCTTTAGGTATTTACATCTTCCTTCACGTTGTCTTTCAGGACTTTCTTTGTTCATGTGGCATCTTCTCACTGCAGGCTGCTTGGACCCGAATCGACCAACTCCTAGTACATCATATACCCTTTCCAATTGTCTTTCTTCCACAGCACTCACTATCTGACATCTATAATTTTAATTACTCCAGTGTTTTTTAATTTTTTTTTTTTTTTTTTTTTGAGATAGAGTCTTGTTCTGTCCTCCAGGCTGGGGTATGGTGGCACCATCTCTGCTCACTGCAACCTCTGCCTCCCGGGTTCAAGCGAGTCTCATGCATCAGCTTCTGGTATAGCTGGGATTATAGGTGTGCACCACCATGCTTAGCTAATTTTTGTATTTTTAGTAGAGATGGAGTTTCACCATTTTGGCCAGGCTGGTCTCAAACTCCTGGGCTCAAGCGATCTGCCAGCCTTGGCCTCCCAAAGTACTGGGATTACAGGCATGAGTTACCATGCCCAGTCTGTTTTTTTAGTTTTCTGACTCCCCTCCCCTGCCCCAAAAAGCAAGTATCTAGAAGAGAAGTTTTTTTTTTTTT
>NW_016807991.1:292920-312296 GCF_001698545.2 Rhinopithecus bieti | reverse complement strand
TTTTTTTTTTTTTTTTTTTTTTTTTTTGTCCTTTTGTACATGACTGTATCTCAGAGCCTCTAACAGGGCTATATTTTTTGAATGCAGGGTTGTGAATGTGTTTCTCCTGGGCTAGGCTAAGCATGAAGCTGAGTCCTGCTGAAATATTTGCTGGAGTCTTAGGGACACAAAATAATTTGTTTTCAGACTTTTCTAGGAGACTTGGGCATCACAAGGTCAAAATAGAAATCTTCACACTCAAGTTTTTAAGATAGAGAAAAGTTCCTTGAGCAAATGCAAGAAACAGTGAGTATGCTGGAGTCTAGCAAATTGGCACTGTCACCCCCACCTCCCTGTCTGGGGAGGTCCAATGGGTAACTTATGGAGTGAGCCAAAGGGGGCTAAGGATATAGTGATTCCAGCTATTTTTAAAAATGGATGCAGAGTCTCCCGACACATTCAGTCCACCCCAGTCATCCCCTCCACCCAGCTCTTACGCTTACCAGAGACGGGAGCTGGTGCCTGGCTCTCTAGCTCCATTCTTTCCTGGAGTACAGCCTGCGGCTGCCAGCGGCTACAACCCAAGCTCTCCTTTAAATGCTTGAATCCACTTTCCCTTTCCCAGAAGTGAAATACGCTTTTATATTTTATTGTACACATATTGTTTTAATTGCTTTTGGTGGTGAGACTGAAGGTAACAACAGTGGCTGGTGTCCCTGGATGGTCACCAACTGTTAGTATTCCTGGCTCTGTCTCCACTCAGCATGGGATCCTCAGAGAAAACAGAGCAAAGAAAAGGAAACTGGTCTTGGGACAGATGGAGTCATTTGATAGGAAAGCTGGGAACTGGGGAGAAGGGAGGAGAGGAGAAGTGAGGAGAGAGGAGAGGAGGAGAGGGGAGAGGGAAGAAGAGAGAGAAGAAGGCACCCTGAGGTTGGGCTTGTTTGTGTGTATTGGTTTGGTTGCAGGGGTGACAGCCTGAGCTGGGTCTGAGAGTTTTAATCTTCCAGCTACCCTTCCTGTCACTCCAGAGAAATAAAAGTCAAAGCTCAAAGTGATTTCCAGTCCATTTTAGGCTTCTTGCCATTTTTATTCATCGGATGTGCCCAGCAGCTCCTCTTGGTGGAGGCAGCTACTTTGCCAACGTCTTTGTCATTCAAGTTCAGGCTGAAGTTATGTAATAATGTAATGAAACAGTGAAGGCCATTTCTTGTCATTGTTTTTTCCTCGCTTGGATAAAAAATTCGTATCTCACTGCTCTATTTTCTTCTTTCTTCTTCTCCTTCTTCTTCTTCTCCTCCCTCCCTCCTCCTCCTCCATCCTCCTCCTCCTCCTCCTTCTCCTCCTCCTTCTTCTTCTCTCTCTCTCTGTGTATATATATATACACACACACACACAGAATATATATATGAGATCATATATATATTCTTCTCATATATGAGATCTCAAGGGAGGGGCACAAAAAACAGATAGTTGAGGGGATCTTTAAGGAGACTGCTTTAATCTCTGTCACAAGTTTCATTGTATTTTATGATTTAAAAGCTAACATGAAAGAATTTTCCAACACTGCAAACTTTGAGTGTTCCCTAAACTGCTGTAGTCCCTACCCCTAGACCCAAGAAGGACACAAGCAAAGACACAAGTGCACATGCTACATCCTGCAGCTTCTCTAACTGGCAATAGAGGCGCTATGCCAGGTAGGGGAAGGGATGAGGCAGGGGTGGTGGGCGGATGAGGGGCAGCTTTTCAGAGTTTGCCTGGCAGTCAAAGGGAGGAGGGTCATTGTAGGCTAGAAATACCTCCACAAAGGTACTGAGGGTGGAAAGAGCATAGTACTTGTGGGGAGCTGGTAGTCATTGTATGTGGCTGGCATGTTGGGGATGAGGCTGAGAAGGTGAATGTGGACTTGGATGAGACGATAGCAGTGGCAGGGAGGCAGGCTGTGGGCCCCTGGGTTTGCCACTTTAGCATATGGGACTCATTCTGTGGGTAACCATAAGGCATGGGAATACTTGCAGTGTCAAATAATGCAGCCAAGTGTGTTTCAGAAAATGAGTCTCACCGATTCAGAGGATGGACCAGAGGGTATATGAGAGTAGAGTGGGGAGACTCATTTGTTCACTTACTGGTAGGAATTTTTTTTTTCTTTTTTTTTTGTAGACAGGGTCTTGCTCTGTCACCCAGGCTGGAGTACAGTGATGCCCAAGCCATCCTCCCACCTCAGTCTCCCAAGTAGCTGGGACTACAGGTGTGCGCCACAGCATCCAGCCAACTTTTTGTATTTTTTGTAGAGTTTGGGTCTTACTGTGTTGCCCAGGCTGGTCTTGAACTCCTTAGCTCAAGCAATCCACCCACCTTGGCCCCCTAAAATGTTGGGATTACAGGTGTGAGCCACCACACCCTGCAATAGCAAATATTTATAGAAGAGAAAGCCAATGATAAATATATATAGGAACTAAATGTGTAATATATGTGAGCAAAATATGTGATATATATCCAAATATATAATGTAACTAAATATATGATATATAGTTATATATAGATATGATATATATTTATATACAAAGAAATATAAAGCCAATGATACATGTTTTATATATATGAACTAATGTATGATATATGTGAACAAAATATGTGATATATAACCAAATATATGATATATATATATATAGATATGATATATATTTAGTTTAGAGTTTGCTAAAAGAAAACGAGGTGGGTAAGGATAAAGAGTCATAGGGAGTCACATTTTAAATCAATTGGCCAGAGAAGAGCTCTCTGAGGAGGTAGAATCGGAGCACAGAATTGGATGAAATGATGGATCCAGGCCTGCCAATATTTGGGGGAACTATAATCATATTTTGGAGAGAATAAGTGTGGCCCCAATTCAATGGCAATGATGGGGAAAGATGACAGAACATTTGCAGAGGTGAAACTGAAAGTTCAGCTAGCTATGGCAAGTAAGAGAAAGAAAAAGCCTCCGGGGGGTGAGGGGCGGTTCCTGTTTTGTGTTTTATTTTGCCTTGATCATCTAGGTGGGTGGTAGCACCATGAACTAGGACAGAGAATGAAGGAGAAAGAGTATTTCTGCAGAGTGAGATAATGAATGTGTTGCCCTTCAGTGGCTAGTGGCACATCCTGGAATTTTCTTCCATTTTTCTAGGCATTGTTCTAGATCTTGGGAAAGTTTTATGTAATATTCATTCTCCTTTAAGAATGAGAGGGAAGATGTCAACCCTAAACATCAAGAGTTTAGGAATTGGTCTAATATTTTACTTGGCTTATTTTCTGTTTTTCTCCTTCCCCTTTTCATGTTTTTTCTTTTGAGTCCAGCCAATGAGACCACTTACCGGACAAGGTCAAGTCTTCTTAGACCTTCAGAGAATGTGATTCAGACAATGTCTTAAAACAAGACTATTTACCTTCTTGGTGCAAGGCTTCTGCTACTCGGAATCCCACAGTCCTGCTGCAAGCCTGAGTTTAAAACCAGTCTATGCATATCCTGCATTTTTAAGACTAACTGGAAAAGGTCATTGATGACAAGGGAGAAAGAGGTGACAATGAATTTTCTGAGCTGGATTCTGGAAGAAGTTTTCAAACCAAATGTTTGTTATGGTCTAGAGATTTCTGAAAGACATTTGCAAAACTGCCAATCGGGTCAGATGTTCAAGTTTTCTCCACCCACACGTTAAGAGCTATTCCTGTGTTCATTTAAGGGACACTCTAGTGGCACTTGAATTGCTTACATATTTCCAGATCATGTTGCTAATTACTCTGTGGCTTAGGCTTAGTTCACCTTCTGTGCTGTTATTATTAAGCTGGAAAGGGTGGCTGTTGGTAAAGCTACCTTCCCATGGGGCAGGGGCTGCTGCCTGTGTCGGGGCTTGGGAGGATGGTTGGCTAAGCCATGGCTTGGCCTGAGTGAGCATGTGCTAGCTCCTCAATGGAATGGTCCATTGCCCATCTCAGCTTCTAAACACAGATATTGTGCCATTTCCCATATTTTCATGACTGACTTCTGAATTGATCGTCTTTACATTTGTTTTCCAGCCATGCTAAGATTCTGGTCCAGGCTGGGAACCCGGGCTCTTTCTAGCATTCTCACTGCTGGCTCTCAGACTCTGAACACCCACTCTGTCTTCTTCACGAGGGACGTGTGGTGTCAAGGAGCTATTGTGAGTGGCGTAACATGAAAGGCCAGCTCTGGTTTGGGGGAAGGACTCTTAGTGTGGATGGATGCAAAAAATTTAGTGCAAACCAGAGGGGTGTGTCCCTTCTGGAAAAGGTGGGACCCATGGCTCCCACTGTCCCCAGGCTGAATTCCAAAATCCTTGTGATGGCCTCTGGGGCCTCCTGACCCTGAGGGACCAAGCTGTGCCTGCCTCTAGGATTCATCTTGCGCCTTTCTCTGCCACGACAATGAAGCTCTACCAACTTTAGCCCTGTTATTATCGTCCATCTCCCTGACTAGGCTGTGAGCTCCATGAGGTCAAGGATCATGTTCCTCTGCTTATCTGGTTTTGCTGGTTGAATGAATGAGAGGTTGTAGATGAATGAGGGAATGAATGAATGACTTGGGGAGCTCAAAGTCGGAAAGCTACCTTAGCACCGTATTCAACAGTTCAGCCTTCCGAGCTGGGGCTCAAACAGCCATCCTTTTCTAATAAACTACCCAGGACAGACAAGGGCCTCGAACTCTGGGGAAGGTGTTATTACTCTGAAGCCACTTGTGAATGTGGGTCTGAGTCTCAGGCTAAGGCCAAACGATGCTTCCACATAAACCTGTATAGCTAAGAAGATCTAGGTTTTAAAAGCAGGGCCTGCATTCTTTAGAGCACAGAGGTGAAATGTCAGGCCAATCCTTAGAAGGGAACTCCGAGAATGATTTGGCAGTTGATTTTTTAAAAATGTGACCCAAGCTTCATTTTGTAGCTTTAAAAATCCAAAAAAAAAAAAAAAAAAAAAAAAGGACACTTACCACCACTTCTGCAAAAAGAAAAGAAAAATAAAAGCAGGTCAGATGTTAAGCCCGTATCACCTTGACCGAGTGTGTTTAATGTGTATAGAAGCAGAGGGAGGTTTAGGCAGCTGATTTTCTTCCGTTTGGAGGCAGATACCCTGTGCTGCCTGGGGAGAAGCTGAGTGCAGACAGGATTGGGAAGGCAATCCTGTCGATCCCTCCAGAGACAGGGAAGACCTGGGGTTTACTTCCCTGTAAAGAACCACTTAGCAGTGCTAACTTCCTCCCAGCAACTTTCAACTTTTTATACTATTTATCTTGCAATTCCTTAAACCTTGGAGTGGAAAGGCAAATGCTTCAAAATATGGGATATGCTTGCATTTGGATTGGAGAAGCGAGGAAGGGGTTGTTCCTTGCTGTTGGAAGAACTCAGATCAGACATGGTCTATAGGCAGTGGAGATCAAGCATTGGAAGTCAGTTTTGTAGACTCTTCAGAAATTGCCAGAACACATGCAATGTGTTTGGCTCCCAGGATCTTGCCTTTTACCTCGGCTTCCTACTTTGAACTTTCTTTAGGTCATCGTTGCTATTTTTATCACTAGGCTCTACCTGCTATATTAACCCCTAAGAACCCAGAGAGGAGTGAGGAGCTCTGATGCTTGTGGAAGCAGTGACAGGAGGGACTGGACATCAGTCGGCCATCTGGGAATGTGTGTGATGCCTGTTGTTGTGGCATGGTGTGTTGGAGAGGATGAATGCAAGCCTTGCTGTACCCTTGGCCCAGCAATGTGAGTAACTCTAATTGGGGTACTTCTTCCTGGGTCTCAGGTCTTGCGTCTGTGAAAGAAGCCAATTGGATAGATGGGTGAAGTCGTTGCTTTCAGAGTCTTTGAGATGGTTCTGTGTTGGGAGACAGTTCCATGCATAAGGCTCGGGAGAGCCGGAAGTTTGCTTTGACCCTTCCACGTCAATTGTCTCATGGAGGATCCTTTTGGAAAAAGCCACATGTCACTAATGTAGAGGGGTGTACCGACTCAACCACCTGCAGAGTTGTGTACATATGTGTGTGTGACACACACAGAGGAAGAGGGGATGGAAGACAGAGCCTTTATGACCAGAGTCCCGGTGTGCATGTTACGTTTGCATCCAGTGACTGAAAAACACCAGGCCGGGTGTGGTGGCTCACACCTGTAATCCCAGCACTTTGGGAGGCCAAGGTGGGCAAATCACAAGGTCAGGAGATTGAGACCATTCTGGCTAAAATGGTGAAACCTCATCCCTACTAAAATTACAATAAATTAGCTGGGCATGGTGGCACGCACCTGTAGTCCCAGCTACTTGGGAGGCTGAGGCAGGAGAATGGTGTGAACCTGGGAGGCGGAGGTTGCAGTGAGCTGAGATTGCACCACTGCACTCCTGCCTGGTGACAGAGCAAGACTCTGTCTAAAAAAAAAAAAAAGAAAAAAAGGAAAGAAAAGAAAATGAAAAACACCAGATTCAGCATAACGCAGAAGATAGGAGGGGTGTATGGCCAAAGGGAGGGTGTCAGTTTGCTGAGCAATCAGAAATGTCCCTGTTTCCCCTTGTCACTGCTCCACCCCGCACCCCCAACTCTTGTCTCTCCTGTGAAGAGCCAATGTGGAGTTTTTGAGCCTGGCCTTGTTTACAGCTACCGGCTCCACTGCCACTGTGGCCTGGGCACAGCCAGAAGGCGTGAATTAGGGCTGTTACTGAAGCCAGAATGTTGCAATCAGGAGTTTGCTGGTGAGGCCATGGGTCACCAGAAGGGTCACTGCTAACTTATTTCCATGTCCCCTGGTCCTGCCAGGAGGCCCGTGGAGGCACAGAAAGCAAATACAAGGGAGGGCTCCCATCAGAAATAACCTGTGACCTTTCCTGGCCTAGGGACTTCACAACGGTCAAATCCTCCTGCAGCTCCCTTAGGATGGTAGAGGCGAAAAGTGTGCATCTGTGTGCCTATGAGGATGTCTTTGTACTTTGTGCATTTCTGCAGATGCATGCTAATCTGTGCAAAACACGCATGCATTGCATGTGAGCATGCAACACTCACGGGAAGAGAGCTTTCAGGGGATACAAAAGCCTGTAAAAGTCTTGCGTGTGGTGCCAGTGGGTTCAAAGTGACCAGCCTCTCCGGCTGTGTCTCAGTGTCCCTGGCCCTTTTGTTAGAAGGCTTGAAGGAGCCATCCTGAATAGCGTGGCTAATGTACAAGCGGATCAGTCTGCCCTCCTGTCACTCAGTGGATTTGACCAATCAATCAGTATCAGGTCTGATCAGTATGGGAAGGCGATGAAGGAGAACTGTTTTGAATACAGCCTTGAAAGGGATGAGGAGAGCAAGCAGCAGTCCCGGTTTCTGTTTCTCGCTCTGTTACCGCCTCCGCCTCGCTGTCCCTCCTTCATGCTTGGTGACATTCTTTGGCAGCAATGTTCTGTCTTTGACTATCAGATTCCTTTCGGAATGGAATGTCCCCTGCTAGTTTCATGGGCCTCTTATGGGTCTTTTGGAACTGTTGTCCTGTACTTTTAATATGCATAGTACCTCACCTATTGACTTCATATAATGGTTCCAATTTACATGTTGCTTTGCATGTGATTTGCATTACATTAGGTCAGTCCCCATTCCAATGAATATTTATCAACAGTCACATACCATGGAAGATGCCATATAATGAGAACGAGGACCAGGGATACAAAATCCTCTAACTAAATCTTTGTGGCTTTTCACCAGCAGCCTCTAGCCCTTTCCAGTCCACTAATCCATCTCTCTACCTACTTTTCTTTGACAGTTTCTTAATAAAGGTTGATGTTCTTGGGATAATCACTGGTTTGGCTTCTCAGAGTTTAGTCCAGCCTGAAATATGTACCTGAAGAGTCAGAGCATACTAAAATTGTACACAGATGTGGTTCTTTCAATGACTTCTACCAATAATGTGGATTTCTTGGGCTCTTCCTTTCAGATGCATTGAGGGACAGCCACAGGTTTAGCTCCATTTACGTTAAAGGAAAGAAGAAACTGAGACAGAGAATTTAGGAGAAATTTACCAAGGACTATTATACCAAGTTGAACCCCAACGTGAGGCTAGACTAGATTAAATTCAACATTTTTGGGGGGATCCTATAATATCTGAATACTGTGTTCGATGAAGAGAGAGACACACAAGAAAGTATTCTCTCCAGAGTTCGTGACACATCTTACTTATGCACATGCAATCCTGAATTCATTTTGAAGTAGTTTCACTGGCTTGGATGTTCTACTGGTCATAGTGAACCTGTGTAATATTTGGCTCCCATTGCTTCAAAGATCCTCCACTAGAGTATCAGGGGCCCTCTTTGAATGGGATCTTTGTAGAAGTGAGAGTACTTTAGGTCATGCTTTAGTAATAAATACACTTGAGAATATCCACTGCATAATTATCCAAAAAGATGGCTGTCTCTCCTCCAAGGGGTGACTCAAAGATCCTAGCTCTTTTTGTCTTCTCTGGCTTGGCCATTGTGGAGTCTTTTGCTTCTGGTCATGGGGACAGGAATATGCAAGATATTTCAGGGGTCCAGCTGAGAAGTGGGGGGCGTTGCTTCCATCTGCATTCCAGAACTCAATCACATGACCAACACTACTGCAAGGAAGACTAGAAACTGTAAATATGCACGTGGATGTGGATGAACACTAATGAACTCTGCCAGAAACACTTAGCTGTGGGCCTCAGACAAATAACCTGTTTTCTCTAATCCTTACTTCCTTGTCTGTAAAATGGGGACAATATCCCCTCACTTGTAGATGTTAAACACATATGAAGGTATCTACCAGCAGAGTGCCGGGCACAGATTAGAGGTTAAAGGAATGTTCTCCTCTCGTTTTGATCTCATCTGTCCTTTCTACTAATTGTTTCTGAGAGGTTGTAGGAAAAGAGGGGGCAGGATGGTCTACATATGGTTTTCATTGGATAAATCAGGATGTGAGAAAATTCTGTTTGTATTCTTTGCTGATCTTCTCCAGGCAAATGAGTAATAGCTAGCTCTTTGGAAAGAAGAGGTCTTCCTAGCCCACCTCAAGCCCTTCCTGACTGTTTTGGTGGTTGTGTTTCCACGCTGTGTTAGAAAAGACCATGGATACTGCCCATGAGCACTAGCGCACTGAACTCTAACGCCATAGCAGTTTTCTGGGTTGTTCTTGTGAGTTGCACATAGAGAAAGGCAGATTGCATGCCCTCCAAATTATTAAGACAGGTGCTGAGAGCTGACTCAACTATACTTTGCTTACAGAATAAGCTGAAGGTGGGTGGAGGCTGTGTGTACAGATGGGCTCTGTCTGTGACTCAAGTCTCAAAGGTGTTGACACCAAGGGCACAGCTTTGGGAAATGCTCTATTTAGAAAAGCTTGGCCTATGTCCTGGGCTGTGTTCTCATCATCGAGAATATGTTAGAAAAGTCAATCACATTGGAAATCTGGCCTTCATCTCTTCGTGTCCAAACTCCCATTTAGGCTAGCTGGTATGACACACTTTTTTTTTTCCCTGTGACCCCTTGACAGTTTAAGCTTATTTTAAAAATAATTTTTTGAATGCCCAATTTAAATACATTGTAGAAATCAGTATGGGCCCATTGCCTAAAAGAAACAAATGTTGTAGTAAAGTAAATAGCTGCTTTAGAGATACTGTGGGATCGCTGGGTGTGGTGGCTCACGCCTGTAATCCCAACACTTTGGGAGGCCGGGGCAGGCGGATCACTTGAGGTCAGGAGTTTGAGACCAGGCTGGTCAACATAATGAAACCCCATGTCTACTAAAAATACAAAAATCAGCTAGGTGTGGTGGCATGTGCCTGTAGTCCCAGTTACTTGGGAGGCTGAGGCAGGAGAATCACTTGAGCTTGGGAGGCAGAGGTTACAGTGAGCTGAGATCATGCCACTGCAGTCCAGCCTGAGTGACAGAGTGAGATTCTGCCTTGAAACAAAACAAAACAAAACACCACTTTGAGTTGCAAATAGTAAAGCTCAAATAACAGATGTTTACAAATTTAATTGCCTCACAAGGAGGTCTGGGGGTTGGTGGTACAGGGCTGTTTTGGTGCTCAGTGATGATCACCAAATCTATGCTTCCCTCTACCCTTCTACACTTTTCTTAACTTACTACTCTTTCTAAACTTAGCTTAACTTGTTGGCTTTTCATCCTTATGGATGTAGCCTCATGGTCACAAAACAACTTCTGCAGCTCCAGGCATCACATCTGCATTCAAGGCAAGAAGAGGAAATAAATAAATAGCAGTAGCTCTCTCTATCTCTTTTATCAGGACAACAAAAGTTAATCTTAAAATATACACTAGGAAAAACAATTATTTCCAAGTAAAGCCAATACCACTTAACTTCAATTCCGAGTTTTTTGGTTCATTTGTATTTCTGGAATCTCCCTTTTCTCCCTTACTTTCCTCACAGAGGGAACCCTAGTCCATAATTCGGGATTATATTCACCTCTTTTCCTCTGGCATATTGCTGAAAGATGGAGAAAGAGACTTCCAGGAATAAGGCAAAGCTAGATAAAGTAATAATATCCAGGACATAGAGAGAGGTTTTTTGATCTATTTCAATCAATGTAAACCAGTACAGTTCATATTGTTTCCCTCCACCCCACCCTGCCCAGACCACATCTTTAACATCACCTACTTCGAGTTTACCTGCTTTCCAAGCAAGGTGCTGCACCTAGTGTTTTATGGTAAGATTTCAGAATCAAGTGCTGATTCATGGGTTGGAAGATGTCTGCATAGTCAATCTTATTGATAAATTATTTTAGGGAGGCAAAAAATGAAATTAGTTACAAATGTAGAAATCGGCTTTTTCCTAATTGTCTAGGACTGGATCTAGTACTTGGAGAGGGGATTTTCCATACCTGCTTTAACATAGGTAAATCAAAACTGACTTCAGACACCAGTTCATTCAAACATTAAAAATAAACCAATGTTAGTTCTTCCTTCTCCTCTCCTTTCTATATTCAATGGCAATGAAAATGAAGGCCCAGGAATTTTTAGGAACTATTCAAAGATTCCTTGGAAAGACTGTATGTAAAAACTAGATATTTCATTTCATACTACTCAAGGCACACATCCAAGGCCAAGCTTATGGAATTCAATTGCTAAGCAGTCACTGTCAACTTCCTCCCCGACACATGGCAGACATTGCTAATCAATCACAGCCAGCTTCATACTGATTTGTCATTTCACAATCCTTTTTTTTTTTTTTGACGGAGTCTCGCTCTGTCGCCCAGGCTGGTGTGCAGTGGCATGATCTCGGCTCACTGCAAGCTCCGCCTGCCAGCTTCACGCCATTCTGCTGCCTCAGCCTCCCACGTAGCTGGGACTTCAGGCGCCCGCCACCATGACTGGCTAATTTTTTTGTACTTTTTAGTAGAGACGGGTTTTCACCATGTTAGTCAGGATGGTCTCAATGTCCTGACCTCATGATCCGCCTGCCTCGGCCTCCCAAAGTGCTGGGTGGCATATGCCACTATGCCTGACCTTCACAATCCATTTTAGTGGAGTCCTTCAGGAACCTACCACAAGCCCAACAGGGTTGATTGTTGAGATGCAATAAAACCTATTTGTCATACGTGTCACAGATATCTTCCATTGCTTTATTTGAATAGATCTAAAAAGCAGAAGACTACCTTATTCATTCAAGTAAACTCTATTTAATTTTTTTCTAAGATGATAAATTTCCATGCAAACATATTCTATCCCCATATCCCAGCTTCTATGATTATTACCTTGGACTATACACAGCTGGCCTTGGAGATGTTCCTGTGGAGAGGTATCAATTTCTTCTATGCAGGGAGCTCCTCCAGAGAGGAATAGTCAGTGCGTGAGGTGAGGTGGCATGCAGCTCTTATCTCATTGGAGCTTCCAGCTCTCTTTCCCACAGCTAGGAACATTTGCCAGTGGACGAGGTGTCTTGTGTAAAGAGGCCTCTCCCTGGAATGAGTGATGATAGCTTATCCCTTTTCCCACTGGCTTCCAACATAGCTATAGCCTAACACCAGGGAACTGAGCTCTACAAAGCTAACCTGAAAGGACCTAAGAAAAGTAGATCTTTAGATTATGCAGTAAGAGTAGTGAAGAGCTGATATGGAAGAGGAGGGACAGAAGGGTTAATATTCCATTGATGGTGAGGGTAGCCAGGTAATTACAGAGTAGCTAAGGTTGCTAACTATCCTTATTGACCAAAGAACAAGTTAGAACTTGGCCCCAACTAGAAAGTACTAGCAAAAGGAAAACCTTGTTTGAAGCATATCTTTCTTCTCAAGGCATGTTGTTGTTGTTGTTGTTGTTGTTATTTTAGTTACGTCTTCAACCTTCACTAGATGGGTTGTTGAGTCTAGCTTTCGAGGTGAGAAATGAGGAATTTGAAATTTGCACTTTTGGCCGGGTGTCGTGGCTCACGCCTGTAATCCCAGCACTTTGGGAGGCTGAGGTGGGTGGAGATTGAGGCCATCCACGGTGAAACCCCCTTCTCTACTAAAAATACAAAAAATTAGCCGGGTGTGGTGGCAGGCGCCACCTACTCGAGAGGCCGAGGCAGGAGAATGGCGTGAACCTGGGAGGCGGAGCTTGCAGTGAGCTGACATGGTGCTACTGCACTCCAGCCTGGGCAACAGAGTGAGACTGTCTCAAAAAAAAAAAAAAAGAAAGAAAAGAAATTTGCACATGTTTGTATAACATAATTTTCATTTGCAAATTACTGTTACTTGATAGAGACTCTTTGAGTTCAGAATTGTGAATACACATGCAGTGCTTTTGATCTTCTCTGCCCTAAGGTGGACATTCTATAGGAAGTAAATTTATTCTTACAAATTAATATCAAAATAGTTGCTAATAGTTATTGAGTTTTTACCCTTGCCAGACATTGTTTTAAGCATATTATATGGGAATATTTTATCCTTCTAACCCTTTAAGACAACTACTATTATCAACCCTATTTTTAGATGAAAAAATAAAACCTAGAGAAGTTAAGAAGTTTCCCAGGGTCATATGGCTAACAAGTGGCAAAACTTGGATTTGAACCCAAATAATATGACCTATGACACCCAACACTTTACTGTCCCTTTCACCTGTGAAATGCACTGATTATGGCTCAACATGTGTTTCTCCTGAATAAGGTGAAGCGATTTCCTCTTTAAGGAGCAGTACTGGTTCTAGACATCAGTCTCCACCCTGGCTGGTGTTTTCTGCTTCTTTATGCCATGGAGAATGCCCCAAATCCTCAAGGCATCAGACTGGCTTCTGGATCTTTCTATTTTTTTCAAACTTTTTTAAATGTAGCCCTTCCTAGTCTTTCTTCCACTTCCTGATGATGTCCACTGGGCCAACATTCCAAGGGCAGCAAAAAACTTTAGCCAGGGGGCCCCAGTTGTTGTTGTTTTTCAACTTCCTTTGATCCTATTTTGTGGTTGACTTGGCGAAAGTCCCCATCTGTCACCAATGGGCTTTAAAGCCCATATCGGATTTGACCTCAACACACCCAGTTCTAAGGCATCCATTTCCTTTCAATATTGGATGAATAAACGGGGTTTCTCTTATTCCACATTCATCTTTCTTGTTTTCTGTCTCTCTCTCTCCTCCCCCTCAATAATCCTTCAGACTCAGGAAGGACCTTAGCATGTTTCTGTTGCTGTGCAGCATATGTTGTGTTCTAATCCTTCCTGTGTTTGCTGTAGGTATGGCGGCTCTCCAAAACAAATTACTGATGTTGTCGAGGAGGTCACCAGGGCATCTTTCTGATGGGGGATGGAGGGGGAAGACGTCTCTGGCGATACACTCTCGGGGCCGCCTCCGCCTCTTGGTCTGTTTGGTGCTTGTTTGACGCTGAAGTGCTAGACCTTGGGACCCCAAGCTGTGAGCTGGCAGAAAGGGAAGGAAGAGATGAGTTTTACCTACTGGTCTTGTCATTTGATGAAGGAGAAGCTTGTATGGGGCAGGCCTCGGGCAACAGATGTTGGGGGAGGATCTGCCAAGACTGGGTTGAGGCCGAGGGAGTGATGCATATGTTACTTGACACGGGAGGATTAGGGAAACCATGAGGAAGCATGCCTGGGCCCTTCACACCGTGACACCTCGGGGAAGTGAATTATGAGGACAGAGCAGCACAGTCCACGCACAGACAGGGCATGATGGGCTCAGGGCAGGCAGTTTGAATGATGCCTTTGCTTTTTTCTCCCCCATCAATGGTCCCCCACTCCCCTGCTGGGACGATTGGCAGGCGTAGTGGGATGTTTTGTGCGAGTTGTGAAATCAAAAGCAGAACTCATTTGATGGAAGAGCTGCCTTCAGGGTTGTCTTCTGTTGTTCCACTCTGTTAGCCTTCCCCGCCCATCCCCACATTGATAAGAGGTTCTAATGCAATGCCCAGTCCTTTTTCCTGGATTTTGCAAATGAAGTCGTATGGAAGGTAGCCAGAGGGTCCAACTATCCGTCTTTGTTGATGGCACAAGGGAGCATCTAGGGAAATGAAAACAATTCAATGAGCTCAGGCCCTCGAAAAAAGCAGGCAACAGGGTCATTGGACATTTACGATTGGGTCACATGAGAATCAGGTAACAAGTGGGAAGGAAATGAGTTAGAGCCCACGGTTTCTTCTTTTTCCCTTTGTGTTGTGGTTTCTTGGGTCTCTGCATTCTCCTGGTGGAGCTAGAGGCAGCAGAGGATGCAAGCACTTATCTGCCTCCCCCTATCTGTGAAATTGTGTGTGTAGGGTAGAGGGTGGCGGAGAGTGGTGAGTAGAAGAAAGAAAGAGATGATGGAGGTTGAGTGTGGTGGCTCATGCCTGTAATCCCAGCACTTTGGGAGGCTGAGGCAGGCAGATCACGAGGTCACAAGATCGAGAACATCCTGGCCAACATGGTGAAATCCCGTCTCTACTGAAAACACAAAAGTTAGCTGGGCATGGTGGCAGGCGCCTGTAGTCCCAGCTACTCAGGAGGCTGAGGCAGGAGAATCGCTTGAACCCGGGAGGTGGAGGTTGCAGTGAGCTGAGATCGCGCCACTGCACTCCAGCCTGGTGACAGAGCAAGAGTCTGTCTCAAAAAAAAAAAAAAAAAAAAAAAAAAAAAAAAAAAAAAAAAAAAAAAAAAAAAGAGAGAGAGAGAGAGCTGATGGAAGATTGGCCTAGGAAAGACACATTTTGGTAATGAAAAGGCTTTTGGAAATGATCTCAGGATCTCAGTTTCTTTTTTGGGCTATCGCACGTTTGGAGGAGGAGTAAGAACAACCCTACTGAAGTCCATGACTGAATCCAGTGACCTCTACTAGAAAAAGAGGTCAAGGTTTATTTCCATTCAACGAAGCAAGCCTCTCAACCAAGTCTTGGTTCCCTTCTGCAATACCAACCTGTTTCCGCCACTGGAGATTCTAGAAAGGGTAGAGAGAGGGTGGGAAAGAAGGAAGGGAAAGGGTTGGAGAAAATGAAGAGCATGTGGAAAAAACACAAAATGTGGAGAGAGACAAAGAAGGGAAGAGAGGAAGCCAGTGAGAGAGAGAGAGAAGAATGAGGAAAAGGGGCGTGGAAAGAAGAAGTCAACCTGGAGGTATGCTAATGTGGCTGCATGTTTGTGGCTGCGTGGGTCTTGACATGCTTGGTGCCTGGGCCTAGTGCTTTCTTGCTGCAGAATAGTGGAAGCAATTTTGAGGCACTTCATCAAGTTTGGACTCAGACAAGAGGCACTGTAAGAGCACAAACACTTGTGCCAAGTTGGTGTGCTGCACCCATCAACTCGTCAGCACCCATCAACTTGTCAGCACCCGTCAACTCGTCATTTACATCAGGTATAGTATACATATATAACAAACCTGCACGTTATGCACATGTACCCTAGAACTTAAAGTATAATAATAATACAATAATTAAAAATAAATAAATAAATTCAAATTTAAAATACTAAAAAAAAAAAAAAAAAAGCACAAACACTCTGGCTCAAATATCTCTCCTTGGTCTTTCCTACTTTCTTAGAAATCTGACTGCATGGCCGGGTGCGGTGGCTCACACCTGTAATCCTAGCACTTTGGGAGGCCGAGGCGGGCAGATCACGAGGTCAGGAGATCGAGACCATCCTGGCTAACACGGTGAAACCCCGTCTCTACTAAAAATACAAAAAATAAGCCAGGCGTGGTGGCAACACCTGTAGTCCCAGCTACTGGAGAGGCTGAGGCAGGAGAATGGCGTGAACCCAGGAGGCGGAGCTTGCAGTGAGCGGAGATCTCGCCACTGCACTCCAGCCTGGGCGACAGAGCGAGACTCCGTCTCAAAATAAAAAAGAAAAAGAGAAAGAAATCTGACTGCAGAGTTTGTCAGGTCCTCAGACTCTACAGGCTGTTTTCAGATTGCAAGAAAGAGTTTATGAGAATAGTATTAAAATGGAGGTAGCTTTACATACAACAGGAATAGGCCAGAGGTATTTCCTTTATCGCTTGTCATTTTTGCCGGAATTCTCCCATTAGAGATTTATTCCATTAAATCTCAAAGGTGTTCTAGAGGTTGCTGTGAAAGTTTAAAAAGAGTGCTCTGGACACTTTTGCTAGGACTGTCATTGCAAAGTGTCACAGGCTGGGTGGCTTAAATCATTGTCTCATGGTGCTGGAGGCTGAAAGTCTGAGATCAAGGGATCTGCCATGATTGGTTTCTTTGGAGACCTCTATCCGTGGTTTGTAGATGAATGTCTTTTTTTTTTTTTTTTTTGAGACGGAGTTTCCCTCTTGTTGCTCAGGCTGGAGTGCAATGGCACAATCTGGGCTCACTACAACCTCCATCTTTCAGGTTCAAGCAATTCTCCTGCCTCAGCCTCCCGAGTAGCTGGGGTTACAGGCATGTGCCACCATGCCTGGCTAATTTTGTATTTTTAGTAGAGATGGGGTTTCTCCATGTTGGTCAGGCTGGTCTCGAACTCCTGACCTCAGGTGATTCCCCTGCTTTGGCTTCCCAAAGTGCTGAGATTACAGGCATGAGCCACCGTGCCTGGCCATGTAGATGGCTGTCTTTGCCCTGTGTTGTCCTCACACAGTCGTTCCTCTGTGTGTGTCTGCATCCTAATCTCTTCTTGCTGTAAGGATAAGAGTCGTATTTGATTAAGGCCTACCTGTAAGACTTCATTTTACTTTAATCACCTCTTTAAAGACCCCGTCTCCAAATACAGTCACATTCTGAGATATCAGGGGTGAGGACTTCAGCATATGAAGTCACAGGGAAGGAGGGAATTTAGCCATGACAGAGGAGTCCAAACTTAATTCTTTGCTTTTTGAAACAGAGTTTCGTCCTTTCGCCCAGGCTAGAGTACAACGGTGGGATCTCAGCTCACTGCAACCTCCACCTTCCGGTTTCAAGTGATTCTCCTGCCTCAGCCTCCTGAGTAACTGGGATTACAGGCACCCGCCACCACATCTGGCTGATTTTTGTATTTTTAGTACAGATGGGGTTTCACCATGCTGGCCAGGATGGTGTCGAACTCCTGACCTCGTGATCCGCCTACCTCGGCCTCCCAAAGTGCTGGGATTACAAGTGTGACCCACCGCACCCGGTACAAGCCTAATTCTTTATCAGCCATTCAGAGTTTAGCAGGGATCTGAGAGCTGGCTGAGAATGAGCCCCACGGGTAAGGAAAGCCAGGCTCAGGGGAGTTCAATAACTTGCCCAAGGACACAGAGGAAAAATCTGGAATTTCAAGACAGGTCAGTGGGACTGCAATGTTCACTCTGTTTCCATCATGCAGAGAAAGAGAAAAGATGGAGGGAGTGTGAGGTTGGGATGTGAATCTGGAAGGAGCCATTTGGGCTAAAGGAGAAGCAGTGAGGCTGAGGATGCATGTGGATGGGACCTCAATTCCTGATCATCCCTGACTGACAGTGACCAACACCATGCTGTCATTCCTGATGGCAGTCACTCTCACAGCCCGTGACTCTCCAGCCCCACACCCCTCACCCATTTCTAGTTTGAAAACATGCCCAGCACTGCAAGCTAATAAACAAATCAAGTCTCTATAACATGCCTGTGCTTCTAGTCCTTCCAAAGGATTTCAGACTTTCAAGGGTGCCATATACAAGCAGCATTGAATAATTATAAAAGTTCACAAAGTCTCTCTTCCATCACACATAGACAAATATACACGAAATTTTTTATGATGGTTATTTTTTATAGTTTCAAATTATGTAGTTTCTGGAAATTTCACATCTCTAGTGATTCCAAGTGGAAATGAATTGAGCTCTGGGGTTTATTTTAGCACATGGTTTATTTTAGTACCAAGTGCTGAAGTATAAAGGGGGTTGACTTTGGTCTGGGCCATACCATGGGCATAGGCAAATAACAAGGATCATCAACACTATAGCATCTGCTATGCAATTGACACAAAAGTCTAAGCATTTTGCTTATATTAAGCCATATGATCTTTCCCTTTGGGACACACACTCTTATTATCATTATCATTTCCATGTTACAGATGAAGAAGCTATGGCCGGAGAGTCTGAGTAACTCCCCATGCACAGTTCCTGAGAGAAAGGACTGGGGTTAGATCTGGGCAGTCTGTGTCCAAAATCCCCTATAGTTGAGAACCATTGGTCTGCACCCTTTGCCCTGACAGAGTACTGGGTGTGGAGTCTGAGCAGTATGCCCTTCTGTGATTGAGGCCTCTCTATTACATTCTCCTCTGAAGGTTTCTTCCCCCCAGACAGCAGGTCCTTCCTGAATTCTGCTCATCATACAACCAGGAAGCCTTAAGAATGGGGTTACAAAGCTTTGATCCCAATCCTGACTTTTCAATGCTAGTGCTATTGTTATTAATTAATAATAGTTATCACGGGCAGGTGCAGTGTGGCTCACGCCTGTAATCCCAGCACTTTGGGAGACCGAGGTGGGTGGATTACGAGGTCAGGAGTTCGAGATTAGCCTGGCCAATATGGTGAAACCCTGCCTCTACTAAAAATACAAAAATAAATAGCCAGGTGTGATGGCGCGCACTTGTAGTCCCAGCTACTTGGGAGGCTGAGGCAGAAGAATCATTTGAACCCAGGAGGTGGAAGTTGCGGTGAGCTGAGATCGCACCACTGTACTCCAGCTTGGGTGACACAGCAAGACTCCATCTCAATAAAAAAAAGAAGTAATAACAGTTACCATTTATTTAGCATCTGCTTTGTTCTAGAACTTCTGTTAGGCATTTAAGATAAATTGACTTCTGTCTTCTCAATAACCCTGCGCATGATTATTATCTATTATTTTATATATATAATTATAGATAATTATATATATTATAGATAATTATCTATAAAATAATAGATAATATAATTATCTTAGATAATAGATAATAAAATAAAATAATAGATAAATAATAATAGATAAAATAATAGATAATGATATATATAATTATATATATATAATTTTTTTTTTAAGACAGGG
>NW_016807991.1:258677-288979 GCF_001698545.2 Rhinopithecus bieti | reverse complement strand
TAATAAAATAAAATAATAGATAAATAATAATAGATAAAATAATAGATAATGATATATATAATTATATATATATAATTTTTTTTTTAAGACAGGGTCTTGCTCTGTTGCCCAGGCTGGAGTGCAGTGACTCAATCATGGCTTACTGCAACCTCAACCTCCTGGGCTCAAGCGATCCTCCCATCTCAGTCTCCTTAGTAGCTGGGACTACAGGTACATGTCACCACACCTGGCTAATTTTTGTATTTTTTGTAGAGACTTTGTCTTGCTGTGTTGCTCAGGCTGGTCTTGAACTCCTGGGCTCAAGAGATCCCCTGCCTTGGCCTCCCAAAGTGCTGGGATTACAGGTGCGAGCCACCACACCCAGCCTATTATCTGTTATTATCTTCTGTTTACAGATGAGCAAAGGCATACATTATTGAATAATTTGCAATAAGGAAAAATTGGAAACAAACACATGTGCCAATTGCAAATTTCTTACTCTTATATGAGTTTTTGTGCCCTTATACGAGTTTATTTTAGTCTAGATTCTAAGAACTTGAAGAACATATATTTGAAATGACAAATATTGCCATGTTGCCCTACCAAGGACCGCAGTTATTGACTCACCCGCTGTCAGTGTATGGGGGTGCCTGTCTTTCCACACTCTGTGTCATGCTGGATAATATCAATTTTTGGAAAGTTTTTGCCAGACATTTGGAATAGTGTTACCTAACTAGTACAGTAACCACCATGCATGTATGGCTATATAAGTTGATTGGAATGAAATAAAATAAAAAATTCAGCTCCCCAGCCGTACTAGTCAAATTCCAAATGTTTGATAACGGCACTTTGCTCTAGAGGCGATCATATTAACAATGAAGATACAGAGCATTTCTGCCATCACAGAAAGTTCTACCAGACAGTGCTGCTCTTGAACAAAAAAATGAAATCTCATTGGTGTTTCATGCCTGTTCCCGATACTAGTAAGATTGATCAGCTTTTCATAGAATGATTATAGAAAACTGTTAGGCACACCTGCTGTGTAACAAGCATTAATCTAAGTGCATGATGCAGGTAATCCACTTAATATATTGATTGACCTGTTGTTTGAATGCAGACAAGAAGGCTCAAGAAGTGAAAGGGAATTTGAAGATGCCCCAGAGAGAGGACTAACTGAGCCTGCAGGTCCCTGGGGAGGATTCAGAGCAATTGGTCTTTGATAGCAGAAGGGACTTCTTTTCCCCGGAAGCATCAGGGAAGGAGGAGGAGAAGATGAGTAAAGTGGGGCTGCACCTGTAGGTTTAGTGGGGGATGGCTTCCATCTTCTCTGTGAAGTATAAGGCATGATCATCACCCGGAAGGCAAAGAACAGGGGAAATTTCCAAAGGGAGGGTCGAGGAAAGCAGAGGTAAAAACCATAACCACTCACTAGAATGGGAACGTGAGTTGCCTAAAGAAACATACGCTATTTCTGGCTATTTTGAGGGCCCAGTTGAGGTTGGGGATCGTGAATGTATCTTGACAGCAATGTAGTTATAGATCTGATTTTCTTTCAGCAATTATGCTGGCATTAAACTTAGAGCAAGGTATGCCCTCTGAGCCTGAGTTTTCTCAGTGTGGAATGCTTAGCTTCTGAGAAGCTTAGATGAATGCCCCTATGTAATGGCTGTGGGGGGCTGCCCAACATTCAGTAGAGCCCCAGGAAGATTCTGTTGAATGAATGAATGAAGTAGCTGTGGTTTTTTTTTTTCCCCCTTTTCCACTTTCTGCTCCCACCTCCAAGCAGATTAGTTTATGCGTCCTTTCAAATTTGGCCAAATACCTAAAACGACGTGAGCAAATCCTGGTAGACTGAGCTTCGGCAAGCCCATGTCCTCCAACTGAAATTAAGAAACATGCCACCCAGCTCCCCAGGCAAGTAGCCCTTGTCCAGCCCAGCCCAAAGTCCCTGAGGGGTCTGTTGTCTTTTCTTTAGCTCTTAGCTTGTCCACAGTCATCCAGGCCATTTCCTCTTTGTCTTGGCTTGGGGTTGAATGGACGTAGCCCTCCCTTCGGTTGGAGGTATAAGCTGCAGTAATCTTGGCTTCCTGATATCTCTTCAGCCTCTGACCCCTGACAAGAAGGTAGAATGAACTTCTTTAGAGAATTATAGGTACCTTGGAATCCTCATAATGAATTCCCAACTAACCAATCAGAAAAGAAAATGCAGCTTGGGAAGTGAGGGTGAAGGGAATAGGAATGTCTCCTCAAGGATTTTCTCCCTGGGCCTAAAGTATTTACATTCAGATTTGCATATAATTTGCATATAATTTGTCTGGCTACAAAGCCTTTCTGTTGTTCAGATAATGTGTAAGCTACAGTTGATTTCTACTATGTCCTTCTCTGCCCCTGTCTTTCCTTACCCTATTTACTCAGATGTGTGGTAAAAATGTCAGGACTGTCAGGGACCAGTTCGGTGTCTGGGACAAGGGTAGGCTCTGGGTCACATTCTTTCTGTGTTAGCAATGCTGCATGATATTATGCATTTTATTTTTGCAAAACATTCTGTACAGCAAAAGAAACCAGAACAGAGCTGCCTGGAGTAGGGTTGGAAGCAATAAGTAGAGGAGTGAACTTGGCTAAATTGGAAAGGGAGTTAGTCAGATAAACCAAAAAAAAGGTGAAGTCTGGGAAAATTAATTAATAACCCTTGCTAACATTTTATTTAAAATGCTTACAGCATGCCAGGCATCATTTTCAGCACTTCCCATGTAGTATGTGTTCAATCATTACGACAGCCTTGGGAGGTGAGTAACAATTGTTACCTCCATTTTATAGATGAGTAAACTGAGGCACACAGAGTGTAAGTAACTTGTCTAAGATTGTGCAGCTAGAAAATAGACAGTCAGGATTTGAACTTGATCTTCAGAACCTGGAACTGTGCTTTAAACTAGTCTAGTGTGCTGTATACAGAACAAGAAGGCATAGTTCTAGAAGTGAGAGCAAGTGCCAGCTCTTAACTTTAGGCTACAGGGATCAGATGCTCAGGCCAGTAAAGGGTTAGGGACAAGGTATCTGGATATCCCGGGGGTGGACAGGTGGAAAGAAGGTTTAGAGCCTGCGCCTACAGCACAAATGAGCTGTAGCTCTGCCATCACCTCCTTCTGGCTTGGTCTGAAGCCACCCTTGTTTGTTCTTTCTCTTGGCTCTTGGGTTAGAGTTGACAGATGACTCGCTTCAGGGTAAAAACTGGCCTCAGCCGGTGGCAGTGGCCTGGTGGCTGAACTTAAGCCTGCTGATGTGGATAAGCGGGAATACTTGGTCAGTGGCTGGGACTAAGAGGTTGGCAGGACAAACAATGGCAAGGATGAGTCACCGCTCTATAGTCAAACCCACAGGATCTGTCTTATCAGGCCCCGAGTGACCCACAGGATGCTGCTTGCTGGAGAGAAAAGATGCTGCTTGGAATCTTTCCACAATGGGAAAAGGGAAAAGAGGAGCTGCTGCTCCGTGGAAGCCTGGAAATTATTTGGTTTCTCTGTTTAGTCAAACTCCGTTTTCAGCATCGATCTGAAATGTAACTTTCCTGCTGGTTTTTATTCATCTTTTAAAAAATTGTATTTTGTTTATGGCAATGATGTTGACTGTTCTGGGATGAAAAGGAGCCAACAGCAGCTGGGAAGTGAAGGGGGATATAGCTGAGAACAAATCTTGCAGGAGTGAAGGGGAGAAAAATAATTAATGAAAGATGGCGTAGAGGCCCGTTAGTATTGGCTGAGACAGTGTGAGAAACTTCCTTGTGCTGAGGCAGTGTTGTCGAGGAGAGAGTGTTGTCATCTGAATTAATTTGCATGACAATAGGCTGAACCCTGATTATGCATAGGGATGCTAATGGGCACCAGCCACAGTGCATTTCCATGGGAAAAGCCTCTTCCTTTCAGGAGACAACCTCTTCCTCCTCCCCTTCCCCACCTCCCTTCCCCCTTCCTCCTCTCCCAACCTCTCCTTCTCCCCTCCTCTCTGTTCTCCCCTCCTCCCCTCCTCCTTTTCCATTTTTCTTCCCTCTTTTCCCTCTTCTCCCCCTCCTCCTCACAGTGGAACCCCAGCCCCTCTCCTAGTGGAGTATCCCCTTGGGGTGGCCACTCTTAATGGGAAGGAGAGGGTGCTATGAGATGGAAGGAATGAATGCCTTCCAAAACCTCCCCAGACCCGCATTTCTCCCTCCCACATCTTACGAAATGACCAAGGAGGAGGTGTGAATGTGTGTAGTATAACTGAAAACAAATGGATCCCAAATAGTGTCAACCTAGTTGTCACTGGAGATGCTGGGGGAGAAGCCACTGTACGGGAGCAGGTGGGGCAGAAGATACCGAGGTTTAGGGTGAGAGTAGGGCCCAGGAAACAGGGCAGAGACAGCCTTTATTCAAGGACTTTCAAAATGTGTTTCGGTGCAAGCTGTTCTCTTATAGTGTTTCCATTGCACGCCCTTGAAGAAAGACTTAAAACTTGGCATGGTGGGGCTGCTCTATCTCACTTCCCACACCACACTTGGGGAGGCTGGAGAATTCAAGGGCAGAGTCTGGATCCAGATTATCTGGGTTCAAATCCCATCTCTGCTGTTTACCAGCTATCTGATGCTGACTTTGTGACTTAACTTTTTATTGCCCTAGTTTCTTCACAGGTAAAATTGAGCTATTAGTGCCTTTTCCCCCTCAGGCTGTTGTTTGGTTGAGACAAGTCATGCAAAGTGCTTAGAACATACCTGGCACATTGTAGACACTCAAGGAATGTCAGATATTACCATCTGCCTTTCTTCTCTAGCTAGTTCTCCTTCTACTCAATGGCCTCTGTTGTCTCTTGTTCCATTAGAAAATCTCTTCAAGTGTTAGGTGACTGATGGCATTGGCTAATTCCCCAAAGCCCTATACCTCTATCCCTGTTCCCCCTGCCCACCCCTCCACACCACCACCCTGCTGGTGGCAAAAGAAGTGAAGACCAGGCTTTGTGGGACTGGACCGCTCATGATCACGGGACGAGTCTGTCCCTGCTTTGTCACACGGGAAGATAAAATGTCAGCTGATGAACCTGATTATATCGTGGGTGCTGGGAGTTCTCAACGGCTAATCTATAACATGCCTCATGGTATAAAGTGTTCTCTCTTGTCCAGAACAAGATTTGATTGTCAAAGTTGAAATAACTGCCTCTTAAGTGATTTTGACTTGCTTAGCTTTGCCTCACAGTGTCCCTGAGGAGGAAAGATAAGGACATCTCATTAATGGGGCTCCTGACCTACCCAGAGGCTTGAAGGATGAGACTTGGGCACCTCAGCAGTGGTTCTCACACTTTTTCTTAAAGCTCATGTTTGAGAAATATAAATATTTCTATATTGTCATTTAATATCTCAAAATGGATATTTTCACTAAATGTAATTCAAACAGGTGATAATTCTAAACTTACTTTTTGTAAGACCTTTATTTGAGGGTGTGATGAGGACCAATCAACAATCTGGTATTAACTCATGAAGCTCTAGCGTGATACCTGTGTTAGAGGTGTTTGAATCAGAGCAACTCCACTTGAATAGGAGCTGGGTAAAATAAGGCTGAAACCTACTGGGCTGCTTTCTGAGAGAGTTAGCCATTCTAAGTCACCCGATGAGATAGGAGGTGAGCACAAGATACAGGTCATAAAGATCTTGCTGTTAAAACAGGTTGCAGTGAAGAAGCCGACAAAACCCACCAAAATCAAGCGACGAGGAGAGTGACCTTTGGTCATCCTCACTACAACACTCCCGCCACCACCATGACAGTTTACAAATGCATGGCAATGTCAGGAAGTTACCCTATATGGTCTAAAAAGGGGAGGCATAAATAATCCACCCCTCGTTTAGCATATCATCAAGAAATAACCATAAAAATGGGCAGCTGGGCACATTGTCTCATGCTGGTAATCCCAGCACTTTGGGAGGCTGACGCGGGCAGATCATGAGGTCAGGAGTTTGAGACCATCCTGGCCAACACAGTGAAACCCTGTCTCTACTAAAAAATACAAAAATCATCTGGGTATGGTGGTGCATGCCTGTAATCCCAGCTACTTGGGAGGCTGAGGCAGGAGAATCGCTTGAACCCGGGAGGTGGAGGTTGCAGTGAGCCAAGATCGCACCACTGCACTCCAGCTTGGGCGACAGAGCTAGACTTCATCTCAAATAAAATAAAATAAAATAAAATAAAATAAAATAAAATAAATAATAAAAACCCTCAGGGCTGCTCTGTCTATGGAATAGCCATTCTTTTATTCTTTTACTTTCTTAATAAACTTGCTTTCACTTTACTCTGTGGACTCACCCTGAATTCTTTCTTGTGCAAGATCCAAGAACACTCTCTTGGAGTCTGGATTGGGACCCCTTTTCGGTAACACCTAGGTGGTACCCATGACAGGGTGGAGAGATTTGAGGCGGATATCAAGCTTCTTTACCCTTGTGCTTAGGATGGCCACATCTTACAAACCTTTTTTGACTGTTCCATGCTATTAATAGAAGGGTGTTAATGTGAGGGAACGTCTTCAGGGGAAGATCATTTGAGTTCTACTTTACCATGGTCCTACTTAACACTTTAATTTAAAAAAAATTAGATGAAGTCATAAAAGAAATGCTTCTGAAATATGTTGATGATCAACAGTTGGACAGGACAATATTGATAGTATTACCAATCAGAATTAAAAATGATCTGAAGAGTCTGGTAGCCAGGCATCAAAACAAGCCAAATGAAATTCAATGGGGTCAAAAGTGAAGTCCTGAGAATTTTAGTTTCAAAAATCCATTGCATAGAGATGATGATGATGAAGAACATCAAATGTGGAAACAGTTTTGATGGGAATAAAGCAGGATGTTTGGGTTAATGACAAGTTCAGTAAGAACCGAAGGTATTGAGAAAGCAGATAGGAATACTGACTCCAATCTTCTGGTTAATTAACAAAGACATCTCCACGTTAAAAAGAGAACTCTTTCCCACACCTTCATTTGCAACCTTGTTGTTTGGAATTTGGAATGTATTTTTTTCCCCTGGAAACACTGTTATAAATTAACCAGGCTTTGATAAAGCTTCAGCTAAAATCTAGCAGAACAACAGTACAGTAAAAATAATTACTTTGATTCCAATTTGCAGACAGAAGGACAACCCAGGCCTCATTACCTCCAGGTACAGGTGGTTTGCTTTTAGTGTCCCCAGACCCTGCTCCTCAACAATCAGACTCCTTTTCATGCAGCATGTCCCACTCGTTCCTACACAGCTGGCTGTGGGCAGCAGGAAAGGGGGTTACCAGAGCTGCCACTGCGAAGAGAGATCAAGAGTGTGAAGCAGGAGATGGCAAAATTCAAACATTGCGCAGGCTTCATTTTGGGAAAAGCCTTTCTTAATGAATTTGTTCAATACCTAGAATAGTAACCCCAGGTAAAACGTTATTATCTGCAGCTATATATTAGGTTGGTGCAGAAGTAATGACAAAAACCATAATTACTTTCCCCTACAGAAGGCTCAAGGCCTAGACTGCGTTCTGTGGGCATTTCAGGACTTGGCAATTTTTTCTGTATTTTTCAGAGACCTTTGTTAGATCTCACTGCTCATATTGTCATTTCCAGACAAAGGGAGAGAAACTGTAGCAACTTCATGGGGTTTCCAGTTTGTAGATGGTTAAAATTTCTTTTAATCAGGAAATTTCGATGTGACTTATTTTATTTTCTCCTCCTCCTCCTCTGCCTTTTCCTTCTTCTTCTCCTTCTTCTTCCCCTTCTTCTTCCCTTCTTCTTCCCCTTCTTCTTCCCCTTCCCCTTCCCCTTCTCTTTCTCCTCCCCCCTCCTCCTCCTCCTCTTCCTCCTCCTCCTCTTCCTCCTCCTCCTTCTTCTTCTTCTTCCTGTTCCTCTTCCTCCTCCTTCTCCTCCTCCTCCTCTTCTTCTTCTTCTTTTTTACTTTCTATTTCTCCACACATCTCAGTTTTGAACATGGTTAAAATAATGATGTGTCACTAATGAGGTCATCTCATAATAAGAACCCTTGGCTCGGGTACAGGGAAGTTGAAGTATTTCTATCAACTCTCCCAATCTTGCCAGGATGAACCAGATGAAAGCTAGCTGGGCAGGAGTCCTGACCCCTCTTGGAGCATCGTGTTTTCATTTTGAATCTTTTGAAGGAATGGGAATCTTAGCAATTAGGAAATAAACCATTCTACCAAAGTTTCATATTGCCCCAATGACATTTACAAAGTGACAAAAAAAAAAAAAAAAAAAAAAAAGCTGGGGAGTTACTCTTTATTCTGGTTGCAAATGCAAACAAAATAAAATACTGACCATTTTCACAGAAGGCTCAGTCTCATGAGAGACACAGGTATGAGACAAGATGATTGAAATATAATGTGGTAAATGGTAGGAGGAGAGAATAAGAAAGTGGTCTGAGAGTGCAGTGGAGAGGCTGACACAACCTGGGAGGAGGGGAGGCTTCCAGACTTTCAGCTAAGGCTTGGAGGGTGAGTGAGTAGGAGTACCCAGGAAAAGAGATCAGAGGATCAGCACAAAGAACTCACTCATGTGCAGCCACAGCTAGGGGAGACACAGCAAGGAGCATCAAGGGGTATGGCGTTGCTTTCTCCTTAAAGAGCAAAGCAAGGAGAGGCAAGGGATAAAGCTGTTCAGAGTAGAGAAAGACCATATAACCAAGAACTTTCCAGTCTGGATTAAAGATACTGGACTTTATTCTATAAGCAAGGGGAGGCTTTTAAATATTTTAACCTGGGAGATTGGTACATCAGGATTGTTTTAGATTGATCACTTGCTGGACAAAATGGAGTATGAAGTAGATGAGTGTAACCCTTGAGTTGGTGAAACCCATAAGAAGGATGACGCAATAATCTAGGAGAAAGGATTTCTGAACTAGGACAGTGGTTGTAGGGAAGAGGGGTATGGGTTAAAGGAATGTTTAGTAGGTAAAATCAGGAAGCCTTGGGGATTGATTGTAAAGGCATGGGAGTAGGGAGAGTTGAGGATGCTTTGAAAATTTTTAGCTGGATGGTGTTGAGACCCCTCACTCTAACAGAAAATAAAGACTTGGGGGACAAGATGACTTCAGTCTTGGACAAGTTGAAAAACTATATGCAGATGAAGCTGTCTAGCCAGTGTGTCTGTTTGTTTGACTACACCTCTGTGTCCTCATTAATGTATTAGTGGTTATGGAGTGCCTATCACATACTATGTTTAAGGCACTGTTCTATTCATTCTAGCTCTATCAGGGAGAATTGAACATGACTTTTGCCTTCAAAGAATGTACAATCTAATAATAGGAGAGAAGATACAACTACAAAAAATACTACTCCAAGAAAAAGTTCTTATTGCCATAAAATGGAATTCAGGGGTAATAACAGAAGGCTTTATAAAAGAAGGAGGTAACATTTGAGATGAGATTTGAAATCCAAGTAGAATTTGAATATACAGAGATTTACAGTTAAAAAGAAAGGCATCCCAGATGGAAGGAGGAATATAAACAAAAAGAGACCCAAGAGATTTGAGGATGAAAAAGGAAAGAGAGAAGGGGGGAGAAGAAGAGGAAGTAGGAGGAGGAGGAGAAAGAGAAGGAGGAAGAATAGGTTGTTTGATGTGAATGGAGCATAGAATAGTTGAGGAGCAGGAGAATAGTAAGATACCAAATCAGCAAGGTAAGTTGAACCAAGATTATGGAAGGCTTTCTTGTTTGTCTTTTATCTGTATTAGTTCCCCACCATCTTGGCTCATGAAGTCTGAGCAATAATCAGTCTTGCCCCACACTTTCCTTGTTAAGACACATGCATTTACTCTTGGCATCACCCATCATGATGCTTGGCTATGGTGCTTCTCTTCTGAGTTGGTAGCCATGGCCCCTATGCCAAGGATGAGAGACCTGCTCTGTGCACCAGTGTTTCCTTCTGCTTTGCTACAGGAATAATCTGTACTCTATGATTCATGCACATGCCCTCAGCCACTGACAAGCATGTTCACTTGGCCGTTTTGCTATTTGCCCCTGGTAAGTATCTACTTGCATATCAATTTCCAGGGACAGAGCAGACTGGTAAAAATCAACAGGCTGGTATCTTGTAGGACTTACTTGCATAGCTGCTCCAAAAAAGTGATCAGGGTGAAAAAAAAAAAAAAAAAGTAACTGGTGCTACTGTGTTGACTTATAACCTGTATGAGCATCTGACATGTGCAGAGCCCTCCTTTCTGGTGGCTGACTCTATCTTCCCTTTCAGAGTTCCTCCTGTCTCCACGGCTTCTGAGAGATTCTAACTCTGAGAGTCGAGGAACCTTCCTAAGCTTTCGTTAATATAAAGGGGTTTGGACATGGACTTGAATGGCTATTGAGCTGATTTTCCAGCTGACAGGAGATGGTTAATTGTATGGTGTCTATAGGAGTCTTACAAATCTGTCTGGCCATGTTAATAACAGTTTGAAATTTATGGCTTGAGACCATTGGGGGTGAAAATGAACTCAGGGCCCAGCAAGGGTAATAATCCCTTAGGTGGAAAATAAAGTCCAGTGGGCAGATCCCAGAGCCCTATAAAGAGAGATGATCAAAAGTAAACATGGTGCAAGTTCAGCAGCTCTGGTGGTATTATGTTCTCTCCTTCTGGGATATCATCTGTCTTTTCAGAAGCATATACAGTCAGTTAAGAGTGGAACTAAGAGTTGGTGGTTATAACATAGTCTGCTTACATGCTATAGGGATGGGAACTCTGCATCTTTTCCAGGAATCACCTCCTCCCTGCTATGGTTTTTGATTCTAATAATCAAAAGGCAAGAGAGACAATTTATTATAACTGAATATGTGGATAGATTTCTTTTTCTCCCTTGAATCCTGAGTCAAAATGCAATAGTGACACTCATAGAAGGAAGAGACCCAATCTTTCTTCCAGAGAGAATATGGGGAACTTCTCCAGAATTCTTCTGTTGCGGGATTCATTCTTGTGTTATCTTTGGGAGGAGGCAGTATCTGCAGCGATGTGAGCTGCAGCCCCCCTGCCCAGAAGCTTAGGGTCATAGGTGAGGATGTGGTCTGTGTCGTTTGCTGCCAGTTCCTTTCTTTCCAGCATTAGTTTGGTTCTCAGGCCTACCCTGACTCTGTGTCTCATTGGTTCCTCTGATTGCTGCTTCCTCATCTGTATACTTAGAAAGTAGGGCTAAAGGGCCCTACCTCTCAAGGTCATAGTGCGGATCAAAGGAGACAGGTGCACAGCACAAGGTGCTAAACAAATAGAAGTCCAATAAATGGTGTTGCCTTACTTCTCATTTGCATTTGCAGGGCACATGCGCAATGGAAGGGACACATATGCAGTGGTTAGTGGAGGTTTCCACTGGGAGCTGGAGTGCGGGGGTTCTTCCACTTATTTCTGTAATTTCTGTATTTGTAATAAGCTGTTCACAGCGTGTATGATATTTTTATAGTTGAAAAGGAAAGCTTAACTACATTCACAATAAAGAAAATTGAGGGTCTTTTATCATACCCTCCACACAGTGTGGTAGCTAAGGGGAAATGTGAATAGTAGTTACTTGGACTCATAGAGCGCATGACAAAAGGCAACAGCTGTGACCGTAGTTTTCAAGGGTTCTGTAGCTCATGGGCTGAGCTGATCCCATTCCTTCCTTCACCATCCATGCAGCCACCTTAACACAGATGCACACAATCTATTTTAATCCAGTTGAGTGATCTCCCCTCTCCCGCTCCATGAGATTGCATCTTCAACTACAAGGAGTGTATTTGACCAAAGGCCTGAGCATCTACTCTCTGAAACTCAATGCCAGGTTTGCTCCAAAGCCATGACTCCCATAGGCTGCTCCTGACCAATGGTTGAGTGCAGCAAGGATGCTGTGCTAAGGAAGACCTGTTCTTGGGAGATTCAACTTTAGCTTGACAGTTCCCCTGTGGCCTTGGCCAGTGGTCTAGGAGGCTTTTACCAACCTTCTGTCCTTAACTCAGGGTCAGATTTGCATTGAGGCCTGATGGCTGTACCAACTTTTCCAGCTCTCTCTATCCCCTGCCCCACCTCCCTGCCCTCACAAGCATTTCCTTTAATAAAATATTCACTTATGAGACTGGGCACGGTGGCTTATACCTATAATTCCAGCACTTTGGAAGGCCAAGGCTGGAGGATCACTTGAGGCCGGGAGTTTGAGATCAGCCTGGGCGACATAGCAAGACTCTATTACTACAAAGCCATTGAAAAAAAGAAATTAGCCCCTACAAGTGGTGTGCACCTGTAGTCCTAGCTACTTGGGGGACTGAGGCAGAAGGGTCGCTTGGGCCCAGGAGTTCCACACTGCAGTGAGCTATGGTTGCACCACCACACTCCAGCCAGGGGGACAGAGTAAGACCCTGTCACAAATAAAATAAAATGATAAAAAATAAAATCCATGCTCATTTAATCTTATCTCAGCATCTGCTTCTCAGTAGGCCCAGGCTAACACACTTTTGTTTGTTGTTTGTTCTTTATTTATTTGCTTTTGTTTTCCTATCTGCAATCCCTAGGAAGCCAAGTGGGAAGATCCTTGCTGGTTTCTCCCTCTGAGGAAGGAGAAAAATGCCATGATTCCCTGTATGGCATCTCTTGGAACCATATTTTGAGGTACCCTACTTCCTTCTTGAGTGTCAGCAGAGCAACTGTGGGACTGGCATGAGATCTGGTCATTTCTAGGAGAGCGAATACCTTTTGCCTCTTTGATGAGAAAACTAGATGAGACATTGTTTAGCAATTCTTGAGCTCAGACTTTGGCATTATGACAACGTGCATTCAAATTCTGCCCCAGCCACTTGCAAGCTGGGACCTAAGGTCATGAGCTTCTGGTTGTTCATCTATAACAAGCGGATCTCAGTACCTACCTCATAGGGCTACTGTGAGGAGTAAAATAAAATGCATCCATCAGCCAGCTTGCAGTGTCTGCACTTAGCAGGTGCCCAGGTGCAATACCTTGACAGTTTGTGATGTTTATTCTCTTCCTCATTAGCATGCATATGTGTCTGTATCTTGTCAATATAAGCCAATATCTTAAAATGTGTGAGTCAGGCTTTTAAAAATATTTAAGTACACATTTTAAACTACAAAACCTAATGAATTGAATATATAAGGATTCTTGAGGGCAAAAATGCTTTTCACTCTTACTGTCATTTTCCATATTCATATGAATGTATACGGATGTGTGTTTGTGAATATAGCACCAGCACTGCCCTAGGATTGATGAGAAACACAAAAGTTGATCTGTTAGAGATCATGCCTCTAGGAAGATGTGAGTTCAGAAAGCGAATGCACAGTAACTACGATCCGGGATAGATGTATAGGAAAGATTAGGTGTCAGAATACATATTTATCTCACTGATTATAAAAAGCACATTTTGTCTTTCAGTCAATGGCCTCTTAGATTTGACCAAAATGCAAGTTTGTGCAATATGTTTCGGTAGTTTAGAGGTCTTTTATTTATTTTTTTATTTTATTTTATTTTTTTTATTTTTTATTTATTTATTTTTTGAGACAGAGTCTTGCTCTGTCTCCCAGGCTGGAGTGCACTGGCCAGATCTCAGCTCACTGCAAGCTCTGCCTCCTGGGTTCACGCCATTCTCCTGCCTCAGCCTCCCGAGTAGCTGGGACTACAGGCGCCGCCACCTCACCCGGCTAGTTTTTTGTATTTTTTAGTAGAGACAGGGTTTCACCGTGTTAGCCAGGATGGTCTCGATCTCCTGACCTTGTGATCCGCCCGCCTTGGCCTCCCAAAGTGCTGGGATTACAGGCTTGAGCCACCGCGCAAAGATTCTTTTAGCTTAGGCATGAGCGTGGAGAGGACAAGGCTCAGGAAAGGCTTGAACTTTTGGATGGACAGAATTTGGGTAGAAGGCAATGGGGACAAGCACTTTGAGGAGAAGAATAGAATAAACAAAACATACAGGCAGTGAATGGGAGTAGGGGGAGAGAGGTGAGAAAGGCGAGGTGGGATAGGGAAGCTCAGGGGTTTGTGGATTTTATTATGCAAATCAGAGAGGGTCAACAGAACTCTTGCATGAGAGGGTGGGGAAGTAGCAGCGAATAATTAGGGCTGTGTTTCAGGATTTGATTTGACAGGGGCACAGAGGTCAATGGGAGGTAGAGCGTGAGGTGACTTGGAAGGCTATTATGACAGCCTGGTGGAGAAGTAATGGAGAGAAAGGGAAGCCCAGTTTTTGGCCCCATACAATGCAGCAGTCATTATCTCATGTGTCCTTTAAAATGACCTTGGAAATTGTTGGGAAAATTAAATGAATTGACTCTGTCTTCCGCAGCTTCAGTTATCTGCTTCAGTCTTACCGCAAGCTTGAACAGAACTTGCCCCAACTCTAATCCCCATGGCTATGCCTTGTGGGAGGTGTAGTGAGAGGCTATCCATTTTGGTTGCTTTGTTTTCATGCCCTCCACATGTTTGGCAGTGGTGCGCCTTCACTTACATCCTGGAGGTGGCCTTAGTTCTTTAGTGTTTGGATGGAGGAGACATAGGGCCCCGGTTTTTACTTGTAGCAGCTCCTAAGTGTGTTCCTCAGTGCGGGGGAAAACTGGAAACACAGAAGCCATAGCTCTTGGTGTGTGACTGTGGCATTTAGGGAAGCTTTCAAACTGAGGTCATCAGAAAGAAATCTTTGCATCCAGGCCCAAAGCCAAGGCCACCTGGACTTAGGCTTTCTGATGATTCCAGTAATTTGGGAAGCAGGTGCCAGTAAGGGCATAAAGGAGTACTCGGATCAGGACAGAAACAATTTAGGAGAACTGCTAATTTTCTAGTTCTATGAGAAGTCATTTGATATCTTCCTTCCCTCTCCACTTCCCTCCAATCCTCCCCTCCTTCCTCCCTCTCTTCGTTTCTTCCTTCTATTCTTCCCTCCTGCCGCTGATGTTTGTTGAGGGCTTACTACGTGCCAGGTACTCTGCAATGAGTGCAATGCTGCATAGGTTGCTAAGTGCTACAGGTGGTACCTAAGAGGGAAGAAAGCACAACTCCTGTGGTCCAGATGCTTGAGAAGTGTTGCTGTCAAGGAGACAAAGCCGTAAAACAGTTGGGAGGCAATGACAACACAAAATACAAGAAATATCTACATAACACAGGACCAAGACATAGGAACATAGAACACACAGTTCAAGGGTGACTGACTCCGGTTCTTTGGAGGAGATGATTCAAGTCTTCAAAGTTCTAAACAAGGAGAGGTAATAGGAAGGGGTATATCCCAGACTGAGGATCTCGTGAAATGCAGCCATAATTATTCACCGCTACCTCCCCACCCTCTCATGCAAGAGTTCTGTTGACCCTCTTTGATTTGCATAATAAAATCCAGAAATCCCTGAGCTTCCCTATGCAACCTTGCCTTTCTCACTCTCTCCCCGCCACTGCCGTTCACTACGTGTATGTTTTGTTTATTCTATTTTTTCCCTTAAAGTGTTCGTCCCTGTTGTCTTCTACCCAAATTCTGTTCATGCCACAACGTCAAGCCTTTCCTGAGCCTTATCCTCTCCACTCTTGTGCCCAAGCTAAAAGAATCATTCATTCCTCTAAACTACCAAAGAATATTGAATGAACTTGCATTTGGTCAAATCTAAGATGCCATTGGCTGAAAGACAAAATGTGCTTTTTAAAATCAATGCAAAAAATAGGTATTCTGACACCTGAATCTTTCCTATACATCTATCCCGGATCGTAGTTACTATGCGTGGGTTGTTCTCCCTTTCTGAAATGCCATCTTCTTTTTGTTTGTTTATTTTTGTTTTTTTGGAGATGGAGTTTCGCTCTTGTTGCCAAGGCTGTAGTGGAGTGGTGGGATCTCGGATCAGTGAAACCTCCTTCTCCTGGGTTCAAGCGATTCTCCTGCCTCAGCCTCCTGAGTAGCTGGGATTACATGTGCCCACCACCACATCCACCCTGAGTAGCTGGGATTACAGGCACCCGCCACCACGTCCAGCTAAGTTTTGTATTTTTATTAGAGATAGGGTTTCGCCATGTTGGCCAGGCTGGTCTTGGACTCCTGACCTCAGGTGACCCACCCACCTTGGCCACCTTCTTAAAGGTATGGTCTCTCACAGATCAACTCAACTGGGGCAGTTTTCCTTCTTCCCCCACCCAACCCTCCTCAATCCAAGGACATCTGGAAATATCTGGAGACAATACTGCGTTGTTGAAACTAGGGAGGGGTGTTATTAGCATTTAGTGGGTAGAGGCCAAGGATGCTGCTAAACACCAAGTCTCCGTACAACAAAATGCCACAAAATGCAGTTGTGCCAAGGCTATGAAACCCACATGAATCATCTCACAATGCAATGGGGCATGGGACTGATTATCCAGAGAGGTGGCTGGAGATGGATCCATTGAGGAGAGGTGTGCTTGAAAAAGATTATAAAGTTTCACAGAGTGGTCTTTAGGATCCCATGCTGTTGGTTCCTGAACAATCCAGAAACAAGACAACTGGTGCTTCCAAGTGTTTGGATGACAGTGTAAGTGAGGAGACAATGACACCAACTGCAGCCTGAACTGCAGTAGCATTTTCTGGGCAGGTGGCTCTGAAGAGATGCACTGGGAAGGAAAAATGAACAGGACATGCAGACTCGCTCCTGCTCCGTAAGGAAGGAAGAATAATCATCGAAAGTTCAATTTTGGTACTTTCATGTGACCATGTCTTCAGAGACCTAGCTTTGAACTTGGGGCCTTAGGGACTTTGCCTTTTGTTTTAAAAATGACACTGTTTCATTCCATCTTGAAGGGCAAGTTGCTCTATCAATGAGTTTCTAACATTTTTCTTCAACCCAAGATCATTTATCTTAGGTTTTCTGGACTTGAGATAATTTGCACTGCAGACTTTGAGATAATTTGCACTGCGAGCCCTGTTTTGTGTGTTTGTTTTAATAAGTTGAAGTAAAACAGAAACAAAACAAAAGTCCTCCTCAGAAGAAAACCTGTTGTTTTCGTGAGAAGCTTTTGCTCCTGTCTCTGATGCTCCTTCCACGGAATGCTCTTCCATCAGGGCTTCTGAGGACACTGCCTCCTCCCCGAAAAGGCCGCCTTTCCTTTCAGGTCCCTGGAGTGTTGCTGGGTGGGTGATGTTCACTTCTGGTTCCCATTCATTGTCCTAAAAGGAGCTTGTGGGGTCTGGTGTGGAGTGTGTATGCACGCGTGCATGTGTGAGCTTTGCCTCTGGGAACAGGCAAAAGAGCAAGAGAGGAACAGATGGGCCCCCTGAGCTTCTCTTTGGCCTGAAAAATGAAAGGCGGAGAAAATTGTAATAAAAAACGGAAACAGCTGTGGCAGGACAACAGCAGCTTGTGGGGTGGGCCTAAGCCTGAGGGGGAGTTGCAGTCTGTCAAGATTCTGCTCCTCGGTTGGTTGGGTATCACCAAAAAGAGTGTCCGGAGGTCATCAGATGTGCCCTGTGGCCTTCCTCCCTCTTCACTCTCCAAGCTAGACTGTAAAAATGGAGATTGAATGATTTTTAAAATATATCAGAGAACATGGACAAAGAGGTACCATAACTGCCACTGAACCTATCCATGCAACATGACTGTTCTTTCTTCGATCTCATGTAAGCTCCCCCAACTTTGTTGAAACCTGTTTTTTGTTGGGTTCTTGGCACATAAAGTCAGCAGCAGGTTAAGATGGCATTTGCCAATGACCGACCAGGATGATTCACTGAATAAGCAGAAAAGACATTTAGTCATAATCATTGGCTCCCATTCAAGAACAACTGGACTCTTTCTCCAGAGGGACTTTTAGACCGGGTAGCTCTGAGAAATGAAGACTGAAAATGTGACAACTTGAAGGAAGACTGCAGATATCATATCAGAAGAGACAAAGAGTTTCTGAGAAAGTGAGGAGTTTGCTACTCCTTCTCTACTTCCCACCATCAATAATGAATAGTAATGATCATTTCAGTTGAATCACTAATGCAGTAATACAGTATAACCTTGCTATGTAGAGCAATCCAATTGCTAATCAAATGACAGGTGGCTGTACAAATCAGGATATTACTTTTTGTCAGGTAACCTATTTATTTATTAAGCAACCTTTTATTTTTTATTTGGTATTTAAAAGCAACACACATTTAGATGATGAATTTTAGAAGCTAGGGAACTCCTGACCATAAGCTCTTTATTTGCTTAACTCCCTTGACTATGTTTAATGAAGAAACATAAATATCCATAATTTATTAATATCATTTGTTTAATGTTGGTCTCTTCCTACTAGGTGTGGGGTCCCTCTGTCCTGTTCACCTCTGTGCCATTAGCCTAGCATGAGCCTGTCAGGTAGTAGATGAGCAAGAAACATTGGTTGTCTTGACGATTACGACTTCCTGGACGATGTGGCTGGATAGACCTGAGCATGTCAGTTCTTTCCACACTGTATGCCCATGAGGACGGTTTTGATGAACAGCTGTGGGCGCTGGTCTCTAGCTGGAAGCTGGATTTTATTTGGTCCCATGTCCATTGATTGACTACTATGCATGGCTGATTTCTGTTATGCTGTTGGCTCAGGTTATGTTCCTGCCGTCTTAATTTTGTTGTCTAGCATGAGATGCAAGCTTGGTTCTTATAGTTGCCGACTTGCACTGTGGTTGAATCAAAATGATCAGATAACACAGGTGAACATTGGAGGGAAAGGAGTCTTGGTGGGAATAGGGGCTCAAGGGGCAGGGGCATTGGGGAGACTTAAATATGCCATGTCATTTTTTCTCCCTTAAATCCCAGAAAACAGCTGCAGGTGGAGAATGGGATGGATTTCAAGAATTCTTCATGGAGGCAGGGGTTCACACAGGGGCCAGCTGGGTGATGAAATCCACTGAGAGGTCAGATGTGTGCTTATGTTCAGTGAAGACTTCAGAAATTTCAGGGACTTTCAAAATTGGCTCTGGAGGGAGGCAGATCTGTTGACTGGGAAGGACTCACACATGATGATTCTGAGACCCAGGGGCCTCAACGAAGAGGGAAAATGAAGACCCAGACTCCTTCTAGTTCTGTTTTGGGAAACCCTTGAAGAGAAGTGTCTCTTCTTTTCTAAATTTACAGAGCTGTAGGACATTCAGAATAGGAGCAAATCTTACGGTTTCCAGGGGCTTTAAGCTATAAAGTGCAGAAGTCCCACAAACATTGTCTTTCCAAAGGTCCTTTATTTGCATAGATGTGGGTCAGCTCCTCACAGTTCCAGGAATTAGAGCAATTTGCATAAGTGCCACCTAGAGGGCCAGATGTTTATTTGGGCTTTAACTTTCCCCCCTTATCCCTTGACTTCTTCCACCTCCCAAGCTGCCTGTAAGTGAGCCTCAAAGTCTCACATTAGACACTCCTGAATTCCCAGCCCTATTTGTCACCAGCTGGACCTAGAGGACCAGCATAATCAGCTTCTTCACAGAGCTTGGCACATCCCCACATGAGTCTAGCTAGATTCATACAGTGCCGAGGCAGCTGCAAATATGAAAAGTCGAAAGAAAAACGGATATCTGAACTCTTCCTATCCAAATAAAGGAAATAAACATCTGGGTTCCAAAAAGAGTGTCAGGGTCATCAGATCTGATGTCCCTCGAATTCCGTAAGGCCAAACAGTGTGCAAGGGAACTGGATAGGGCATTGAGGAAGAAGGGGTGTTGGAAATGTAAAGTGAAAGCATGAGATACCATTTTACACCCACAAAAGTGGGTGTCGCAAATACAAAATCTGACAACAGATGGGAGTGTTGATGTAGAGGAACTGTAACTCTCCTTCCCTGCTTGTGGGAGTGTAAAATGATTTCAGCACTTTGGAAAATGCTTTGGCAATTTTTTTTGTAAGATTGAACGTTTATCTAGTCTATGACTCAGCAATCACGTTTCTAGGTATTTACCCGGGAGAGATTTATATCAGCTTTATTCACAATAGCTCCAAACTAGAGAGTGCAAATGTCTGCCAGCAGGAAAATGGATAAACAGATTCTTGTAGATTCATGCAATGGAGTACTAGTTAGGAAGAGAAAAGAATAAACTACTGATACATGCAACGGCATTGAGGAATCTCAAAAATCATTTTAAGCAAAACAAACCAGATGTGAATGGGTACCTATTGTATAATTTCTTTCATATCAAGTTCAAGAACAGATTCTAATCAAGGATATTAGACATCAGACCAGTGGTTGTCTATGGAAATGAAGACGGACTGAAACAGGGAAGGAGCAAATGTTCTTGGGTGATTAGTTTGTTCTCTAATTTGACTGGTGTGGTAGTTGCTCAAAGGTACACATATATCAAAAATCATCAAGTTGCACACTTAAGACCTATGCATTTCACTGCATGTAAAGGATTAAAAAAAAACAAAAAACAAACAAACAAACATACAAAGAAACCCCGTAATAAAGCAGGACAGGAGTCCAAGAGGGGAAAGGAAATCTGTAAAGGATGCTTTTTGAAGAGTTGTTTCATCAATGGATACTCATCCTCCCTTCACTGGGGAGGTATGGTGTATTACTCATTGGCCCCAGGTTGAGTAAATGGGGCTTTATTTTATTTTTTTTAAGATTAATTTTTTTAATGATTTTTTTTCTTTTTTATTATACTTTAAGTTCTAGGGTACATGTGCACTATGTGCAGGTTCGTTATATATGTATACATGTGCCATGTTGGTGTGCTGCACCCATTAACTCGTCATTTACATTAGGTATATCTCCTAATGCTATCCCTCCCCCCTCCCCCACCCCACAACAGGCCCCAGTGTGTGATGTTCCCCTTCCTGTGTCCAAGTGTTCTCATTGTTCAATTCCTCACATGAGTGAGAACATGTGGTGTTTGGTTTTCTGTTCTTGCGATAGTTTGCTCAGAATGATGTTTCCATGCTGCATCCATGTCCCTTACAAGAGGGACTATGAATCTCATCGTTTTGTATGTCTGCATAGTATTCCCGATGGTGTATATGTGCCACATTTTCTTAATCAGTCTATCATTGATGGACATTTGGGTTGGTTCCAAGTCTTTGTATTGTAAATAGTCGCCACATAAAGATACAGTGCGTTGTCTTTATAGCAGCATGATTTATAATCCTTTGGGTATCATACCTCCAATAATGGTGATGGCTAGGGTCCAATGGTATTTCTAGTTCTAGATCCTGAGAATTCGCCACACTCACTGTCTTCCACAATGGTTGAACTAGCTAAAGTCCCACCAACATTGTAAACATGTTCCCCCTTCTCCACATCCTCTCCAGCACCTGTTGTTTCCTGACTTTTTAATGATCGCCATTCTAACTGGTGTGAGATGGTATCTCATTGTGGTTTTGATTTGCAGTAAATGGAGCTTTAAAAGAGGTCACTTGCAAAGCTTTGAGAAGAGTTCTTGCAGTTGAGAAGCACGGAGAACTCGTGCTTGCCTTGAGAATCTAGTTATCTAGGGTGAGCTGTGAGAAGTGTTGACTTTTCTTGGGTAAGGGAGGGACGTGTTTCCATCGACCAAATGTGGGTCACTATCTAGAAGAGAGAGCAAACATGGCACCGTCGTGGGTCCTATTTAGCAGAGTTACCTGCAAAGGTGAGGAGACCTCTGCAGAAAGAGGCTGGAGGTGTTCTGAGCATGCTCTGTGGTGGGAAAAGCAGTGAAACTACCTGTCTAATAGAGATGTATCTGCCGGAGTCAAGACAGCCGTACGAATGAACAGTTCATGAAAGCACCCAAGGGGAAACAGTGCAGCGCTGCTCAGGTGCCTGGCCCACCAGGAATACCAGCCTTAACCATCTACTAGGACTGGAGAATTTGGCACCATCCATATAAATACCCCTTTCTCTTACTTTTCCTCCCCTGTTAGTCTCATCCTTTTTGACTCTGTTGGGTAGACAGGAAAAAGCAGCCAGTTAGTGGGAGAGGGGAAAACAGGGAACGTGCAGAGAGGTGTACGATCATCCTCTTCCCCAGAGTGGGTTTTCATCCTGGAGCATATGTGAGTTGAGGAGGGAGGATTTACTATTAAAGCCAATTTAGACATTTCCTGGGAGGGACATTTCAGTTTTCTAAAATGAAACTTAAACAAAGCATAAGCGGCCGGGTGTGGTGGCTCACTCCTGTAATCCCAGCACGTTGGGAGGCCAAGGTGGGCAGATCACCTGAGGTCAGGAGTTTGAGACCAGCCTGACTAACATGGTGAAACCCCGTTTCTACTAAAAATACAAAAATTATCCAGGTATAGTGGCAGGCACCTGTAATCCCAGCTACTCAGGAGGCTGAGGCAGGAGAATCGCTTGAACCCAGGAGGCAGAGGTTGCAGTGAGCCGATATCAGGCCATTGCACTCCAGCCTGGGTGACAGAGCAAGACTCCATCTCAAAATAATAATAATAATAGAAAAAAAAACATAAGCGTAGTAGTTTTTTTTCCCCTATCATTCTGAGAATAATAGGAAAAGTCATGTCTTCCTCCCTTCCTACCCACTTTCCTACTTCCTGTGAGCACTAAGGGTCAAGGGAAGATCCAGCTCCTGAATAAAATCCAGAGTCAATGAAGGCAAACAGAAAGTGCATTTTGATCACGATCCACATAGGTTACATGTGTTTCTAACTGACTGCTAAGCATGTCCAACTACATTCCTATATTCCATGATTTGTTCAAATGACACCATCTTTCACTCTGCCACTGAAGGTAGGGCATAGAAGTTAGCCTTGATGTCACCTTCTGAGTGGTCTGCATACCAACAGTTCTCAACCCCATCACTTCTAGCCCTTGAGTCCTCTCTTACCCATCCATCCTCTCCATTTTTATTCCTGCTGCCTTGGCCTTAGCTCAGGCTTTATCTCTTCTATGATGGACTAAACTAGAGACTCCTAAGTGGTCTCCTTAATGATCTGGTTTCCTGGATTTTGACAGCAAAGTCAAAAGTCTGGGCTGGAGCAGGGGGAACAATGTCCACTTTTAAATTTGTATATATAGTTTTTGAAATAGAGTCTTGCTATGTTGCCCAGGCTGGACTCGAACTCCTGGGCTCAAGGAATTCTCCCACCTCAGCCTCCTGAGTAGCTGGGATTACAAGCGCAAGCCACCACACCCAGCTAATGTCCTCTTTTTTAAAACACACAACAACTCTTGCCATTTCCTGGTTCAAATCCTTCTTAAGTTCATTATGATTCTGCTTATCTCTTAACTAATTTTCTGCTATTTACCTACCCATATCCGATACTAGTCACAGTGAACTAACTCACAATTGCCCCAAAGCACCAGCCTGTTGAATATTTCCATGTTTTTGCACAGTCCCTCCTCTGTGCCTTAGTGTCTTTCCTTAGCTGGACAATTTCCCTCTCCTCCCCTTCCTCTGCATTCTTTATATGTATCTCTAACTCAATGCTCAACAATCTTGTCTGTTTAATGTCTTTATCTTCACCCTTCTTTTTGTGAGCTCCTTATCTTATTAGTTTTGAAGCCCAACTGCTACCTGGCATATAGTGAACATTAATCAAGTGTTCATTTAATTTAATTGATAATTTAATTAATGAGTAATTGATTTTTTTTTTTTTTTTTTGCCTTCTAATCCCTAATACTTGATTCCCATCTCAGGATCTGGGAGAATACAGCAACTTAATACACCAATGAATTCGTCAATAAATGCTGACTGAGCTCCTGTTATGTGTCAAAGACTTTCCCAGGTAATGGAGATAAATTGAGAACAAGACGAAGTTCAAAGCCTTAGTTGGAGGAGACAAACACATAAATGACAAAGATTATTTCAGGAAGTGATGGTGTTACAAAAATGGAATAACGGATTAGTGAGGATGGAGGTGATGGCAGTGTGGACTACTATATCCAGGATGGGCAGGGAAGGCCCCTTGGACCAAATGGCCCCTTGGTCTGTTTCAGCTGATATCTGAAAGATGAAAAAGAAATAACAGGGAAACGGATGAAAGGGTGTTTAAGTCACGAAAGCTGGGAGTGCAAAGGCCCTGAAACAGCAAAGAGTTTGAGAGATTGAGAATGAGAAAGAAGGCAGAGGGGTGGGGCCTTGAGAATAAGGAGAGTAGTGGCAACAGATGAAGTCATAGAATTAGGCAAGGGCTACGTTGTGCAGGGCAGCAGTCAGCAAATCTTTTCTGTAAAGGGGCCAGCTAGTAAATATTTTGCACTTTGTTGGCTACTGTCTCTGTTTCAACTACTCAAGTCTGCCATGGAGGAGAAAAGCACATAGACAATCCGTAGACTAATGAGCATGACTTTGTTCCAACAAAACTTTATCTGCAACAATAGGAGGTGGGCCAGATTTGGTACATGGGCTGCAGTTTACCAACTCCTGGAGTAAGGCAGTTGAATCCTATGGTAAGGAATTTGGATTTTATTCCAAGAATAGGTAGCCTTTGAGAGGTTTTGAACAGGGGGTCATATGGTCAGATTTTGCTTTGAAGAGGTTCCTGTAACATAATTTACAACATAAGAATTGTCTTTCCCCGTTTATTGTTCCTTTCCCATTATGAACTCTATTTCTAATTTTCTTTTGAAAACTGAGAGGATTGGGGGAGCCTCTGGTAGTTACCTATGTCGTTTACTAGTCACATGACCTTAGGTCAATTGCTTAATCTTTCTGAGCCTCAGTTTCCTTCTTCATAAAACTGTAATAAGAACACCTGTCTCAAAGGGTTGTTAAATGGATTACATGAGATCATGTATATACAACATCTGTCACAGTGACTGCCAAAGTAAGGGCTCAATAATGCAAATCCCTTTGCCATTTTTTTCTTCCATTGGGCCTGTATATGTCATACTCCAGTCAAAACAGGAGGATATGTAAAACTTGGGTTGAAAAATCAATTGCACAATTACAGGATAGGTAAGAAATTACTTAATATAACATAACTGGGTGACTTGGCTGCTATAAGAGCTAATATGATTTTAATTTAAATTAATAGAAACATGATTCCTGATGACAAGAATGATGAATCTATTTGTCTTCCATGTTAGCCAAGTATTTGGAGTCCTGGAAAAAATCCGAGTGCACTCATTTGAGAATACTAGTAAGTGAAGTACATTCGAAGAAGGCTGTCAAATACAAAAGGGTTTGGGAACCCTATCATACGTAAAATGTATTGTAAGTGTTTAGATTGGGAAGAGTAAAAGAAAACTTAAAAACTGCACACATAGTTGAAAGGCTGTCACTCGGAAGAAGGATAAGACATACACTATTCTGCTGTGGAGGTGGGCCACCTTGGGCCATTGCATGGAAACTGCAGAGGTAAGATTTTTCCACAATTAAAGATCTCCATGGTGGATGTGAACTCTCAATCTATGCAGGTATTCTGGAAGCGATGGAGGAGTATTCAATAGCTGAGATAATGTGTAAGAGATTTTTGCAATGCAAACACAAATAAATTAAAAGACCTTTCTTTATACCTTCCTCATTTCTGATTCCTTCCTCATTTCTGCAGGGTACATTAACCAAATCTCTAGAGATCCAAAGACTCTTTGGATACTAGAGACTGGATTTTCTCTTGGGGTCTCCGCTAAAAGAGGATTGTGAGACCCGTGAATCCATGGTTCATTAAGAGGTAAAGAGACTAATAGAGGGTTATTGCCGGGTAGGGCAGAGGGGCAGGAGAGAGTGGCTAAGGTAAAAATAGAGTGGGTTCCCTTTATGTAAATGGAGTCAATTTTATATCACTGAAAAGAGATGAAGATCAGGAGAGGAAAATGAACTCAGCATGTTCTCACCAAAACCATTTCCAAATCCATCAACTCCTCCTTCCCTGTGCCTGTTCTCCCAGTTGGCCCTAATGAGTTGCATTTTTCCCCCATGGCAGGCAAACAAGGAAAGACCAGGAAGTACTATTTATTTTTGCCTGCCTCTTCTTCATGAAAATGTAAGCCCCATGGGGCAGTCTTTCTTGTTCATGGTTGCATCCTAATCAAATGTTTACAGAAAGAATGAGGAGTGGGAATCATTCTAGAGTGGAATATGACAGCAGGAAATAATGGTGATTGGATGAAGCTCAATATAAAATCCTAAATACTCAAGGGACATGTCTAACAATAGCTTCAGGGAACTATTGCCCCGAAGTTAGCCTGGTTGTTTTCTGAGATTACCTGGCCCATGTTGTATCTGGTCAAAAAAGAACAATTCTCCAGAAATTCAGAGTAAAATAGTTCTAGTCTGTGCTTGATGGAGGAGGAATAGCTCAATCAGGGCCCAGCAAAGTTTTCAGCTGTCAGAGTCAAGGGGAGACTCTGAGAAAATGCAGGGGAGAGGTGGCAAAGAAAGGAAAAAAGGTATGAACAGGAAGAGGGAAGGGAAAGAATAGGAGGGCAGGTCATTGCGTTTCTTGTGTGCAAGAAACCTGTCTTATGCCTACAAGTGAATGTCATTCGAGAAGCGAAAATTCATTTGACTCCTAGAGGGATGAGAAACTGTGTAAGGACAAGTGGTAGAGTGTTATTGCAGAGATTCCAGTGTGTTCTTTGGCAATACCATCATGTTCATGGATACAATGGAAGGGCACCTACTATGTTTCAGACACTGTTGAGAACAGAAAGAGCCTCTAATGCTGCAGTTTACTGGCCAGTAGGTGTGGTCAGGGGCAGATCCAGCTTTTGTGGGGCATGAAGCTTATTCTTTTTTTTTTTTTTTTTTTTTGAGGAGAAGCTCTTTAAGAAAAAGAATTTAAATTTTAAAAAGTCAAGAATAAGTCTAGAGCCTTAAAAGGAGCCTGTGCTTTTGAGAGGTGCTGAAGCTTGGGCTTTGTTTGCTTCATAGTAAATCCATCTCTGGCTGCAGTGATAGTTCATCAATTACTTTAACATAAAAAGTGCCACCATGCTGCCTCAAAAACATTCATTCTGGAAATCAGGAAAGGAAAGGGATGGGATGGAGTTGAAGTGGGAAAGTCAAACAGCTCAAACGAATCCACATGGTTCTATTTTAATAATAGAGCAAAAGACTGATTCTTAAATGAGTTTATTTTTATTCTCTTTTGCTAAAATTCCAGTTTTGTTAAAATGGTTAGAAAAGAAAAGGTTTTATTTTAAGTACAAACAAACAAATAAATAACCCTGGATCTACATACAAACTCTTTCCTTTCCAGTGTGGAGGACTCTCCTTGGTTTCCAATCAATATGTTGCTGTTTCCAGGGTGATAAGCTCCGTGCTTCTGGATTTAGACTAAAAATTCCTCCAAAATATTTTATAATCTGTTCATGTTGGGCTTTGACTGGATCTGATAGATATGGGGGTGAGTGGGATGCTGAGGAATTCTCTCTCAGCACTCCTGTGTCTCTTGTGTTTTACTGTGTATCAGAGCCACTCGGGTAGCTTATGAAACTCTTTTGCCTGGGTATTACTCCCAGGAATTCTAATGCAGGGGGACTGCTGTACAGACCAGGAGACTCCAATGCAGTCAATTCCCAGATTGCTCTGGCTAAAATCTCCCCTATTAACAACCTGCTCTATGTAGGAGGAATTATAAACATACTCAGCAAAAGGGGAAACTGAGGCACAGGAAAGCAAAACAGCTTGCCTCAGGTCCCTTCATAAGTTTGTGTTCAAACAGGACATTTCAGCTTCAAGAAGTCCTGGCAAAGGCCACATACTGGGAAAAAGAGCATGTTTCTGGAAGAAAGAACAGTCCAACAAACATACAGATTTGCTAGGGAAGGGGGTAGTCACAGCGGAATGGTGTGTGTTGATTTTAATAGACAAAGGGATTAGAACGAATAAGGTAGACAAGAATTAGGGAACACCACAGAGACTTTTTAAAAGGACTTTGTGAGTGTTGGCAAGAGAAAAAAAAATAGAGATTTTGTAAGAGTGGAGGGCCTCAGTGCATGGAAGGCTATGTCACAAACAAGGAACAGAATTTGATGTCTGAAGGGGTAGGGAAGGATTTGCACAGTCCCCCGCAGATCACAGGCCCTCAATCAATGTTTGTCGAAGGAATTTGCAAAGGAGGCCGAGTACTAATGTAGACTCGATTTGATAACTACCATTTTCCTGGTTGCCATGTTCCTGGTGTGGGATGTCAGCCAGGAATCCAATAAGCAGAAACAGACAATGTGAGGTAATGCCAGAGAGGTTGAACTCTGGTTAAGACTGTCAGAGACACAGGCCTAGTAGTAAAACTAGCCTGAGAGGGTGAAGGTGACTGACTCTTTAGAGACACTTCTCCAATCAGCTGGGGTGTGGGAGTGGGGGTGGGGAGGTGTGCCCATGTGAGGGAAGGAGTGATTTCATCTATTTAATGAAAAATGACCTGAACGTTTCTCTGAACCTGGAAACTCCCCATCTAACTGGGGCCAAGGAAAACAGGATTAGGTCTTGTTTCTTCTACAGTGGCTTTGCGTCTGCTTAGAATGAGTTAAACTAGAGGGAGCAGAGAAATCATCCCCTTTCATTGTTTCTGCAGAGAAATCTGGAAGGCTCTGAATCATTTAATGGGTTAATACGACAGGCTTCTCTCTGGTTCCCTGTAGACAATTGTTTTTCTCTGGCTTCCTTTGCTTTTTAAATGGACACTCCATTTCTTGGGTATGTGTTCATAGGACAGAAAGTTTGCCATATTAAAACCAGAGAAGCAAGTCACCCCTCTGGCATTCTGTCTACTGACGAGCTCCTGATTTCAGGTCTAATATTCCCTCTGACCTCCACAAGGGACAGCTTTCGCCCTGAAGCATGAGGTCATGAAAACCACAACAAACATTTTTGCCAGAGTGGGCAACTACTGACATGTAATTTTCTGTGTGATCGAAATATTCAAGTGGCACTTTTTCAAGATTTCTCTGCCTAGATGTTTGGAGATACACAGTCTTTTCCTCAGCGTGTTTTCTAGGATTGCCAACGGTGCTCATAAAAAACATCACAGTCATCAGCACTTCACAATATCTTTTGTGCTCAAATTTGCCAAATCGTCCAAGAGGAGAACTGGGTGAATAAATCCACAGGGCCATTTTCTTTTTAATGCAATGTATATTTATTGTAAACAATAATATACAAAAAAAAAAAAAAGAAAGAAAAAGGGAAAGGTAAGTTTCACGGAGAGAACAAAAGGTTTGGGAGTGGGAGGGAAACAAGTGAAACAAACAAAACATGTACACAAACCAAAGCTTACCTAAAGACAAAATATGATTTAAATGCCAGGTTTCTTAAGTTACAGAAATACCTTTTTAAAAAGATCTGCTTTTATACAGAAATTGAAGGATGCCATATTATGAGTGCTTTAAGATTTTATTCTACTGACTTCTAAAACTGTTAATATATCTTTTTTTAAATAAAAAAAAAAAAAGTTTGCTGTCTTTTTTAAAAAGCAATCCTCAAAACTCTCCAGCCACAGCAGTAATTAAGATTAAGGTCTGTCAGTGGGCTGATCCCCTCCAGGTAGCCTCCCTCACTCCAAGAGAAGATGCAGAGGAATTATCGATGACACATGCTTGCATTGTTTTTGTGTCAAAACACACACACACATACACACACACACACACACACACACACGATGTAGGGCGGCCCAAAGGTCTGTGGCAGAAAACGCTGCAAATGACTCAGTGATATACTACATTTGCAATCTCTCATTTGTACAAAAAGAGAAACAAGTTTCCAGTTTGTTTTCAACAAAAAGAAAAAAGGGATGGACAAAAAGGCATTTATACAAATCTAGGATGAGGAATCCAAAGAAACTTGCTTTTAATAATAAAAAAAGATTAAAGAGATAAATAAAAAAAAAAAAACTGGTTACAGTTAAGAACATAATTTAACAACAGATGACCATACCCTTTGAGGAAGGCTCCAACAACCTATTTTAAAGAAGGTAAAATTGAAAAAAAATTTTTTTTTTGTTTTAATTAAAACCTCTCCTTACAAAATAAATAATTTTAGCACGTGGAATGTCTTGAAGGTTAACTGCTGGTGTTCAGAGAGGCACAGGTGACAGAGTGAGCATGCATCTGCCTTCCACATGGGGCCCAGGCAGGCAATGGGGGGCAGTGTGCTCGGGCACTTATTGGCTGCTGAAACATTCCCAGAACAGATTTTGTCTCCTTTGCTTGCCTTTTACCTCTTTCTTAAGACTGCAGTGAACAAGCAAAGGCAGGAGGAAATGCACTAAAAGAGAGCGCAAGTGTTTCCCAGCAGCATGGTTTTAAGGCTCAAGGTGTTTTTCTCTTGTTTAAAAATATATATATACGATAAAGCTTACCAAATGCTTCTCTAAACTATTGTTTACTCTCATAATTGCAAAATAAGGCCTTTATTTTTTTTTAAGGCAGCTCCTCCTTGAATCGCAAAGCCTGAGGAATTAAGCAAAGTTAACCCCCAAAACTGATCACATAACACAATTCTTTTTAAAATGTTAATACAACAGGATTTTTTTTTTTT
>NW_016807991.1:255908-258389 GCF_001698545.2 Rhinopithecus bieti | reverse complement strand
AAAAAAAAAAAAAAGAAAGAAAAAGGGAAAGGTAAGTTTCACGGAGAGAACAAAAGGTTTGGGAGTGGGAGGGAAACAAGTGAAACAAACAAAACATGTACACAAACCAAAGCTTACCTAAAGACAAAATATGATTTAAATGCCAGGTTTCTTAAGTTACAGAAATACCTTTTTAAAAAGATCTGCTTTTATACAGAAATTGAAGGATGCCATATTATGAGTGCTTTAAGATTTTATTCTACTGACTTCTAAAACTGTTAATATATCTTTTTTTAAATAAAAAAAAAAAAAGTTTGCTGTCTTTTTTAAAAGCAATCCTCAAAACTCTCCAGCCACAGCAGTAATTAAGATTAAGGTCTGTCAGTGGGCTGATCCCCTCCAGGTAGCCTCCCTCACTCCAAGAGAAGATGCAGAGGAATTATCGATGACACATGCTTGCATTGTTTTGTGTCAAAACACACACACACATACACACACACACACACACACACACACGATGTAGGGCGGCCCAAAGGTCTGTGGCAGAAAACGCTGCAAATGACTCAGTGATATACTACATTTGCAATCTCTCATTTGTACAAAAGAGAAACAAGTTTCCAGTTTGTTTTCAACAAAAGAAAAAAGGGATGGACAAAAGGCATTTATACAAATCTAGGATGAGGAATCCAAAGAAACTTGCTTTTAATAATAAAAAAAGATTAAAGAGATAAATAAAAAAAAAAAAACTGGTTACAGTTAAGAACATAATTTAACAACAGATGACCATACCCTTTGAGGAAGGCTCCAACAACCTATTTTAAAGAAGGTAAAATTGAAAAAAAATTTTTTTTTTGTTTTAATTAAAACCTCTCCTTACAAAATAAATAATTTTAGCACGTGGAATGTCTTGAAGGTTAACTGCTGGTGTTCAGAGAGGCACAGGTGACAGAGTGAGCATGCATCTGCCTTCCACATGGGGCCCAGGCAGGCAATGGGGGGCAGTGTGCTCGGGCACTTATTGGCTGCTGAAACATTCCCAGAACAGATTTTGTCTCCTTTGCTTGCCTTTTACCTCTTTCTTAAGACTGCAGTGAACAAGCAAAGGCAGGAGGAAATGCACTAAAAGAGAGCGCAAGTGTTTCCCAGCAGCATGGTTTTAAGGCTCAAGGTGTTTTCTCTTGTTTAAAATATATATATACGATAAAGCTTACCAAATGCTTCTCTAAACTATTGTTTACTCTCATAATTGCAAAATAAGGCCTTTATTTTTTTTTAAGGCAGCTCCTCCTTGAATCGCAAAGCCTGAGGAATTAAGCAAAGTTAACCCCAAAACTGATCACATAACACAATTCTTTTAAAATGTTAATACAACAGGATTTTTTTTTTTTTCTTTTGTAAGAGAAAGCAAATCTGTACAAAATACTCTGGTTGCAAGAAAAGCTAGGGCACACTGTTCAACTAAGAGAAGTTTAGCTGTTGGAAAATAAGAGCATTTAATTTTATCTAAAATATGTATAAATCCCCTCAAAATGGTAATGAATCATACACAGTACATACTAAAAATATTTAAAATAGAGAATATTCCTCACAGAGGACTTTTTTCTTTAATTACTGCTAAAAAAATAATTACAAAGTCCAAACAGGCAGAGAGATTTAGCACACTGATCACACGATTCTCCATCATCCTCCACGCTTGCTCTGAAGAGGGTTTAAAAAGTCCAGTTTCTCGTTGATTTCGCTGCTCCATTTAGCCAAGGTTGGCCTGGCCACTGATTGGCCACAAGTGGGTAATGCGCTTGGATAGGTCATGTTTCTGTCTTGGAAATTTGGGTACGAGTTGCCTTTAGCTTAAATGTCTTTAAGGAAGAAGAAGAAAACAAAAAACGAAATAAAAAACAAAACCCACAAATGTCCAAAGGGAATTCTGGTTGGTCCTCTCTTTCTTCGGTTATTTTTAGGATCATCTCGGCCATCTTCGCCCTTCACGGGAGGCCTCCTCAAGGTCGGGTGAGCTGTGTGTAGACGGGTTGTTCCCAGTGCTGGGGGCTGTGGGTCTGCGGGATGGAAGGGACCCCAGAGGTGTCGGCGATGGGGGTGTACATGGGGCGCTGGGCGGGGTTCATGTAGGTGAAGGTGGAGTAGAGGCCGGTGCCCTGGCCCGCCGCGTGGCTGTAGTAGGAGCTGGAGTTCTGGTGGTCGGTGTAGTCGTACTGCGAGCGGGTGATGGGCGGGTAGGAAGGGCTGTAGTGCGGAAGGTTGAAGGGGCTGTAGGCGATCTGCTGGGGCGAGTGCTGCTGCTGCTCGCTGTAGTGGCTGGGGCTCAGCTGCTCCGTCTTGATGTGCGTTCTCTGGGACTGGCCCGGCTCGCTGCTCAGTGTGGTCAGCGTGTGCGCCTGTGGCTGCTGCGGGGCGCAGCTGGCTGCTGCGGGGCGCCGCCTGCTGCTGGGGGGGCGCCTGCGGGGCCGGCGGGGCCTGCGGAGGCTGCTGCGGGGTGGAAGGCGG
>NW_016807991.1:218902-254014 GCF_001698545.2 Rhinopithecus bieti | reverse complement strand
GGTGGGGGGGCGGGGGGGGGGCTGCACGAGAGAGTGCAGTTTTAAGGGGCGGGGTGGGGGAAGGCAAGCTTCACTTCCCCGCCCTGATTGAGCTTCCAGGCGACGGGAGAGCAGGATGGCAGCCCCCCCCTTCCGTCTCCCACCAGTCTTCGTCCATCCTCCAGCTACCTCCCCCACCCCTTCCAGTTACCACCCCCTCCTTCGCGTCCCTGCAAGCAGCCCAAGAACTTTGACAAACTATGAGCCACAGTTACACCCCGTTCCCACTCCCACCCCCATCCCGCCGGCTCCCGGAACCGCAACTCCCGGGCGATGGGAGGCGGGGCGGGGCAAGTCAGCCCTGGCCAGCGCTCCCCGCCACCGCGATGCCCACCCTGCCGCGCCGCCTCCGCCGGGCCCTACCTCCAGAGCTTGCCCAGGGTCTTGCTGAGCTCGGCGTTGTGCAAGTGCGGGTACTGGTCCGCGAGCTTCCTGCGCGCCGCCTGCGCCCACACCATGAAGGCGTTCATGGGCCGCTTGACGTGCGGCTTGTTCTTGCTGGAGCCGTTGACGCGCACCGGCATGGGCACCAGCGTCCAGTCGTAGCCCTTGAGCACCTGGCTGACGGCCTCGCGGATGCACACGGGGAACTTGTCCTCCTCGTTCTCCTTCTTCAGGTCGGGCTCGCCCTTGGGGAACGTGTTCTCCTGGGGCCGCGTGTTCTCGGTGTCCGAGCCGGAGCCCGACGGGCAGGGCGAGCCCGCGGAGTCCTCGGACATGGTGGGGCTGGGGGCGCCGGACAGGCCCTTCTCCTGCTCGTCGGTCATCTTCATGAAGGGGTCCAGGAGATTCATACGCGGGCCCGGGGCAGGGGGCGGGTGGCCGGGAAAGGCGAGAAGCCGCGGCGGCTCGGGGACTCGAGGCGCGGGCTCCTCTCCCCTCGGCTGCCCGGATGCGGAGCGAGCGGCTCCCGGGGAGGCTGGCGCGACGGCCGGCTACCGCGGCGAGCACTTAGGGAGGCGCGGAGCCAGTCCGCAACTGCCCGCTCCAAGTGGGGGGAGGCGAATTGGAGAGGAGGAGGAGGAGAGAAAAAGGAGCAAAAGTGGGGGCGCTTGCACCCCTTCTCTTCTCCTCCTGCAAAGAAAAGTTTCCGGGGTTAAAACTGGCGAGTCTCCGCGCCACTGAAGTTTCCAGTCAGTTTCGAGCTCCGCTCTCCGCTCTCCAACTCCCAGCCCAGGGTCTCTTTAATAAATACTCCGCCTCACCTTAGAGCCACCCGCCAATCACAGCACAGCAGTCCCAGGGTTGGCAGGCAGCTGATTGGACCAGATTTTGGGGAGGGAGGAGGATTGTGGCACTGGGCTGGGTGACGAGACGGGAGGGGAGGAGAGGGGAGGGGAGCGCAGCCGAAGGGTGGACGGTAGGGTAGGGGGGGCGGGGGGTGCTGCGGGGAAGGCGGGGACCCGGGACTTCCAAGTGTGTAAGTTTGTCGAACTCTCGGAATGCCAGAATTTTAGTGACTTCTCCGCGCGAATCTTTGTGTGTGTGTGTGTGTGTGTGTGTGTGCGCGCGCAAGTGTGTATGTCTAGACTAAGATCTACCCCCACCTCCGACATTTATTTTCACTGCTCTCTCCGCGGCACAGGGGACTTAGCTGGAGTTGGTAGTATTAGAAAAGCAGCCGCTTCTTAATGCGTAGCCGAGTTTACGTGCCTGGGGCCTGCCTGCCTGCAAAAGTGCTTGGAAATAGTCTTTTGAAGCAAATGTTTTGGTGACTCAACGCCCGCTGTTCCTCCGTAATAATCCACATAAATAGATTAACATGCTCGGGTTCGCCGGGGCTGGTGCGGCTGGTCAGGATTCTGCTGCGCTTTTGCAAAGGGAGTCAATGGAAAGCAAAGCTAAGTCCCCGCGAAGGTTGGCAGCGGCGGCCGTGGCCACGCAGGATCCCCGCGCTCTCGGGGCCGCCCCGCGCCACACCGACCTTGAGCTCTGACAAGTCTTTCTCCAGTCCCGCGACCCCGCCGACGCTCCTCAGTAACAGGGCTACTGCTCAGACGTTTTGGTCTTTGCCTCCTGGCCGAGTCAGAAACGTCAGCTGAGTCGCCCTGCCTGGGGAGAGTTTGCTGACTGCTCTGGCTTTGAGAGATCGAAGTTTGCCAATGCGGCTGTCCCGGGCCGCGAGGCCCAGGCCAGTCACTTGGTTTGTAAAAGGCCAAACAAATGGGCACCACGGCAGACAAAATGCTCCACTCTGGCAGAGTGGTGCTGCTTGCCCGCTTTTGCTGGCATTTACTAAACACCTGAAGGGGTGAAGCGCCGGTGCTTCTGACTCCAGTCCGGTCGGTTCAGACCTGCGTATAGTTTGGAGTTCCGGGGGAGGCATTGGTGGTGTCTCTCATGTATTCCAAGTGTGATTTGAGCACAACCTTTGTGTTCACACGAAATGCTTAGAGCCAGGTTGGGTAAGTGCAGAGCTATCTGCTCTGGGACAGAAGAAAAATCTTGGTCGCTTGCGGGTTCCGTGCTTTCAGAATCCCAAATAAACGCACAACATTGGGAAAACTCTTTAATTTTAAACTCCCCGTCCCCCCCTTTTGGACTCTTGCAAAAATTCGCCTCTAATTAAATTATTGTTATGGTGAATCGGCCCACATCATATTAAAACTTTTTTTTTTTCCCTTTCTAATTTGCGAAGTGAGGACACTATCACAAGATCCAAATCAATGTCCTTCCGGGAGAATTTTTAAAAATCTTGTTTTCTCTCGATGTCTTCGAAAGAAGCCCGACATTTCTTATAGGAAATGGAACTCTTCATCTCTTCATAAGGTAGTAAGTTATAGCCTGGTTCAACAGCGTTTTTTTTTGTTTTTGTTTTGTTTTTTTTTTAACGAATGTAACTTATTCAAATAGGATGTTTCTGGTGCCCCATAGTTTGTTTACAAATTTAAGAAATTTGCATACAATAGCTTCCTATCCTTGGCTCTGTGATTACTTTCAGAAAGTGTGAGAACAGCATCCTCCTTTCCTAGGAGAAAAAAGTCCGCGTTTCTGTGTCCTGGGTAGAAGGGCTTTGTGTGTACAGTATAACTGTGTGATTCTCAGACACCTGATTCAGGAGACTCGGAGACTAGCGGGCAGACATTTTAGACTGGTCGTCTGTACTTAGTCGTGTTATATTGTAATTACCATGTTTGCTGGCATAAAGTCAGTGAAGAAGGCTGTGACTAAGATATTTTGGAATATTTCACTAAATATGTGTCAAGATATATACGTATATGTATAAACATATTTTAATGCAATCATGCAATAAGATACTAATATATAGACTTTTACGTCATAAACGACGGGGATTTTTACATTTCCCGTTGATTTGATGCAAGCATTTTTAAATTTTACATCTTCCTGAAAACTTATGATGAACAGGCGACTTAAAATGGGCTGCAGTTTTCATTTGTATCCAGAGGGGCGCCAAAAGCCCAGAAACTGTCTCCAACTCCGCGAACCAAGGAAAAATTGGATGGTGGTGGCTGGGGGTGGTGTGTTCCACTCAATCTGGACTGCTTTGCTGCTGAGATTTATATTTGCAGGAATTCCTACGCAATATTCCCTCCTGTGCGGATCCACCTCTGCGCAGCTCAGTGAGGGAACTTGTGTCTGTAGAGAACCGGGTTGAAAAAGAGCACTTGAGATGCCAGCCATTTCCATTCTGCGCAGAATTTGGGGACTGAGGCCAGGAGAAGGCCCCTATCCCCCAGGTGCCAAGCGTTGCCACAGTCAGGCCAAGTCTAGCGCGTGGTACCGTCAATTCGCGAGTGGATCGGTCCTGCATTTCTGCAGGGGCTTCCCGGTGTCCACTCCCCTTTCCCCATTCAGGGGCTCCATTCGCTTCGTTGTGTCTTTCTCAGGTGGCCCCGACCCCTCCTCCCTGACTTGGGAAGACGCGCGCAGTCCCTGACCAGAGGACCTCAGGCACAGGTAGAGGAAAAGGAACCCGCTCCTGATGTTCAGGTTGCAGATCTGGAAACTGAGGCTGTTGACCCAGTGTTAGCTAGAACATTTAGCCACGGGTGAAAGGAGTCAGGGTCCTCCATCTGATGCGGTGAGGGAGGGAAAGGGCGTAGGTCAAGAGGCAGGAGACCGAGGGCGCTTCTCCGTGCTCGGGACGTGCTTTCGGATACCCGCTCTGGAGCAAGCGCCGCGAGGTCTGCCGCAGGGAGCGGAGACGCGGAGGTGCGAGTGGCTCCCCAGGGAAGCCCTCGGGAAACCGAGGTCTGGGATCTCCGCCTTTCCCCCTCTTGCACGTTCTGGGCCGGCGCCGGGCTCAATTCCCCAGCGGGGGCCGCCAATCTCTCCTCCGCGTCTACGCGGGAGCTGAGACCCGAGCCCAGAGTTGCTGGCATAGGGCAAATTTCGCGCAAACACGCAGTGCTCAGGATGGGGGTGATAGATGCGAGCGGATGGGGTTCCTTTCACCTGGCGAATTAGGGACCACAACCTCCCTATCCAAACTTCCTTAGCGAAAGTGGGGACAGTGTTTAAATCCGTTTTCAGTAGGAACGCTTCTCTGTCCTTAGGGAAAGTTTGGTGGGGTAAGCAGCGGTGTCTCCCAAATGTCTCAGCCCCGGGCAATGTTCTCATTAGAGGTGAGAGAAGGGGTTACCCCTTCTCCATTCCAGTTCCCCGGGCCGGGTCCCTTGCAGGTAGAAGACTCCAATCCCTGGGGGGACAGGTCCCCGGGTCCCGGGCTCCCAGCCCCTCCTGTGATTAGTACTTTTCGCTGGGATTGGAGAGGGTTTATCGTTCGCTCTTCACGCCGGACACGAGTTTCTTGTGGCAGGGAGCAGCCGGTATAAGCCCGTCTCAGGACGGGCGCTTGGCTGGACAGCAACAGCTAAGGGGAAAAGGAAAGTAGAAGATAGCGTCGTAAGTGCGCAATAAATATCTGTTGACTGACCGAATAGATGTGACCTTTGGACGTGTTGCCCGAGTGAGTGCATGCCCCATCACAGCCGCCAGACCTCCCAGCGACAGTTGCGAACACGCGATGAATGTGCATTCCTGCGTGTGTGTTTCTCCCCACACGGGAGCCCGGCTTTGGGAAGTTGTTCAGCATGTGCCACCCAGGGCTGTGGAATCCCGATCCCGCTAAAACTGCAGACCAAGAGGGGTGTTTCAGTTTTCTTCCCTTTCCTGTTTTCGAAAAAAAGAAAGATGAGGTGGACGGGAGGTGTCCAGTGAGGGAGCGCGAACCTCCAGTCTGCCTCGGTGACCTGGCCGGGTCTGGGGACGTTGGGCGGCTGTAACACAGCAGGGCGCCCCGGGGGTACGGACCGGAGCCCAAGCCAGAGACTGGACGAGCTGGCTGGTCATGGAGCTGCAGAGCTGAGCAGGGAAAAAGGAGGGGTGGGAGTGGAAGGCCCCAGTCCCAAAGGAACTGCGCTCCCGGAGGGAGTGTGACCTTTTCTCATTCTGGGTTTTCCGAAAATATCTGTCCTTAGCGGTGGCACCGGGGAGCCGCGCGTCCTGCGGATTCCCTCAACTCATCCCTAGAACGCCCTGCGGAAAATATCCTAGGCCAGCTCTTCCCCCTAACGCCCACTCCCACTCTTGTAAAAAGTCTTTTAGGCAGTTTTAGCTGAAGGTGATTTTAAATAAAGATAAAATCAGCGCTCAACGCAGTGGTGCTTCCTTTGCGACATACTCGGCGGGGGCCACTTCGGCCCCTGGAGCTTCCTCCGCACCAGCACCTGCTCCTCCCCCTCGATCGCCCTTCAGTTTAGGTCTATTCAGCCTCAGGTACCGACCAAAGACAGCCGAGATGCTCAAGATGGTTTTGTGGGGTGGGGTTTCCCTAGGGGAGGGCAGGCTCAATGGCGATGATTTCCTCTCAGCCTGGAGGTATCCTAACCAGCGCTTCCCTCTAAGAGATCCCATTGGGTGGGCGATTATTCCGGATCTTAATCAGAGAAAATGTCCCCATCAAGCCACGGAAATAGAGGACATGCTTGTAAGGTACAATTTCGAAGGTAACAGTCAGAGTTAAGGACGAATTATCCTGTCTTCCCTGCAATCCTTTCCGTCTCAGCAGGACCCGGGAAATCCCGGGCAGAGCGCATCTCCCTGGCTCCTGCAAGCTACAGCTTCACCCAGCTTCGTGTTGGGTTCCGTTTTGGTTTAGGAGCGGCGTGAGGGAGTCTCAGGGGCTAGGTCGACTGCCACTGGCCTGAGCTCCGGACTCGGGGGGCAGCGCGTCCTGTCCCAAGGGCCCCCCGCCCCTGGGAAGGCCAAGGTCATGAGGTCAGACCCCAACTTTTGGGCTTCCGCGAGAGTAAAGCCCCCTGATGGTCCTCGGAGCTGTGACATCACAAAAAGTGCTTGGGGTAGGCGGACCCACGGCTTTGTTAAACAGCCCAGGGGCTTTGAGGAGGAGTGGGGGCCCAAAGCAACTCAGGGACCCGTTGAGCTTCCTGCTTTGTCATTGTTTATTTCAAATTAATTTCATGGTGCCTGTCGCTGACTGCAAGGCTGCAGGAGAGACAGGCTGCCCTTGGGGTCTCTCCCAGCCTGAATTGGCAGACCAGGGATTTTTGAGAAAGCAGAGATTTTTGGTTTTCTTTCTTTCTTTTGTCTCTGCGCCATCTTTCTCCCAAGGCCCTTTCTCTCACTGATGTAAAAGGGAGAAGTGGAATAGTAAATGTCTTCTTTTTCTGTCTTCAGCCTTGTTTTCTGGATGGGTTGTGAAATTTGAACTGGCGTAGGGGAGGACAGTATTTTTGGACCCTCTCCCCTTCCAAATCATTAAGACCTGGAAAATATAACAGTGTTCCTGTCACTATCTTTTGGATCATATGTGTTTACCCCCACGAGAAAGGGAAGGTTGTTTCCTTTTGCAGAGTTCTAGGACTGGAACCTGTTACTTTTTCTTCCCTAGTTTCCAGGTTGGCTAAAATGTGAGGGAAGTCCTGAAAACAAGTCAGAAGGCATCAACTGTATTACAGAACCTGATTCCCTCTGGGGTCCCCCTAAAGCTCGCCAAACTGTCAGCTTTGGTTGGCAAAAGAAGACTTTTTGTATCATCTGCCTTAATATCCACAGGCAAAGCAGAGACAGATAAACAGTTACTAGTATAATTTAGGGGTAGGGTCACTATAGATTCAAGTATATGGGCATTTAATCTTTCCCCTAAATACTCATTTTCTTGGAGCAGTGGAGACATCTCATAGGTTGAGATGTTTTCCTCAGCAGCCAGGAGAAAAGGTGGTGTCTGACTGACTGAGGGAGGGGTTGCTACCATACCTGGAATGTATGCTTTCTACCATATGATTGGACAGAAAGGCAGAGTGGGTTTGCTCAGATATTCCACGCAGGCGTTCACCCCATCCCCATGCCTCCAGGGTCCACTTCTCCCCAGGGACCTGGCTCTAGAGTTTTCCTAGGGAGCTCCCAGTAGAGCATTAGTTTGAACCCCAACTATGTTAAATATATGCGGTATCATGGGTGGCAAAGCAGGCGGTTGCGAGTGCTTGCAAATTTGCAAAGCATGGACGAACACGAGGCTGGGCAGGGATTAGGGGAATGGGGTGGCTACATCTAAATGTTTCTGGGACTCCAGATGACGGAGTAGAGTTCTGGGTAGAGGAAGTACAACGCAGTGGAGACACCATGTCCTTTCCATCCTGTCTTTCCCTGTCACTTGTCATGTCTCTCCCATTTAGCACAACGTCAAATCATTCTCATTTTTGAATAAATCAATTCAGTGAATGTTGCTTGAGGGCTGACAATGTGCCTAAACTTCTGAAGGAGACAAGATTTGGTCTCTGCTGTTGTCTCCAGGTCTGATTTCCATCAGAATCCAGCCTCTGTCTACATGAACTCTGCTCTGCCCTCTGGGCTCATAATGTTCTGAGTCTCTCTCTTGCTGCCTCTTTCATGGATTCCCCCTCTATTTCCCTGAGACGACTCACAGGTCATAGAAAGCTGCCTCCCGTCCTTGCAGCTCCATCAAGGTGCTTTGGAGGCAGGTAAAGCACAGGTAAGGAGTGGTACCCCAAGCTCCGGGTTTGGTGGCAGACTCCATCCCATCTCTTTCCTCTTGGCCCCAGGAGCCCTGCTGATGTCGTGTTGCTCTTTGACTGGGCCATCTTCTTTCCCCGCCCTCACCCCTTCTTGGTCCAAGCCCAGAAATGCCTTGTAGTGTGCGGTACGCTTCACTCTCTCTTTGGGGGACATCTGCCAACCAGCACAGTGGTGATGACAGTTTCCAGATGATTTTCCAGGAGCAAAGAAATGTTCTGGGGGAGGAGAGAGTGGCACTGGCCAAACACTGAGTGGGCTGAACATTGTGGTTCCGGAAGAGGCCCAGGGAGGTGGAGTTTCATGAGGCTCAAAGATTTCTTTTTCCCCTTTAGATTCTGCCTAAAGCAAAAGTCACTAATTGCTTTGTATTTTCCTGGCACTTAAATGGTTCTCTGGTTTCTGACTCTCCTCCAGGAACTTAGGTTTGAGGAAAGCAGGGCTTCAGGGTGATATCAGCGGGGACATTTGCCTCTAAGCTCACCTTCCCCAGCTCAGCTAGGCCCAAGGCCTACTTCAGCCAACTCTTGGGTTATTATGGGATCATCAGCCAAGTGGCCTGCACAGTCTGGGCAGAGGATAGAATACAAACTCACCTATTCCCTTCTTCTGTCTCTGGGATTTCCCACTCCAACTTCACTTTGCTCGAAGCATTTTGATATTTAGTCAGGCAACCAGGAAGTGCTAGTGAAGTTGTTTTGGAGACTTCAGAATGGGTTCAGGCCAGGCACAGTGGCTCACACCCATGTTCCCAGCACTTCGGGAGCCCGAGGGGGTGCGAATCACCTATGGTTAGGAGTTCGAGACCAGCCTGGCCATTATGGTGAAATCCCGTCTCTACTAAAAATACAAAAATTAGCCAGGTGTGGTGGCACATGCCTGTAATCCCAGCTACTTGGGAGGCTGAGGTAGGAGAATTGCTTGAACCTGGGAGGTGGAGGTTGCAGTAAGCCGAGATTGCACCATTGCACTGCAGCCTGGGTGACAGAGTGAGACTCTGTCTCAAAATAAATAAATAAATATAAATACATAAAATAAATAAATAAAAGAATGGGTTCAGAGAAAAGATTCAGTTATCTCTTGATTCTGAAAAATCTTGGATTTAGATACTGACTTATACCTCATCTTCACTCTTCTTTTTCATATACTAGGAAGGCTTTCTTTCAGTCCTTTCTTTTTTTTTTTTTTTTTTTTTTTGAGACGGAGTCTCGCTCTCGCCCAGGCTGGAGTGCAGTGGCGCGATCTTGGCTCACTGCAAGCTCTGCCTCCCGGGTTCACGCCATTCTCCTGCCTCAGCCTCCCGAGTAGCTGGGACTACAGGCGTTCGCCACCAGGCCCGGCTAATTTTTGTATTTTTAGTAGAGATGGGGTTTCACCACGTTGGCCAGGATGGTCTCGATCTGCTGACCTTGTGATTCGCCCACCTCGGCCTCCCAAAGTGCTGGGATTACAGGCGTGAGCCACCGCGCCCGGCCTCTTTCAGTCCTTTCTTGCAACTCTCCTTTTCAGGGAAAGGTGTCTCTCCCAGATAAAAGCTGTCTGCACCTATCTTACCTTGGGAAAGATGTGAGACTTATTCAGACTATGGAGTAAATGACTACTAAGGCTTCATATGTTCTCAGTCTAAGAGGCAGTGAAACTTAAATAAGGGGTAGAGATCTAGTTTAAATGCTAACCCCTCTGTGAAGATCTGAGGACTCCCTAGGAAAAGCTATTGGCTCCCCTCTCTGTGTTTTTATAACATTTTGTTCAGGCTTCTACTGTGCTGCTGTCTTTGTGCGTATATTGTCCACCACTAAAATGTGATCTGCTCGAGGACAAGCATGTAGTGTTATCCTCTTTGTATCCTCAGTCTGTGCGCCACATAGACTCTGCTGAATAAATGTTCATGTGGGGAATGAATGCTAAAATATAGCAATGAATACCTAATGGTAGAATTTTAGCCATTAGGCACACAGTGGGACATCTTGCTCACTTAGATGGAATGTCCTTAAGGCTCCCTTTGAAATGTGTTTGGTAGATGGTTCCTTATGCCACTTACAAGGAAATTTGTCCTTGTCTTGGCACCTTCATATAAATTTCCTACCCTCTGATTTTTTTTTTTTTTTGAGAGAGGGTCTCATTCTCATCACCCAGGCTAGAGTGCAATGGTGTGATTTCAGCTCACTGCAACTATGACTTCTTGAGCTTAGCTGGCCCTCCCACTTCAGCATCCTGAGTAGCTGGGACTACAGGTGCACCATTATGCCCTGCTAATTTTTTGTATTTTTAGTAGAGATGGGGTCTCACTGTGTTGTCCAGGCTGGTCCTGAACTCCTGGGCTCAAGTGATCCTCCTGTCTGGGCCTCCCAAAGTGCTAGGATTATAGGCATGAGCCACCGTGCCTGGCCTTGGCTTCCTTCTATAAGAAAGAGTGTTGTAGACCTCCTTTGGAGAATATTTGGAGTGATGGATATAAAGCTTTCAGACTGTAATCTTTATACATTTCTGGCCTGGATTTACAGGTTTTGAGAAAACAATCAAACCGCAAACTGAAATCATTATTAACATATCAGAACCTCTAAAACTCCCAGACCTTGCTGCCCAAATATACAATGAAAATAATTTTTTTTTCTTCCTGGTTTTTTGCTTGCTTTTCTAAGTTCAATGCACAGCCTTTTCACAGATGAGCCCTGGTGGTGGTGTAGCTGACTGGTGGATGAATTGTGGGCGGAGATGGTGGTTGTGGGGAGTTGGTGCCTAGGAGACAATTATGACCTGGCCTTTCTCTGCAGCTCCTCTTGGGAAGGCATTTTCTTCTTTCTGCAAATCGTGCTGCTGTTTGTTTGGAGAAGGAGAGCTGTGGGTATGGAATTAGCGGGTGTCATGTGGGCTGCACGTGTGGCTGGAGCTACCTGAAATCTGTAGGCTAATCACTCCCAGATGGCCCCAGGGACTGCAGTCCCCAGAGCCCCAGAAGCACAAATCCCTTCCCAGCCCCTCCTGTAGAAGGGGAGGGGTGGGAGTTAAAGGGAAAGCGAGAATGGCAGTGAGTGTACACAGTGTGTGTTGTCTATGTCATTCGTGCCTCTCTGACTCTGCATCCTCTGACCCGGGGCATTCGAGAAACAAAATCAACCACCACTACTCCTGCCCCTAATCCAAACTGTGTGATTTATTTGGAAGAAGGAGGAGGAGTAGGAAGAGGTGAAAGGAAAATGAGGACAGAAGGAGGAGAGAAACATTAGCTTCAGCAACTGTTGCACTGGCTTGGGGATGGGGAAGGATGGGCGGGGTTCATTTCAACAGCTATTTACTTAGTTATTAAATGTCAAAAGTGCGGTAGCTTTTTGCTGCTTCTGGGTGAAACCTGTTGCTCACATGGGTGGGGTGATGCACTGAGGGGTCACAGGAGAGGCACTCTCTTCCAGCCCGTGGGCAGCCACCACATGTAGGAAGTGTGGGGTGCCGGCTTGGGGAGGAGAAGCCTTGGTTTTGGCCCCCTGTCTATTTAGAGCCTGTATTCTCTCTTCTTTGTCAGCTTCCACCCACAACTGTGGCCTCTACGCCTCTCCCCTGCAATCAGCCTTTGCCTGGACTCAGTGATGACAGCTCTATGCAGTCTCCCTGAATAAACACCCATTCGCACACTGCACCATCACTCACTGACGTGGGGGAATCCTGGGAGGACACTCCTTTTCATTCTCTCCCGCTGTCTCTCTCATACACACACACATGCGCCACCCCAAAGCACACATACTCATTTGCTCTTGTTCCTTCACAAATAGTTCCATCACTAATACACGTTCCTTGCTGCTGCTTCCTGCTTTCGCTTTTGAAGTGCCCTTCCACCCACTCCTCAGCTCTATTCCCTTCATATCTCTAGGAGGCTGTGAGGGGAAGGAATTATTCTCTTTGTTTTCCACCTAAAAAAACAGAAGCTCTGGCAATAGCTGGCTGCTTGCTCAAGGTCACACAGTTCATGGAGAAGCAGATCTCTGGATGCCTTGTCTCAGGGGCCACGCCTGTCTCCCGCGCCGCTGCGTGCACACACAGAATTCCTCATGCTGCTGCTATCACGGAACTCAGGGTACGGGTGTCCCGCAAGCCAACTCCTCCACAGTCTTCTTGTTCTCCCTGTGCTCTTCTTCGCTCTTTTTTGGGTCACGTGGAGAGACTGGGACTCCACTCTTTTGTGAAGTGTATCTCTGATTTTATCTCCTCCCTTCTCCCCTAATCAGGGTTTGGCTGCCTTTGTCTCTGAGGAGCAGAGAACAAAGTGTGACTTGAACCATGCACGTCAAACGTGTCCTCCATTTGTTTAATTTCCTTTTCATGAGAACTTCTCCCGGGTTTGGGTTTGTAGGAATGATGTGTGGGTTGACTTTGCTTCACAGCGATGGTTACTTTATTTTACTCTGCTGTGTGCTGGGATTTCTTTCTTCTCTATGGGATGTGGCAGCCTTTTTATATCTTGATGCAGATTTTAAAAATCATTTTACTCTATGAAGCAGAACTTGGATGCCACCACCCTCTTACACCTGGAAGAGTCCTCATCATTTTGGAAGTGCAGGGCCCGCTATTATTACCCTGTCCTTTCTCTGCTACTGGAGGCATTTCTTTTTTTCTTTTCTTTTCTTTTTCTTTTCTTTTCTTTTTTTTTTTTTGAGACAAAATCTCGCTCTATCACCCAAGCTGGAGTGCTGGAGTGCTGGAGTGCTGGAGTGCAGTGGCGCAATCTCAGCTGACTGCAACATCTGCCTCCCAGGTTCAGGCAATTCTCCTGCCTCAGCCTCCTGAGTAGCTGGTATTACAAGCGCCCGCCACCACGCCTGACTAATTTTTGTCATTTTAGTAGAGACGAGATTTCACCATGTTGGCCAGGTTGGTCTTGAACTCTTGACTTCAGACCTCAGGTGATCTGCTCACCTCGGCCTCCCAAAGTGCTGGGATTACAGGTGTGAGCCACCATGCTGGACCTAACATTTCTTAATAAAAGGAAGTACTTGCACAGCCTTTCGTATGAGCTTGGTAATCTGCTAAGAGCTTTACCTGGATATATTACCTTGTGTGCCCCCAGGAACCTTTTGTGGTGGTTCTTCTTCTTTTCCTCATTTTACAGATGGGAAAGATGGGGTGCAGAGTGGTGAATTCACTTGGCCCAAATCTCACAGCTGTAGGTGTTAAGGGGTAAAAACCAACACTAACAACAACAATAATGAATCAAGAAAACAATAGCTACCAAATTTTGGAAGCTTACTATGTAAAAACTCAATACAAACTGGGATGGGCTTACCCTGTCATCATCTCTGTTCTATATCGGGGGAAACTGTGTTTACCATGGCCTTATTTCTTTTTGGCCTTGCCTTGTTTTCTTTGGAATACAGGTTTTGTGGGGCAATGTTAGTTCACATTTAGAGATGGCAGTCCCTGAGCCAAGTTGTCAATGGAAGAGAGTGGGTTAGAAAGGAAGAGGGGCTGCTGAAAATTTCTTTTTTTTTGCTTTTTTTTTTTTGAGAGACAGTCTTGCTCTGTCACCCAGGCTGGAGTGCAGTGGCGCAATCTCAGCTCACTGCAACCTCTGCCTCCTGGGTTCAAGTGATTCTCGTGCCTCAGTCTCCCGAATAGCTGGGACCGCAGGCACGCGCCACCATGCCTGGCTAATTTTCGTATTTTTTTTTTTTTTGATAGAGATGGGGCTTCACCATGTTGGCCAGGCTGCTCTCGAACTCCTGACCTCAGGTGATCCACCCACCTCGGCCTCCCAAAGTACTGGGATTACAGGTATGGGCCACTGTGCCCTGCCTGCTGAGAATTTCTGAATCTCTATGGTTGTCTTGCATTTTGCATAAGCCGTAGCAGGTGTGGTACCCAAGTGGTTTCTTCTGTTATCTGCATCTCCATTGCTTCAAGCCGTTTGCTCGCATGTCCATTCTCCCCATCTACCCAAAGTTCCCAATTGTCCCCTAATGCTGCAGGACCATGTAGAGGAAGGGTGCATTCTTTTTGGGGGAAATTGAGGTTAGAACTCGCTGGTTCAAGCCAGGTCTGAATGATAACACATTTCCTTGGTACAGCAAACACGGGTTCTGAAAACTTGCTCATGCAGAACAGGTGGGAAGAGGGTTGCTCTATGCTCCTTTAAGGAAAAAAGGGCAAAACACAGAGGGGGTGGTTATGACTCGCTGAAACCCATGAGGTAGATAGGGTTAGGGTTCCCTGAGTATTTTGGTGTCTGTCCATTGTTCTTTAACTGTTTTCTCCGTGAGAGAGCCAGATCCCAATTCAATTGGGGTTAGTCTTTTAATTTTTGGCAATTATTCCTGTATAATTGGTTGGAGAATGGAATGGATGGGGTGAGGGCATTGCTTAGGATTGACTCCAGTGAATATAGACAGAACAAGGACAGGGGATTTCAAGAGAATGACAAAGATCAGTCAGTTCAAGCATATATTTTATTGACTTTCCCTGAGCTCAGGCCCCTCTACAGGGAGCTAGGAAGGCTGAGGGGAGCGGCGGGCAAGAACAATGAAAAATTTAAACGTTAAAACTCCTGCCTTGGGAAGTGTCCAGTGTGCTCTAACAATGACAGCGTGCTCTTTAAAAAAGCAGTGCACATTCATTCCACAAACATTTCTTGAATGGCTAGGAGAGGCCTGGCTGCTTGCTATCCAACTGCCCAAATTTACCAACCCAAGGGCAACTTCATTCTTAATTCAGCATGTCAGGCAGTGGTGCTTTCCTAGCTAAAGCCCTTGTCTGTGTGGCCCCTTTGCAAAGAAATGCCACTTTTGGGACCTGATTAGGAAAAGAGAAAGCAACACATTTGTGCCACATAGCTGGACATTCGCGGATTCCTTCCCTGTTTCTGACACTTGGTCATAGCTCTGTTCTAAGTCTGTGGTCGCAAAGGTTTCCATGGATATTTTAAAATGCTTTGTGTGTCGGAAACTGTGAATAAAAAGGTAAAGGGGGAAAGGCTAAGCAGCAAGCTCACCCAAACCCTCAACCTCAGACTCTTGGAAGGAATCAGCTGCATAAAACAGTCCCAAACTGCAAATATGCCATCAGCCAGGACGACGAAGGAGACGTTTCCAGAGACTGGTGGTTCTGCAGTCTCTGGAGGCCTTGGCTGCACACAAGCCCACACTGAATGAGTGGAGATCCTTTTTAAGTCTCGGAAAGCAAAACACTCCCTGCCGCACCCCTTTCCTTGCTCCCTTCTGATGGGTCTTCTCTCCAGGGTGCTCCTGGCTGACCCCAGGGCTTACACCAGCCTCCCTCTTGACAGTGGCCACCTCTCCTGCCAGCTCTTATCTGGGAGAGCAGGAATCCTACCTTTCAGATTCCCCACAGTTTCTGAAAGAAGGTATTGTTATTTTCTCCAGAGTGCCCAGGTTAGGAACAAAGGCGGATTCTGGATCTTCTTTAAGCAGGACAGAATGGAATTGGCATTCCTTTAAAATGGCTTGTTATTACAGCTGATTTCTGCTAACAATTACCTGACAATATAGAAAGAGGATCTGACTCCTTTAGGGTGTTGTTGAATTTTGCTTTTCTCATTTTCTTTTTTGCGGAGTCTTAGAAAAATTTGTGTGTAGTTGGAGTTTAGATTTAGACAGGTCTAGTATATTTGTATCAGTGATGTGTAAATCCTACTCGATAAATTATTATTTTATAAAAATGTGTGTGTGTGCTTCTCAGAGAAGAGCAAATGGGATATTTTATTTCCTTTGATAATCAAGTTGTCTCTTCTTGAGAACAGAATTTTGTAGGAAAAAGGATGAGTTGCTGAATTTTGAAAACATGTCTATGAAGAGTATGATGAGATGGTTTGTTTCACAAGTGGACTCTGTATTTTTTATTATTTGATTTGAGCAAATACTTTGCACAAAACTGATGCTCAGCGTATATTTGTTGAAAAGAATTGTGCCTGCTCTGCTTGATGTGCTGAAGTAGAAGGAAGTCCCTGCTCTATGCTAGGATGGGAGTTTGGAGGGTTGAAGACTGTCCTGCAACAAAGCCTGTGCAGATGGGCAGGGCGTTTGGTTAAACCTAAAAGCCAATTTTTGTCAATACAGTGCAACCTCCATAGATCTTTCAGGGAGTAATTCTAAATCAGGAGTTCCTTAAACCAAAAATGTGACCTCTGTGTTTCTGTAACTATGTTAACATGACCTGTAAAACAGTTCACTTCTCAACAAGTCAGTTTCCTCATATTTAAAATGAGAAGCTGTCTTGAGTTTCTAAAGATGTTTAGGCTGCATTGTCTTGGGCCTGCTTAGGATTTTGACTTCTGAGATAAAAGCTGGATTTAAAAAGCCAATCCAAGCCAAACACATGGCATTATTAGCATTGTTATTCCATCAGATCTGTTTGTTTGATAGAGAAGCTGGGGGTGGAATTGGTGGTGCCTTAAATGCCCTAGCTTGGTGGAGAGGTAAGGTGAGAGGTAAGATACTCTGTCCGGGCATGGTGGCTCATGCCTGTAATCCCAGCACTTTGGGAAGCCAAGGCGGGCAGATCGTGAGGTCAAGAGATCGAGACCATCCTGGCCAACATGGTGAAACACCGTCTCTACTAAAATTACAAAAATTAGCTGGGCGTGGTGGTGCACACCTGTAGTCCCAGCTACTCAAGAGGCTGAGGCAGGAGAATCTCTTGAACCCAGGACGCGGAGGTTGCAGTGATCTGAGATCACGCCACTGCACTCCAGCCTGGGCGACAGGGTGAGACTCCATCTCAAAAAAAAAAAAAGATAGTCCTTAAATATCCTTGCAGCCTGACATACATCAGGAGCTCAGTAGACAATCAACAAAAATTCCCTGAATACCGGAAGATTTGACTGTTTGGGGTTGAGTGGAAGCTGCCTTAGGAGTTGGGCTGTAGCTTTTCAGAGGCAATTTGTCAGGAGGAGTCATGTTCACATCATATTCTTCATACTGTGTGCCTCATACCAAATACATACAGTCCCTCCAGCCCCCCTTTTTTTTAGAGACAGAGTCTCACTATGTTGCCCAGGCTGGCCTAATATTCCTGGGCTCAAGTGATCCTCCTGTCTCAGCTTCCCAAGTAGCTGGGACTACAGGCACACGAGACACCAGAATCTCTTTTTGATGAAGATGGATTTGATGGCAGATAGATAGGTTGTTGTTTGTTTCAACCAAAGCTAGATGTCACCTTCCCCTTTCACCCTTTGTTCCCACCGTCTTGTCTCCCTCTTGCAGGCCCCACACATTGATTTTAATTTTCAACACTTAGCACCTGACTTAGTGATCTAAGATCACTGACTCAGAAAACAGGAAAGGTCAGTCTGCCTAACACCTCACCCAGCGTCCTGGGATTAGCATCCAAAACAAACAGGTTAGAGATGGGATGCAGACTCCCAAGAGAGATTCCCACGTGTGAGAAAGCCCAGGAGAAGCGGATGGCGGATGGCGTTTCTCAAGCTCACTGACGTCACTCAAGTTCATGATCCAAGGCTTCACCCTACTGGGGTTGGGGGTTGGGTACTACCAGAAGAGTGAAGAGTGAAGTTGGTGGATTAAGAAAAGTGGTGGTAGGGAGAGAGAGGGAAAGGAGTTCTTTCTGCTAATCAAAGGAGAAACCAAATAAAATGAATGAAGTCCAAGAAAAATACAATTCTATTGTTTTGGGGGACTAAGAGGCTGGCTTGGAGGCTTCATTGAGTAATTCGAGTCACACCCTTTCTCTGTGGGACTGAAGGAATGTTGGCTCTTTCTCTGGAGCCCAGGTGGGAGGTGGGTAGACAGGTCTATGGAGATGAGAATTTCTTGGAGCTGTAACTCTCTGAACATCCCCACGGCCTTGCAAGCTGGGAGGCTGGGACACAAAGAAGCAGGAATGCAGTGCTGAATCAAGGCCAAGGAGCAGTGGCCATGGGAGGGGACGGTGGGAAGAGAAAAAGGCGGAAGAAACCTAGAAAACAGGGAAGGAAGTGACCCTGTTCTTTTTCTCCTCTTCTGAACAGGGGCTTCTCTGTCCTCAAGAGCCCCTTGGCTCCCTTTCATTAAGCCATAGGGCGGATACCCAGGGAGAGGTGGCGTGTCTGGGTCGGGGGTGTGATGGGAAGCAGGAAGCACCAGTCATTTCACAAGAAGGCTTGACATTGGAGATGGAGCCAGCGAAAACTGGCAGACCCCCAAGGTGGGGTAGGAAAGTCTGGCCTAGCGTGAAGAACACTTGGCTCCACAGAGTTCTGTGGGTTTGTTGAAAAACAGGGCAGTCCACAAAGTTGTGCTGCCAGCCCACCTAAAACATCCCTTTCTCTCCTCATCCTTGATTGTTTCTCTGCAATGACACATCTACCTCTGGTGGTGAACTTCCACAGCCCAAAGGAGGATTAATGTGGCCAGATGTCTTGGCAGGATTGTCCGACCCAATAGCAAGTCCTTAATCATAATTGTCAAGAATGTATGTGGACTCCTGGTGGATCCTACTACCTTATCTCATCCCTCTTTGCCTTTCACTCTTTCTTCTCTTTAGATTTCAGCAAGAATCATATTTGTGTAGATATAGCTCTGGAATTGCCTGTAACTCTCCTTTGGGGAGAGTTTCACTGTTGGATTGGTCAGTGTTCTGTTCCTTCTGTAGCTCTTTGTCCCTTTCGTGGACTGGGGATCTTTTTCCCAAACTCTAGCTTCAACTCCCCAAATTCCATATTATATTCTTTAACTATTAATGGTGAAGATGCAGGACATACCTCTTCGTTCTTATTCTGGATACACGATTTATTTGACTTATAAAATGCCCTGTGTTGGTGTATCTGAAAGTTCACCCCGTGAGAAAGATGATGTCATTTGGGAGCCTTCCATTTTTTCCCCCCCAAAACACTTGTTCTACAGTTGGATTTGTTTTGGTTCCAAGGTCTCTGAACTTATGCTAATGGAAATTATTACTGATCTAATGCACAGTAGCACTCTGGATTCAGAACTCCTGGTTTCTCTCTTTCTTTTGACCAACTTGGTCTGCGACTTTAGAAAAGCTATGCCACGTTTTCTGTGCTTCATTTCTACCTCTTACTCAAAGAAAGTTCTTCATCAAAATTCAGTGTCTGCTCGCCCTTTCTTTGTCCTTTTCCAAGGCCAGGACACTTACTGTAAAGACCTTTGACATGCTTCCTTGTGGGAGAGTTTGTTTAGAGTGAGTTTGGAGGAGCTTAGGATGATGGAGGGGTTGGAGGCAGTAAGAGGTTTTTGGGCTGAAAGATGGTAGTCCATTTGCTTTTAAGGAAACCATACCTTACCCTAGAGAAGAGCTAATCATCGATGGGGCACCAGCCCCAGAATCTTTAGGGTTTAGAATTTGTATGGCAACCACTGTGAAAAATATCTTTGAACTGAACAGAAGAGGGATGAACCAGTCTGGAAATATTTTCACCATGCCAATAGCCATATTTACAATAGAGCATATGGACAGAGTTTAGAGTTGATATATTTCCATCACTTAAAAAAAAAGATGATCCATCCAATAAAAGGTATACCTTAGCAAGTGCTTGTGTCTGAATTCTGTTTATCTGATATGACACAGAAGTCCCTAATGACAGCACTTCGACATTTCCCATTTCCTTATCACAATGATACCATGCAGTGTTCAGAATTAAAAATCAGAGAACTCCAAGCAGTGCTTTGCGAAAGAGTCTTTGCCAGCTACACAGAAAATTGCTGTCCAAGTAAAGCCTTGGTTTAGGGGTGCTGCCATTTAGTGCTAGGCCACTGATAACAAACTCAGGTGCTAAAAGAATAGCATGTAGAAGGCCAGGACAATGAGAAGCGCTTATTATAGTCTGTGTTCTCAGCTACGATTGTGTGCTGATTGGGTGCCCTCTGCAAAAATGTTGCCACTATTGATAAGAATGATCCTTGAATTCTTTGTTGAAAAGCCACTATGAGTGAAGGCTTTGTGCTAAGTGTGTCATAAACGCTCTGCGTGCTTCCTACAGCACCATAGGCAGTAGGCTTGTGTTTCCAGCCTGATTATCCACAATGGGGGATAGCACTAGTGCCTCCCTTTGTGGTTACTATGAGGATTAGAGCCTGTGGGTGTCATGTGGAAGAGTTGCTGGCGTCTAATAAGTGCTCACTACAGGGTAGTTGGATTGGCTGTCATGCCCACCACCAATGGAAGGCAAGCTCAGGCTCAGAGCAGTAAAGAAACACATCCAGAATTTAGCTAGGAAGCTAGGAAGTGGAGGGATTGACATAGAAACCCAGATCTGTCTGTAACTGAAGACTGGACTCTTCTCATCTCTGAAAGAAAACCGAGAGAAGCCCTGGATTACAACTTGAGCAGCCATGTGGGGCACTGACATCCCATGCCACACGTTTCCCATGACAGATATCTTGAAAAATGTTACTTGGAGGAAAGGAGAAGAATTCAAGAGCCATTCACGAGAGAGTATTATCTTAAAAATAGGTCTCAGGAGTGGTTTAGATTCTCTGGATATTTGAAAAATTTCATGGTAAAATGTTGGGAGAAAAAAGTATTGTGCAATGGAAGCAAGAGGAGGCTTATTTAGAAGGCAAGAAGGCCTTTGCCCAGTGTTCCAAAGCTCAGCACTTTCTAGAAGAAAGAAGAAGCAGCAGTGGCCTGAAGCTCTGAGCCCCTGGCCTGGGGCGTGGCCACAGACAGTTGCTTGACTTGATTGGGAGGACATCCACCCTAGGTGGAAGATAAGATTCTAAGGAGCAAAAAGCCACTTTTCTCAAAGCCTTGCTGAGTTCCACATTACATAATGTAGAGTTATGTGTCTGCTGTGGGGTTGGCAGGAGTCTGAATGTGATATGTTGATAATACATGGAGTCTTGCGTGCAAATTTTGTTTTATGCTAGGCCCTCCCTCCGAGTCCAGGGGCGGGTAGCTGGCTCCACAGCCTCCATCAGAGCCTGGAAGAGTCAGTGTTTTATGGCCACTCATGTTTATTTTGCTGTCTAACTATGTTAGCCATTGTTAATTTGGTTAAAGCAAAGCACTGTAAAGAAAATGGAGAAAGCATTCTCTGATATAGAAGCAACTACATTTCCATATGTATCTTCCCTGTCAGATGGCGTCCCTGTCCAGAGAGAAGGGGCCACCCAGGGTCAGAAAGGAGACTAGGGATCTGTTTTGAACCTTTAGCTACTTTCCTAAAAATTTTGCTCCTATGCGAGTGTCCATTTAAATATTCAACCTAAGTTTTATGTCAAAGTTGGCTGTCAGCTGCTGAGAATGGAGAACTGGCATTCCATCTTTGAAGGGATGGCAGAGAGATGCATTTCACTTTGTCACTTCCAAGCCATCTGATCTGAGTGATCAGAAAAGAGATCAGCCCTTCTCAAGAAGACTTTACCATCCCAGCCAAGAGGGAGCTGAGGCCTCAGGTTGAGGCAGGTTCCCATGAAGCAGCCAAATGTTTGCAAAACAAGCACCGAGTTGAGGAGGCTCAGTCTGCAGAGACGTCCCAAGGTTGCGACAGTCTTGGAATATGTGAGTGAGCTGATGGAAGAACCCTAGGGAGCCAAGGCTGGGAGACAGCTGCCTAGGCAGAGCTGGGGTCCCTTTCGTCCCTTCCAATTGCTGCCTGAAACGCAAGTGTGTTGAGCAAGGAAGGGCTAACTGGCTGGTGTAATTGTCTGGTGTTTATATTTGAAAAGGGATACTACACTTCCAGGATAATTCCCTCCAGCCTCCTCTAGGGCTAAGATTTCCAACTGGTCTAGAGTCCTGAAGAGAAATCAGGGGCTGATTACCTGGCCGACTGGGCTGCAATCACACCCTTCAATACTAATTATCTGCTCTTTGAGTTCAATGACATTGAGCGTCCAGGCTCTGGTTGGGGTGAACCTTGCTCATTGGTTTGCATCACTGGCTTAAGACAATGATTTGAATGGACAAAGTACCCGCACTGTGCCTTGATAAGCAGGAAATGAACGCTTGTTTGCAAATAAGATTGGGAAATGTGATCAGCTTTTTGTTTGGCATCTGTCTTTGGCTTACAAGCCTGGTAATACTAATATAGAAATAATATGTGAGGAGACACCAGTGGTGGAGCCTTTTTGTACCTGAAACCACGAAAGGAGAAAAGGGGATGGCTTTTCCCTTGCCACCCCTGAGAGTATTCTAGTTTGAATTTTTTTTTTTTTTTTTTTTTTGTGGAGGTTTGGAGAAACAGTTCCCAACATGATACAAGATACCTTTACAGTGTTGTCGTGTTGGTATTTGTTTATACATGTGGCTTTTTCTAAATGCCTGCCTCTATTCCCAGCCATCTGTGATTCCCACCCCCTCCAAGAAAGCCCTCCTTCATTGAGTAGAATATAAATTTTACTCCTACTTGGATGCAACGTAATGGAGGTTCATTAGTCACATAAATAGCTTTGGTGCAGATTCATTCCAGTGGCATTTCTTGGTGACGAGAATGCATTATGAGTGTTTGGCAGCTCATGGGGGAGTCAGCTGTGGGCTAAGTGAAGAGAGAGAGAGAGATTATAAGCCAGTATCTGGCTTGAAACTGCTTGTGTTGGCGTCCAGCAAAATGTACTGTTTCTGGTGAAGGGACACTGAGGACATGGAATACGTCCTCATGGTCTTTAATCTTTCAGGAATGTTACCTTCAAATCTTGACCCCTTGGTCATAAATTACAGAAGCCCATTGTCATGGGTCGAATCGTGTTCTCCAGAAGATGTTGAAGACCTAACCTCCAGGACCTCATCATGGGACCTTACTTGGAAACAGGGTAATTGCAGATATAATTAGTTAAGATGAGGTCATATTCATCTTTGGGTATAGCTCAACTACCCCAGCCAGTAGGGTGGGCTTCTAATGCAATATGACTCATGTCCTTATAAAAAGAGAAAATTTAGACACAGCCAAATACAGAGGGAAGATGCTGTGATGTGATAGAAGAAACCCTATGAGAAGGTGGGAAATTGAAAGGAAGCATCTATAAGCCAAGGAATGCCTGAGGCTCCCAGAAGCCAGGAGAGAGGCATGGAACATGTTGATCCTTCAGAGGGAACACAGCCCTGCTGATACCTTGATTTTAGACTTCTAGCTTTCAGGACTCTGAGAAAATACATTTCTGTTATTTTAACCCCCCTCCCCACCTACCCCCACCCAGTTTGTGTTCCCTTGTTATTGCAACCTTAGGAAACTAATATATCCAGCTTCCACAGACCCAGATAGTTTGGAAAGGAAGAGCAGTATCAGCTTACCCAACCCAAACAACACTCATGTTCTTTTGTTTGCCAGCTTGGGCACTGGGAAGTGCTCAGGATCCTTGGTTTGGTTACCACTGGAGTCTCAGCAGTCCCAGGCCTATCTTGGAGGTGGTTAAATGTCAGGGGACTAAACCAACTGCAAGCACACCCCTGGCTACATTACTAAAAGGGGTCAGGATGTAATTGAGACAGCTCTTTGGTATGATGGACTTGCACTTTTAATTCCTGCTGCATCCTCTTAGCTTCTCTTCCTTTACCCTGGAAGGGCAGGAAAGAGAAAGTGGCTTAGGTACTGGAGCTTAATTTATAGGCAAACATGGTCAAAGCCAGAGGCAGTTTTAATTGATTTTCTTACCGTGTTGTCCAGTCTCAGGGCCTTTTGTGATAGATTGGATTGTTTCCTTTAGTATGCCTCCCCTGCAACTTCTCCCAGTGTAGCTGGAACCTGGAAAGAATGGAGACCCTCTGGGCTGAAAATAGTGTACTTCACCTTCATCTCTTTGCCACTATTCTGAGGATCATTAAGTCTGCTAGGTCCTGATGTGATTGTCTACTTGGCTTCTGCCCTTGATGAGAAAGACAACCAAGGAGGCAATTCCTTTGCTCCAGCCTCTTCCCTTTGCCATGGTCATGTATGATGCCATCGAACCATAGAGCTATAAGGACCCTCAGCGGTCAATATGAAAACTTCCTTATTTTTACTTGAAAATGCTGAGATCCAAAGAGGGAATAGAACTTGCTCAAATGCTCTTGCCTTGGTGGTACTGGGCTTCATGCCCAAGTTTTCTGAGCCTTGCTCTTCATTTCTAACCATGACCCCATTTCTTCCTCTTCAGAAGCTTTTGGGTTTGTTCCCTGATTTGACAATTCCTCAGTGCTCTATTGATAAGGTTTTGCTGTGTCCCCACCCAAATCTCATCTTCAATTGTAGCTCCCATAACTCCCATGTGTTGTGGAAGGGACCTGGTGGGAGATCACTGAATCATGGGAGCAGTTTCCCCAATAATGTTCTCATGGTAGTGAATAAGTCTCACGAGATCTGATGGTTTTATAAGGGGTTCCCTCTTTCACTTGGCTTTTATTCTCTCTTGCCTGCCACCATATAAGACGTGCCTTTCACCTTCCACCATGATTGTGAGGCCTCTCCAGCCACATGGAACTGTGAGTCTATTAAACTTCTTCTTCTTTATAAATTACCCAATCTCTGGTGTCTTTATCAGCAGCATGAGAATGGACTTCTATTTTTCTGCCACCAGACCACTTAGAGTTGCTCTCCCTGTCTCCCTGTAGCCTGTCCACTCCCCTTGGGCTACTTTTATCAGTAAGTAAAGAAGAATTGGTATTTTTTGAGCAGCTACTGTTGGCTATGCATAATGCTGAAATGCTTTCCCAAATGTTAGCAGGAGAGTGCGGCTCACAGAGGTCAAAGTCATGCCCAAGGTCATGCAGCTATTAAAAAATAGAGCTGGAATCCAAATGTCTCTGGGGAGGCTCTTTCTCCAGCTTGAGAAAGGGGACCACACCCATGGTGCCATGCTTGGATGTAGCAAAGGGAGGGTAAAAATGGCACCTCTGTGCTGTTCTTCCAGTCTCTGTGCTGTTCTTCCAGCTCAACTCTTTCCACACCAACAAAAGCATTTTAATTCAAAAGGGGCAATGCCTGCTATCTATAAAAGAGGTGGTTTATATATATTTTTTTCCTGCTCTGCACTTTTCTAGCATAAACAGAACACCCTCTGCTGGTAGCACACACAGACTCCCCCATCTCACACTTAAAGGCCCAGCATCAGAGTCAAAGCAAATCAACACATATTTGGTGGGCACCCACGATGCCCAAAGTCAAGGGAATGATGTGTAAACTCCTCTATTTGAATTGGTTACAAGCCTTAAGGGGGATGACTCAGGCACTGCTCAGCAAGTCAACAGGCCAAAAATAAGGGTGTTCTATGAGGAAACCGGCCACCAGCCACTCTCCGTCCACCTTCGAGCCTTTCTTGTCACATCTCTGCACACTCCTGGCCTAGTTTTGTTGCTATAGCCACTGCCACATCCTGCTCACTCGTTTTGGTGCCCTGGCTGATACGTTGCCCCACCTCCTTCTAAAATGGCCCAGATGATGTAGTGGAAAGACTGGGAGCCCCGGCTCCTGATGTCCTGACCCTCTTCTCCTGCAGGAACTGGATGAGGGGATGGGGAACACTGGGCTTCATTTTCTGCATTTGTAAATAAGTGGGTTATATTTAATAACAAAAAGAATCCTTCTTCCAGTTCTAAAATGTTACAAGTTTTTAGTGCCAATGCCTGTTCAATCACTCTCTTCAAGACCTTGGCCAAAACTCTTTCTTTTAATTTTTTCCTAACTCTAACTCACTCTGACCTTCAAAGCACTTAACCAAACCATTATTGTATACTATTTATGCTTTTTTAATAGGTCTCTGGAATGGTTTAAAAATTTTGTATTTTGTTTTCTGAGCAAGTTTTTCAGCTATTGAGTGTAGAATCACATTTGTTTGTAATCCAAGGCCCTCACAAATCTGTGTTGTATGATAGAACTTAATTGTGAATTCCTGTGTATTGTCACTGATAGTATTTTTTTTCATCCAGTCTTCCATTAAATTCTTCGGTGATTTAGACGTTTTTAAGTCAACACATTCATGCAGGTAGGGAAGATTCTCAAGCAGAAATGGGAGGAAATGTCCAGTTGGTATAGTATATTGGCCCCATATTACAGAACCAACACAATAAAGAGTTTGAATTTTTGCAATGTCCTTTCTAGCAATAAGACCATTAGTGTTCTTGGCCTTTTTGACTATGCCTCTTTCTGCCACTGCCATTTATTCTTCATCTGACCTCAGCTGGAGATAAAACTGCCCACAGGGTCAGGGATTCTGGGTTCTAGTGGCTGTTATTGATCTCTCCCTTGAACTAATTAAGCCTGCACAAAGTAATGGCATTCATTTATTAATTAAACAGATTTTGATTGATCCCCTATCAAATTCTAGGCACAAATTCTGCCACAGCAGAGAGCAGCCCTCAAGGAGCTTAAAATTTGGACAGGAAGACAGAGCAAATAAAAATTATTAGAAATTGTGAGGAATATTCAAACAAATCAAACTATATAGAGAGCAATTATTGGGTGGGGTGGGATGGGGGTTCTCTCCTGCATCTGGGGTAGCTGGGAAAGGCTCCTGGAGAAGATGATGTTTAAGCTGGAACCTGGAGGATGAGGGGTGTCATTCACAAGGAGAGAGTGAGAGGAGAAGGGATGGGAGAGGGCATCGTAGACAGAGAAAAGAGCACATTCAAAGACCTTGAGGTAGGGAAGACTTTGGTATGTTGGAGGAGCCAAAAGAATGCTGACAAGGCTAGCATGCCCTGATACCCACTCTCCAGGCCTGGGATGGGCATGATATAAGCTTGAATTCCAATTCTTGCAATAACCCTAAGAGGTAGGCATTGCTTTCCCTGGGTTTCAGATGTGGGCCTTGTTTCATTTTTTCAAGCCCATACCCCTAGAATGTGGAGAATCTTGGTTTGTGCTCCTTCCCACCCGCCATGCTTCAAGGCTTGCAGTTGGCTTGGGTGTGTGTCTCGGTAAGGAAGTCAGAATGGATCACCTGTCAGAACTGGGGAGGCTGGGGCTTGGCTGGCAGGATGTGGAGTGTGTGTATTTTCTGTTTATTCTTGAAGTTTCCTTCCCTGCAAATACATGCCTAGTTGCCATGTGCCTTTCACAAGGAAGCCAACGCCAGCACTCCATCGCTCATGAGCAGTCCTGCAAAAACAAATCCATATCCTCAATGCAACCCTAGGTGCCAGCAAGTCAGGCCTGCACTGGCCAGGCAGCCTGGAGCTTAGGAACAATCTGGTCCTCAGGAAGGGAGGGAAGAAAAACAATTTCAAATTCCAGGCACCTAGGGCCTCTTACAGACGGCCATTGTTGGGAGAAGGGAAAACTAAACTGTGTAAAGGAGCTGGTGGCGCCTCTGGGAAGGGTAGAGGATATTGAGGTTAGGAGCTGCTGCTCAGGGTGTGTGCACAGTGGGCATGGGATGGGGTAATCTGAAGAAAAAGCTGAACAGTTCACTTATGTGAGCTTGGGCAGCTTGTCTTTAAGTGCCTCAGTTTCCTCATTTTAAAATGATGAGAGGAGTAATATCTGCCCTGGTTCCCTCAAGTTGGACATACAAATGTGAATAGGCTTAGAAAAGGGCGACAGACTCTTTAGATGTCAGGGATTGCAGAAGAGGGCTGCCTCCCTGTTTAATTATTCTGTTGATTAGGACCCCTGGTATGTCTTAGTAAGTTCCCCCTCCTGGGAATAACCACCTGAGAAGAGCCCTGTGGTTTCCTGTTGCCCAAGGTGAAGGTGGTGGTTGGATGCTCTTCAGGAGTGATCAAGGTTAGGTTAACCCCCAAAAGGCTTTGGTAGCTGCAGAATGGAATCAGCATATCAAGTTTTAAAGCACCAGGAGCCACCATAGAAAGACGCAGCAGGGCTGTTGATATATATTGATGATGATGATGACAACAGTGAAGATGGCAACAGTGATCATTCACTGAGGTGACTGAGTACACTGCGTGCCTGGTAAATAGCACAAGGCACTTCATTTTTTTTTTTTTTTTTTTTTTTTGAGGCAGAGTCTCACTCTGTCGCCGGGGCTGGAGTGCAGTGGCCAGATCTCGGCTCACTGCAAGCTCCGCCTCCCGGGTTTACGCCATTCTCCTGCCTCAGCCTCCCGAGTAGCTGGGACTACGGGCCCCCGCCACTTCGCCCGGCTAGTTTTTTGTATTTTTAGTAGAGACGGGGTTTCACTGTGTTAGCCAGGATGGTCTCAATCTCCTGACCTCGTGATCCGCCCGTCTCGGCCTCCCAAAGTGCTGGGATTACAGGCTTGAGCCACCGCGCCCGGCCGGCACTTCATTCTTATCATCTCATTTGATCCTTACAAGAAATCCATCAGGCGGGTGCTAGGATGATTTCCACTTTGCAGATGAGAAGTTTGAAGCACAAAGGGATTGATAATTTGCGTAACATCATACTGCTAGTAAGTGGCAGTGCTGATACTCAAAGCCACATGTATCTGACTCCAAAAGGAATAATCTGCTAATATTATACATGGATTTTTTAAAATAAATGAGCATTAAAATTTGCATCATTAATGTCTGTCTTCCTAGAAGACTTGTATAATATAAGCATATATGAACTATATTTAACTTTTATTGGTGAAAAATTATTTACCATGTGGGATTGCTTGATTTGTTGTTTTGTACAGTTTTGGTCTCTGGAGCTTCAGAGAAAGAAAATATTAACATAATGCAAGAACTGTCAGCTGACGGCTGGTACTGTTTGTTTTCTGTCATATGCTTTTTAGTCCAGTAAAAGTTAACCAGAGAATGGATGGGTGGGGAAAATATGTTCCAGGTAGAGGGAACAACGTGTGTAAAATCCAGGTATAAGAGAAAACATGGTGGGTTCTGGGAATGGCAGGTAATAAGATAGTTGGAAAACAGAAGGCCAGTGCAGGTATGGGATGAAGTGAGAGATAAACCTGGGGAAAGAGGCCAGGGCCAGACCAGAAAAAGCCTTCTCTGCAATGTTAAAGACTTTACAGTTCATCCAAAACCAATGAAAACCATGAAGCTGAAGACAGACATGATCCAATTTGCATTTTAGAATGAGAATGCTGGGTGAAATGCACCACTTCTCTTGCTGCAGGCCTAGGACCATATATTTCCCCATTCAAATGGCAAGAGCAGTTGAATATTTTTATGTCCTAGTTCAGTACTCCAGAAGGCTCCTTGAAAGCATATAGCATTTTCTTCTTCGGTGTTGAGGAGTCCAGCCAACCATAGCTGTTGCTGCATCCTGGCCCTAACCTCAGAAGAGTGCATGCTTTCCCCACTTTCAGTCCAGAGATATGCTTCCTGCATTTATTTTTCTCTATGAGATACTAAAAAGACAGGTGCTGAGTTTGGGGGCTTTCTGCTCACTCTTAGCCCTTATGCTGTGTTCTGCTGAATGCTCAGCTGAAGCTACCTGGAAGTGGGCAGTGCTATGAGTTCCTGAGCGACCATTTACCTTAGCTGTAAGTCATTCTGCACACCAGGAAGGAGAAGGTTGATAAAGAGTGGTATTTCTTTACTTAATAACAAAATAGAAATGTTTGTATCCTACTAGCACTAGAATCCCTAAATGTTGTCTTCACCCACCGCGACGGCAGGCTAGACAGTGACAGGTGAATAGAAATTTAAAAAAATCTGCTGACCTCTCTCCTTGACATTGCTCTTCCCTGAAGTCAAAGACACCAGCATCTCTTTGCTCAGTCCTCTCTAGAAACTGCAGTTCAATGTGGAGAGGCAGGAAGAGAGGCGTGTAGTCCTGGACTTGTTTTAACCTTGGGAGTTCTTGTTGCTTTTTCTGACTTAATTGTCCAATTCATTCAGTCCACTAAATACATATTTCTTGGGACTCAGTTGCTAGGGTCAACCAATCGGGATAGAAGATCACAGGTAATGACTGTGCCAGGAAGCAGAGACAAGAAATTCCTTCCTTGCTGCTTCATAGGTGACAGGTCTTCAGAAGGTGAAGGACTGCTGTTTGCAGGGTGGACTTCAGTGACCTGCATGGAGCTTGGGAAACTTCACAGTTCCACTTCGAACTCCCCTGTAAGAAGCAGAGCAAACACTGGAGGTCAATGACTAAATCATGGCTTAAACTCTTTCCATGGGAGTCAAATTCCACTCCCAGCTGTTTAACCAGGACATCTGGAACCTGGATGTGAGCATTTTGACCTCCATTTTTGAAAGGCAGTCTATCAGTTGATTACCTACTACCACCTTTTGGCCAAAGAGAGAAAGAGAAGAAATAAAGATGGCCGAATGTGTTGTGTAGCCTTTGACTTAGTTAAATGGTTCAGCAGCCAAAATGGCATATTTGAAAGTTGGTCACTAAAATATTGATTATAATAACAAACTATAGATCTGAGCTTCAGTTTTCTTACAAGCACAGTGGAAAAATAATTTAAAATGTGGAGGCACCATGAATATCATGTGGATATTTTCATTAACTCTGTAAAAATCAGTAATCTATGCCAGAAGAACATGATGAGACAGACACATTTGTTCTTGGCATTTTAGCCTTTTTTTTTTTAAATAGTGTTTCACTCTGTGGAGTGCAGTGGTGCAGTCATAACTCGCTGCTGCCTCAACCTCTCAGGCTCAAGTGATCCTCCCACCTCAGCCTCCCAAGTAGCTGGGACCACAGGCACTCACCACCACACCTGGCTAATTTCTGTATTTTTTTTTTTATGAGACAGTGTCTTAGCAGACAGTGTCTGCCCAGACTGGTCCTGGGCTCAAGCAATCCTCCCGCCTCAGCTTCCCAAAGTGCTGGGATTACAGGAGTGAGCCACTATGCCTGATCCTCGCCTTTTTTTTCATTTTATCTTTTTAGTTTGATAATTGTATTATTACCAAAATTTATTAGTACATTTGGAGATTATGGATAAATATGAAACCTTATGTTAGGCTCTGCAAAGAGGACCTCCACTCAGTTTACTTTCTGTAATGGGGATTTATTGCAAGATTGGTACATGCTGAGGGGGAGAAAGGGATGCTATCTCTCTGGATCCTAGTAGCCCCAGGACTGTGAGGCATAGCAACCTTCATAGAGAACTGGACTTTAGAGATCAATCTTGTCTTGGTTTGCTTAATATTCATATTTCCTGAAAGAGAGAAAATTGGGCTTATCTGCCACCATTCTACATGGAAAACCTTGGTGGGCAAAATTTAGGATAGCATATCCCAGAAATAGCCTTCTTTGTATCTGGTTCTGTGACTTCTCAGCCATTCCATAAAGCAGTCAGCTGTGTGGTTAGAGAGAGCAGGGTTGGTTTATCCACATGACATGGCACGAACTACATCATGATTGATATGGTTTGGCTGTGTCCCCACCCAAATCTCATCTTGAATTCCCACGTGTTGTGGGAGGGACTGAGTGGGAGGTAATTGAATCATGGGGGCAGGTCTTTCCCATGCTGTTCTCATGATAGTGACTAAGTCTCACAAGATCTGATGGTTATTATAAGGGGAGTTTTCCTGCACAAGCTCTCTCTCTTTGCCTGCTGTCATCCATGTAAGATGTGACTTGCTCCTCCCTGCCTTCTGTCATGATTGTGAGGCTTCCCCAGCCACATGGAACTATAAGTCCAATTAAAGCTCTTTCTTTTGTAAATTGCCCGGTCTTGGGTATGTCTTTATCAGCAGCGTGAAAAGAGACTAATACAATGATATATAGGAATAAACCATACTAGTCATTTTCCTTATATTATGTTTGGAAAAGTTGGGCATCTGATGATTTTGAGGTTCTTCCTGTAGCCCCTTCCTCATACTACTTTGATCTCGTCCAAAGTCTTGGAGCATAATTTTATTGTTATGACATTTACAAATGCACTTTTTTTTCTAATCATAAAATTTTGTCTTTATGGGTGCATCTCAAAAATCTCTCTTTGCATAATGTGTGTATAGACCTGCCTACAGACATATTGGGTGGAAGCCCTAGGAGCCTCAAGTAAGTCTGAATGTTGGCCCTGAGAACCACTGTTCTCATTATCAGAAAGGATTTTATCCAGAGACCTCTAGGAATACATTCACCAAAAATGCAACTGTGGTCCTGTGGTTGTATGAGCTTTGGCTCTTCTCGTGAATTATATTTCACTGGAGTCAGGTGTTTTCTATAAACATCGTTAAACCACGAGACCAACTGCATTGAACGTTTTTTGTACCACATTGTTTTATTTCTTGCTCATCTTTTCCTTGAAGAGCTGGGGCTGGGGTGAGGTGTGTGGTGTACCTAGCACTCAAAATGTAATGATTCTCAGAGTCATACAGGGGCACGGTCAGTACCTGAGAGTGAGCCACTCCTTAACATTTTGCCTTCTAGGTGCTTTACTTGCCTTGCCCAAGCACTAGCCCTAGATTAAATAATATGTTTCCATTAGTTTTTCAAAATTATAATATTAACAATAACTAGCACTTTATTGAGCTCTCCCTTAAGTGCCAGTAAATGTGACTTACATGTATTTGCTTATTTTTCCTTACATGAAACCCTATGAAGTAGATACAATGGGTATCATCCCTGTTTCATAGACAAGGAAACTAAAACATTGGAATGTTAAATCAGTATTTCAAGACTCATCTAGGAAGCGCCAGATCCAGGACTGGGACCTGGGCCATCTGATTTTCAGCACTTGATCTCAAACTTTCCACTAGATACCTCTTCAAGGACATTTTTGTCCGTGTGACAAGTAGAAAAATTCCACAGCTGGTTTGCTGACCAGCCAAGTCAGAGCTTCCCTGACACCAGTATAATCTTAACACTTGGGATTTGAAACTGTGGTCAAGAATTTTCAGACTAGCTCTCCAATAAGAGCAACTTCAAATATCAAACCCCAGGGCGGTTCATTTTCATCAGGGTCTTTTAAATGACTGATTCTTGGACCCGTCCATTGACACATTCATTCAACAAATATTTACCGGGCCCCTCCTACGTACTAGATATCGTTCTAAATGCTTAGAACACAGCTGTGATTAAATTAATGCCCCTATCTGCATAGAGGTTACATTCCAGTCGTGGGGACACATCGTAAGGAAACAGACAAACATACAGTTTGATGTCACAAAGAAAATAAAGCAGATCTCGAGGGAAAGTGAGTGTTGGGTGGCCAGGAAAGACTTCTCTGAGGAAGCGGCATTTGAACAGAGTCTTGAGTGACATGAGCAGAGAGAGAGAATGCGAGCCTCACATAGCAGTACTGTAGCTACTTTATAAATAAATTTTTCCTATTGTGTATTTGACTTGACATTTTTAAAAAGTACAAGATCAACACTGACAACAATGTAGTCACGAGAATGTCACTCACCATGGCTTCAAGAGCTATTTTCACCTCCTTGCTGTGGCAAGAAGGAGTAGGTGTGGTAGATGGCCCATGAAACAATTTACTTCACGGACAAAATCTTCTGACTGGGGATTTGAAGTCTGCTGAGTGATGCCCTGTTTGTTCTTCTGAATTAAATTAGAATTGGGCAGTCTCCATTTTGCGGTTTTCTTCTTCAGCCTCTGGTGGACCAGAGCATCAGCCAGTTTTCATTTGTGTTGATTTCCTTGGAGGAAGAAGTTGTGGCAGAGGCTGCCCCAGGTGTGCGAAAGACCATCCTTCCTGGGCCATGGCTGCAGCCTCTGTTTCCATTAGCCTTTCTGTAGGGCAGTGTTGTCAGGTGTCCGATTCCAAATGTCGCATGACCCAATAGTGAGCACGCAGTGGATTTGTCAGTCCTACCTAAGGCTGGGTCAGGACGAAAGCTGCCATGACAATGTCACATGTCATTTGCTGTGCAGGTGGGTGTCTTAGGTGAGACTGGACTCTTCCTCTGAGAAGATCTGAAATGCAGTGAGCACTTTTGCTTGAAGACAGGGACTGATTTGGGTAGCATCCTTTGGCCTCTTCTAGTCTGGGAGTCAGAGAAAGTTTGCATCAAAATGTCATCAGGATACTTGCGAGTGTGAGTAAAGGTAGACGTTTCCAGGGCATCTTTGGCCAGAGGTAACATTTTAACATTTCAGGGCCAAATTTTTAGTTTTGGCAAAAACACGTTTTGCAACTCAAAACTTCTCTTCCTGCTTTACCCTGATTAGTTGCTAGTTGAAAACACTGGGCATCTCAACTGTGTCCTCCCCTCCCTATTACCACCCCCTCTCCCCAGCTGCTAACTTGGGAACTCAGGGCTGTGCCCAGTGGAGACGTTTATAACAGTTGTAGGGAGGTAGGTGGGAAGAAAGGAGGGAAAGAAGACAGGAAAGGAAGGTGGAAGGGAAGAATGAAGAAATTCCTTATCTATCCAGTTTTAGACTTGGAGATAACATTTTTCTCCAGGACACGGCGCAGGCCTCAGCGGTTAGAACAGTTGGGTTCAAATCTTAATCCCCCACTGAAAACACTGTGTGACCTTAGACAAGTAACAGAACCGTTCTGAGCCTCAGATTTTCCTCATCTCTAAAGGGAGAACGTGAGGGACTGATTTCAGTGAAGTAGCTTCTGTCGAATGCTGCTGCTGCCACACTTAGCAAATTGCTTAACACATAATAAGCATTCAACCTGAGAGTTTTATTGTTACTTTATTTGGGTACTGAGAGCTCTGTTTCTGGGGTGGCACTGCCTGACCTGGGGTGGAGTTACACCGTGTATCCCAGATCCACTAAGTCTGTGGCTTTATATAGCCTAAGAGGTTTGAATAACCCCAAAGCTTCTATCATACAAGAATTTCATAGAGATTCAGATACCAGCAAAGCCACTGGAAGCTGTGATGGTTAAGTTGATGTGTCCATTTGGACAGGCTGCACTATCCAGTCATTTAATCAAACAATAATCTAAGTGTTGCTAAGGAGGTATTTTGTGGATGTTAACTTTTACAACCTATTGACTTTAAGTAAAGAGGATTACCTTGGATAATGTGGGTGGTCCTCATCCAGTCAGTTGGAGGGCCTTGGGACCAAAAACTTGGACAAGAAATTCTGCCTTCAGACTGCAGCCTCAACTCACACGGGAATTTCCAGCCTGCCAGCCTGCCCTTTGAATTTTAGACTTTCTAACCCTGACAACTGCATGAGCTAATTCCTGAAAGTAAATGAGCTAATAAATATTTGTATTTTATATTATAAGTTATTGTATTATTTTATATAAACTATATCACACAATTATGTTACCTTTATATAATATAATAATTATATGCTTTTTCTAATAAAATTTATATTACATTATATATTGTATTCTATATTATATGTCCAATTATAAATTATAA
>NW_016807991.1:174708-218592 GCF_001698545.2 Rhinopithecus bieti | reverse complement strand
GAAAATCTTTACTCTCATGAAGGGCTAACATTCTGTTGAGAAATATAGACAACACACATAAGTAAATAAAATATATGTGTGTGTATATATATATACACACATATAAACACATACACATATATCATATATATTATATATATGATATATATAAAATCTGCTCTTGGTTCTCTTTCTCCGGAGAACCCTGACTGATTCAGAAGCTTCTAGCTTAAGCATGTATACAGTGTAGACGAATTTTAGCAGGACCCTTTCTTCAGCTCTTCTGTTAGAGGAATCCAGACTTGAATTCTTAAGGAAAACCAAAAAGGGGACAAAGGCAGGAGCTTCTGGCTAGGTGGGGACCGGTGTGCGGATGGATTTCCTAATCCTAACCTGAAAAGGGAATTTCAGGATAGAATGGACGACGTCCCAAACCCCAGACCAGTGTTTAGTCCCTGAAAGGCTCCGTGGAGAGGTAAACAGCTTGGGTGGAGTGCACAGTTTTGTCTGTTCCGTTGCAGAGCTTTCCTGGGCCTTTTCCCCAAGCTGGGTTGTGGTGGTTTAAAATTAGTTCTTATTTGGCCTGCGAGGGAAGAGGGAGTTTGTGGAGTCTGGGCTGGACTCAGCCTTTTGCTGTAGAGGTTCTGAGGGCTGTGTCTGTGACTTGTGCATGTTGAAAGTGGAGAGACTTGGGCTCAAGACCTCCATGTGACCAAACCTCTGTCCTTGTCATCAGAGCTGTCCAGAAACCTAAATGGAACTGAAGGCCACCACCTTGGTCTGATCTGGGAGACACGTCTCCTGTCCCAAATAGAGCTCTCTACCTACCTCCCTCTCTGAGATGCCTGCGATCCGCAGGAGGAATTACTCCTTTGGGGCATGACTGTAAGCAACTACTCCATTGCAAGTCTTGTTCCCAAACCATTACTGCCCATGAGCACAGTGACATTTAATTTCATCTTTAGGATTCACTTCCATCACTTCAAGCAGGGTCATCTTGGAACAGGACCCAGGATAGGTAAGCTTTGGTGGGGAGGGGAGGAGGAAGGTTGCAATGCTAGTTGCCCATTTAAGAAAGAAGCCCTAGCTCACTGGGAGGCGAGATGAAAACATTGCGGGCTGGAGAGCGGAGGATGCTGATTGAGAGAGTTCTGTAAGGGGTTAAAAGAGCAGAAAAACCGACATTCATTTTCTTTACAAGTGTGTTTTCAGTTGGCATGAAACCTCCTTTGACTCTGGAGTTGTTTTCTCTGAATATCTTTGCTTTCCCCTTTTCGGACATTGATTCCAATGTCAGTGTAAAGCTAAACGTGGCTGACTACACACTTGGCCTGGTCCTTGTGAAAATATCTAAGCTATTACTGAATTCAGGGCTATTGCTGATTGGTTTCCTAAGTGGACTTGAAATGTATAGCTTTATTCAAATAATCATATCAACAAGCCATATTGCAAACAGGTCAGCATGGGTAGTTGATGACTAATACCACAACACACACACACACACATACATATGTGCACACACACCACTTCATTGTGAGCTGAGTTTAGTTATAATCATTCCAATCTCAGCAATGTTTGATTTATTTGATTTCTTTTGTCTGATAAAAACAGAAGTGATGAAAGATGATCAGTTTTAGTTATTAATACTTATTGATACATATTTAGATCTTTGATTGGCAGTTCAGTCTTACGACCACTAAAAAAGAGAGGCCCTTGGAGGAAAGATTAGCTTTGTAAGAATGTTAGGATTTTAATAGCTTAGATAAAGTTTTTTAACAGTTGGAAACTAGAAAATTTGCTTTGAATTTAATTTATGAAAAGGACTTCCAGACCTCTGTCATGTAGACAGTAGATTTCTGTTCCAATTGCAGACAACTGTGTAATCTGTTATTCAGTTAAGAATGTTTGTACAGTTTGTGTTCAAACAGACATATTTAAGCAATGAAGAAAGTATTGTAACTAGGCAACTATTGATTATCTACCCAGTGTCCAGTCCCTGCTATTCCCTTCCTAGCAGAACCTTGATTGGGTCGAGGTTTAAACAGCAATGTGTCAAGGCAGGTGGACCAGGAGGATCTTAAGGGAGGGAACTTGATTGACCTGAGGCAATCATAATACTCTTGAACATCCCTTGGCCAGCAATTGGCTTAGAGGTGGGCATCCTAGACTTGGCATATGAGAAAGACAGTAGGAATTTACTGGGCGCTCTTGGGAAATATTGCATAAAACAGTTCATCAAAATTGGCCTTTCCTTTTTGCCTTGACTAGCCATGTAAGAAGTAATGCCTAATGCTGAGACAGACAAATTGCAACCATCAGGGAAAGCCAGGAGACTCTGAGAGAGACCAATTATTGAGTTGCTGAATTAACCCTTCCTGAAGCCACCTACTTACTCACTTACTGGTGTGTCCTTACTGTGTAAACCCCTTTTAACTGGGTGTTTTGTTTCTTGCAGCCAAAAACAATCCATTGATACACTTGGTGACATTGATTGAGAAAAAAACAAATATGGGTAAGATTTAGTCTTCAGATTATTTTTTGTCTTTAGTAAGGCATAATGTAATTAACCAATAAAGAAGTGATTATACTTTTGGTAACTCTTGTAGCCATTGTCAAAAAATAAAGTGATTTGGAAAATATGCATATATGCATGTACACACACGCACACTCACACACACATGCACTCTTCAATCCATTCTTGAGGTTGATATATTAGTTTCCAGGCATTGATTGTTTCAGTATTTCTATATCTAAAAAGTTGTGGAAGGACCCGAGAGACCCAGATTCAGTTTTTATAGCTGTTTGCAAGTATCCTAAGTTGGCAATGCATAGATGTGTAGAGAAGGAAAGTAAGAGACACAGGGAGCAACATGAGTGATAATCTCAAGGGATGAACAATTCCCAGCTGTGTGGACTTCTTTAGCCACATCACATCACACGCTTAGAAGTCAAGTTCGCTAGGTGTGTTTTACAGCTAGAAAAGTCAAGGTGCAGAGAAGTCAGGACTTGCACATAGAAATTAAGTGATCTGAGTTCCCAGTGCCCCCAAAGGATTTTCATTACTGCACATTACCTCTGTTTTATCTCCTCTTACGAAAATGCAGACATGCTCAACCCTCTGAGGACCTGTTGCCTTTTTGTGAACTTGAGTAGAAAAGAGATCAAGCCACTTGCTGTGGCTGTTAGACTGGCAACTCTGAGTTGGTCACAAGAAAAATGGTGTTCATTTCCATGAACCCAGCCATCTGAACTGGTCAGGCTCTAATAACCGAGTTTATGGAAGCTTGTTTGGAAGAGATGAATTTGCTTTTGGTATTTTGGAAGGGTCTCAGGATCTTGCCAACATCAGCTGCTGATGGAGTTCCTGACTGTGTGTGACAGGTCTGAGCCCCCTGCTTCTAGGTTGCTCCAGGTACCCACTCCCTGGTAACCACCTCTGATTTTAAACTTCCCTAACAGTCTGGCCATGGAGGCATGATATCCATAACATCCCCCAAAGGAGCTAAAGGAGAAATCCACAAGTTACCATGAGCATTTCTAGTCTGCTGATTGCCAATCGATTCCTCCAGGACATTCCTCAAGGTGTGTATGAAAAATAGTGTCCACCAGGGACTGAGGTGGTTCAGGTACCATTGCTGCTTTGGGGTGGAACATTTCTGTAAAGTGAGAACAAAATAGGGGTAGGAGCTACGTGAACAAACCCTCTATTGACTAGGAACAAGACATAAAAAGTTTCTGATAGACACATATCTAATGGGGAGTTCATGGCGGAATCAACGCCCTCCACTTTTCTACCGATTACATCCTACCTTCCTCTCGGGCACATGGCTGCAGTCGTGCTTAGCCCATGAGGGTGCTGTTCTCCCTTCCTTATGGAAATTGGAGAATGTGGGAAGAGGAGACTTTGTTTTCTTTTAATTGTTCTCTTTTAAATAAAAACAATTAGGCTGTATTTTTTTTTAGAGCAGTTTTAGGTTCACAGCAAAATCGAGCAAAAGGTACAGAGAGTTATTATACTTTTTGTAACTCTTGTAGCCCCCTGCCCCCACACACATGCACAGCCTCCTCCACTATTAACACACCCCATAGAGTGGTACATTCCTTGCGACCAATGGGCCTAGGTTGACACATCATTATCACCCAGAGCCCATAGTTTCCATTAGGGTTCACTCTGGGTGTTGTATATTCTATGGGTTTGCACCAATGTATAATGATACGTATCCACCATTATAATACCGTACAGAGTGGTTTCACTGCCCTAAAAATCCCCCTGCTTCACCTATCCATCCCTCCCTCCCCCCAACTTCTGGCAACCACTCATTTATTTATTGTCTCCAATGTTTTGCTTTTTTTCAGAATGTCATATAGTTGGACTCATATAGCATATAGCATTTCAGATTTTCTTTCACTTAATAATAAGCATTAAGTTTAAGAGACTTTAATTTTGTTCTGTAAGAGAGCCTAACATTTTTCACACCCTTTAATAAGGGTGTGGTCTTACTTGATTTATGTTAGAAGGAAACCATTTGTTTGGAATGAATAGAGTAAATCTTTTGGGAAAATAGAAAAAAAAGAGTATTTAAAAATCATGTGAATATTTAGGTCTAAGAGTTGTCCATGAATCCTTAGCTCAGTGTCCATAGGTCCCTACAAACAAGATCTATGAATAGAATTCTTGGAATCCTTAAGTTAGGATAAGAAAAAATTACCTTTATTTTTTCTAACCTCTATTTGAAATGTAGTATTTCTTTTCCTTATAAGTGTATGTGACAAGACACAATAGTATTGGTCATAACTAAGGCTTTATCACCAACAAAATCATAGACTTTTATATCACATTGTAATGTTGTAAAATCTCAAGATATCATCTATACTCCTCACTACTTCAAAATTATGGTAGTTAGTAGACCCACCTTCAGGTCTTGTTATTGAATGCATTAATAAGGAAGCATACATGTTATGTTTCACAATTTTATTTCCTAAATATTTTTAGATCGCAACTGCATTGCCATATAATTTATTTTATAATTCAATGTGTTTCAAGTTATGCATTTACACATGTAATTCTAAAAAGAAGTCCATAGACTTCACCAAATTTCCAAAAGAGTTCACAGTAAACAAATTATTAAAAATCTCTGTTAATTCATAGATACTCATTCCAGAAAACATAACAATGGCTGCATATCAGGAATATCTTTTTCTAGAAAAAAATATCCTCAGTTACTAGATATTCTGGGTAGTTTCTGTATGTGGAGTTTCTGGGGTATATCCTTTGAGTTCAATATGTTGACTCTATGCTATGTCATCTCAAATATCTGACGTTATTCTGTTTTTCTTATCCAGGTCATTGTATGTTTCATAACTGGATTTCGTATTTGGTATTTGCCTCCCAAATTTTAAGAGCAAAACTTGTCATCTATCGCCTTATTTTAATTCTCACTATGTAAACTTATAAGAAATAACTCACAACGTGGTGTCTCATAACTCACTTCTGAAATATCCAATGAAAAATTGCCAAGTTATTCACTGTTGTTTATTTTGGTCCCAGTACACTGTCCATGCCCTGGTTGAATATCTCGCCAAATTTCCTCCAATTTATTGCAAAACCAATTGGCAGAACAATGAGGAAACCTGTCTGGGGCCAATTTCAGCAATTGATGGTGCCGCCTTCTCCCCCCACCTCCACTTTCCACTAATCCATCAAGTTTCTTCCAGATCTAGCCATTCTTAATGGGAATTTAACACCTTGGCGTAGCTCCAAATGTGAAAAAAAAAACCCTTCCTATCCTTACTCCACTGTTTCCCTCCCCTCTGCTTCTCATCCTTTTCTCAAAACTGACAGCCTCCAACAAGTACTTCTCCCAGCAGAGAGGATGGCCTACCTGGCATTGCAACATTGAGAATGAACCTTATTTTGAAAATAAGTGATCATGCTGTTATCAATACAGGAAATGGGAGATTTAAACCTCTTCCCATCAAGGTGTGAACCTTTCACAAAGCAGCAGCTCTGAAATATTTCCTATGCGGTTGGCATAGGTGAAAACACTGTTTTGCAGAGCCTGCTGAGGCCAAAACTAGGGAGTGTCTTTGCAGTCTGTTAGTCAAAGTAGTTATGTATTGCTGATGGTGCTTTTCTAACATAGACCTTAAAGCTCTTTTACATGGACTGTCTTTTTGCTGCATTTTTAAGACAGAGCAAGAAGCTGAGGTTATGTTCCCACTATGGTTTCAAGACTAGAAACTCAAGGAGGTTTTAGGCTTGTCCAAATAACTTTGGACAAGTATACTTTGATACTTGTCCAAAATATACTTGATACTAGTATTTCACTAGTGTCAAAACCATAGTGAAATATGTGAATTAAACTCTGCTGCCATTCTGTTTATTATTATTATTTTTTATTATACTTTAAGTTCTAGGGTACCTGTGTACAAGGTGCAGGTTTGTCACATATGTATACATGTGCCATGTTGGTGTGCTGCACCCATTAACTTGTCATTTACATTAGGTATATCTCCCAATGCTATCCCTCCCCACTTCCTCCAACCCCATGACAGGACCCAGTGTGTGATGTTCCCCATCCTGTGTCCAAGTGATCTCACTGTTCAATTCCCACCTATGAGTGAGAACATGTGGTGTTTGGTTTTCTGTCCTTGTGATAGTTTGCTCAGAATGATGGTTTCCAACTTCATCCATGTCCCTACAAAGGACATGAACTCATCCTTTTTTATGGCTGCATAGTATTCCATGGTGTATATGTGCCACATTTTCTTAATCCAGTCTCTCATTGATGGACATTTGGGTTGGTTCCAAGTCTTTGCTATTGTGAATAGTGCTGCAGTAAACATACATGTGCACGTGTCTTTATAGCAGCATGATTTATAATCCTTTGGGTATATACCCAGTAATGGGAAGGCTGGATCAAATGATATNACTTGTCATTTACATTAGGTATATCTCCCAATGCTATCCCTCCCCACTTCCTCCAACCCCATGACAGGACCCAGTGTGTGATGTTCGCCATCCTGTGTCCAAGTGATCTCACTGTTCAATTCCCACCTATGAGTGAGAACATGTGGTGTTTGGTTTTCTGTCCTTGTGATAGTTTGCTCAGAATGATGGTTTCCAACTTCATCCATGTCCCTACAAAGGACAGGAACTCATCCTTTTTTATGGCTGCATAGTATTCCATGGTGTATATGTGCCACATTTTCTTAATCCAGTCTCTCATTGATGGACATTTGGGTTGGTTCCAAGTCTTTGCTATTGTGAATAGTGCTGCAGTAAACATACATGTGCACGTGTCTTTATAGCAGCATGATTTATAATCCTTTGGGTATATACCCAGTAATGGGATGGCTGGATCAAATGATATTTCTAGTTCTAGATCCTTGAGGAATCGCCACACTGTCTTCCACAATGGTTGAACTAGTTTACAGTCCCACCAACAGTGTAAAAGTGTTCCTATTTCTCCAAATCCTCTCCAGCACCTCTTGTTTCCTAAGCATTACGTTGAGTTGATTTTCAGATTTCTCTCATAGGTAACAACCAGAAAGAATTTTGGGATATTGTGTTAGTTAAGGTGCATGCAGGAATACAGAAAGCACATTAGGTGTTTCAACAGAGGGGATTTAATTTAGGAAGTTGGTTATATATATTTCAGCCTTTTTGGAAGGCTGAAGTAACTAAATGGGAACAATGAGATAACACAGAGATAGTAACTGCAGGAAGACACTACCCCCACCAGGGCTGGGGAATAAGGGAAAAGATTAGGTCTATTGTAACCTAAAGGATCAGAGGAAGGGCCTTGAGGAGTTGAAGTCCAATCTCTGAGGGGAAGGCCCTGTATGGCTGCTGATGGCATGTCAGGAGATTGAAGGAGGGATCTTATAGAGCTGGAATTCAAACATCTGAGGAAGGAGCAATACTGACTTCCTAGAATTTGCACCTCTGAGAAAGCACTTTGAGGCTGACTCTAGGAGATAGGGACTGTATCCAACTACTGCTGTAAGGATGAAGTATTGCTGCTAGGTAGCACTGGTGGGAGCAGCAAGTAAAAAAGTGGGGAGATGCATTCTGCCTTCTCCTGATTCCAGTCTCCCTCTACTGCCCCCTATTGCCAGAATCTATCTGTTAGAAGCAACTAGCAAAGGAAAAACATGATTTGCAGAGTCCCTTTTAGTGTCCTAGAGCAGGTGTTGGAGGTTTGGGAGCTGGGAGACAGTAGCTTACTACATCACACAGGTATGTAGGACACTTTTGGATTACCAGAGGATGTACCAGTCATCCATAAGAATGTTTGGTATCATGAAGAGGATGATTTAGTATGAAGTCTACAGGTCATATATGTATGCCTAGAGCTGGCAGGTGAGTCACTGGGACTTGAGAGCCTAGGCCTTCTCTCGTTTGCATAGTCCTCTTGCTTGGGGCAGAGAGAGTGGGGTTGGTGTGGGAAGAAGATTGCAGCATGCAGGGTTGTGGGTGGTGATGCCAGTGTCCCTTGTCCAGCCATGCAGGTACTAGAAGCTTCAGAGCAGTTGGGCTGAGGCTATGGTCAGGGATTAGATGGGGAGGCACCTGGCAGAATATCTGAAGGACCACACCAGCATTTTCTTGTATAGGAATCAATGTATTGGTTTAGACAAACATTTGCACCCACTTAAGGCCCCAGTTGCTGGAATTATAAGGAGTAGAAAGAATCTTGATTATGAAAATCTACAGATGAATGTGCTCATCGAATAATGATAGAACGTCTAGTACATACTACCCATTGTGCTGGGGCCAGGGAACGTGAAGATGAATCAGGTAAAGATGAATCTGCCTTCAGGGGAGCTCAAACATTAACAGAAAATTATAGTCACTTTATTTCTAGCAGAATGGGAACAGAGTTGAGGGAGAGGCAGCTTACTAGTGCACATTAGGGACAGCCTCACCCAGGAGCATGAGCTGAGTCCTGTTATCAGGAGGGATGTTCAGTCGATGGCAAGAGTCAGGGGACAAAGGGCCATGGAACGATGAAGCAACATGAACACAGCCCAGAGGTGTAGCATAGACTGGTGCCCTTGAGAAAGTGGGAGGGATAGCAGGTAGAAGGTCAGGGTCTCCACTGAGGCAGCAGCTTCACCTGCCTTCTCTTTCCGAACATTCTATCAGGCAGCAGCCTGACCGGTTTGAATTTCACCTTCTGCTCACCTCGGATGAGAGCAATAATCATCATGATCCCAGGGAACAGCCAAAGGAAGAGAAAAGGCAGAAGATTTGGACAAGACTCCATGAAGACTAACAGCTCTTGGATAATTGAGAGAAGGCAGCTGCATGAACAGTTTCGATGCACTCATGAAGGCAGGGCCCAGTGCCTGTGGCATCTGCCTTTTTCTGGAACCAATCCATATTTCCTTGTGGCTTTCTAAAGTGCAGAGAGGGTACATTGGAAACTTTGCTTGGGGTCGTTTTCACATCTTAGAGAGAGGGAGGGACCTCAGCATTTGTGTTAGCAGAGGGTGATCCTCATGTCCCTCTGAATGAGCTGGACTTGAGGGAACGAGTCCCTTCCAGGAAGCTGTCCCATGACTGAAGCCTCAGCAGCAGCCTCTGTCAGTTCCCTCCCCCCACAGAACCTTTGGCTTCCATCTGACCAGCCTTGACACCCAGTGTCCAAACACCGATAAAATTGATTCCACTAAGCGTGGGAAAGTCCTGGAGCATCGATTGTTTCCTCCTCTGCACCCCCGATACCCTGGCATTAGCGCTCTCCCAGAATGTACCTTGCTTGTTTGATTGGAGGAGGTCAAAGCCCTGATGAAGAATGAGTGGAATTCCACAGGATTGGGGCAGTCTTGATAAATGACAGCAGGGGATGGCGTGGGGAGGGGAAAGGATCGGAGGAAGTGGGGATAACTGAATGGCTTAAAAAATAATCCACCTTTGCCTCCCCTGGTTCTACCAGTCTGTCTAGTGCTTTCAGAAAAAAAAAAAAAAAAAAAAAAAAAAAAAAAAAGCTTGCCATTCTAAACATTTGGAGTTTCAAAAATGATCTATAGGACATGTTTAGTTTTTCAAGTTAGAAATATTAAAAGAAAAAAAAATGTTTGAGGGCTTTACTGCTTTCCCGCAAAGAGCTAGAGCCACCCAAGCAGGATTGACTGTCATTGGTTTGAGGTTTCTGCTTGCTTTGAGGCTATTTTTTCCTCAGTGCTATGAACTAGATCAGTCCATTTTTAGCTGATAACCCTTTTCAATTTCGCTATGAAATGAGAGACTGGTTGGGTGGTCTTTTATGTTCCTTCCAGATTTGACTTTTATGGTCTTTGATTCCAAGGTACCTCATCGACTCTGAAGACAAGAGATAGGTAGGTTCTAACTCCAGACAAGCCACTGCAAGATGGTACCAGGATGGGACAGAGAGTCTTTGTACTACCTTTTATATGTTCTCAAACCCAGCCAGGGATCAGAGTGACAATATACCATGGGGAATCAGAGAGATGTTTATGGTGATTCTGCTGTGAGTCAACTGAGATGTCCCCTATGGAGATAATTCCCCATACTATAGGTAGTTAGACAAAGATGTAGATGCCTCCATTACAAATGCTACCCAGATCTAATTAGGACCACACATGCAGAGAACCCAACGGCTTTTGGACATACAGGCCAATGGTCTTCTTGGGAAAGTCTCTTCTAGTCATGGGAATTGTCTTTTTATCGTTTAAGCTTTTGCATAGACCTGGAAGAGACATCCATTGCTGTTACCCCTGAGTTTATAATCGTGCTGCAAGTCCAGTGGGGAACTTTGGCACAAAGCGTTGAATGAGATGAGACTGCACTTATGTAGCCTGCATTGCTTGAGAATAAAGATTTCTGTTCATTTGGTGCAGTGGTTCTCATCTGAGGAAAACCCAGGGAGTAGAGGCCGGGAATGCCACTGAAATCCCTACACTGTGCAGGAAAGCTGTTAGCCCTTTGCCCCACAACAGGGGATTAACTCGTCCCAAAAGTCAGTAGTGCTGTGTTTGAGAAATGCTGTTAAGCACCTGGAAGTTCCAGAGAGCTCAGATGGTGGTGGTCATTGTGCTAAGTTTGAAATTCAGTATTTAGGTTTGGTTTTTAGCTTATAGACAACAAATTGGCTGACTATGGGGTAAAAAGGAACTACCTCCTTTATCAAGATTAGCTTCAAAAGATGTCTGTCTCCCCTTCTGGTGGGTTCTGTGTCCATTCACAGTGTGAGAAATGGAAAGGAGGTCACTAAGAGACTTGCAATGGATGTAAAACTGGATGCAGAAACTCTGGATCTGAAGGGAATGTTCATGACTATTTCATCCCTCCTGCCTTGGAGCACCAAATGCAGGAGCCACCCAAGGTGAGACTGAGGATTACACAGTTTTCAACATTGCTTCCCATGGACTACTTCTTCCAGCATTTGTAGATTTTTTGGTGCCTCCTTTTCTTCTGGAGACTTTCCCCTTTTCTCTGAGCAGTGTTCTGGCTATTTCAGATCTCTGCATCTATGGAGGAACACATGCTAATTTGTTGTTGCATGGCCAGATGTCAGCAACTCATTGCATTGTGTTACCACTAGCAACTCTATTAGCACTTTTTTTTTTTTTTTGAGACGGAGTCTCACTCAGTCGCCCAGGCTGAAGTGCAGTGGTGCGATCTTGGCTCACTGCAAGCTCCGCCTCTCCAGGTCATGCCGTTCTCCTGCCTCAGCCTCCCAAGTAGCTGGGACTACAGGCTCCCGCCACCATACCCGGCTAATTTTTTGTATTTTTAGTAGAGACGGGGTTTCACTGTGTTAGCCAGGATGGTCTTGATCTCCTGACCTCGTGATCTGCCCACCTCGGCCTCCCAAAGTGCTGGGATTACAGGCGTGAGCCACCGTGCCCAGCCTCTATTAGCCTTTTTAAATGGGGTTCATAATGCCTAGCTCAATTTTTCAGTGGTGAAACTCTAGGTATCATAATACTTTAAGGAAGAAAACACTTTTGGTTGCAGGTCTTTTACTGCTTTTCAAATGGTTGTGTATAGGCAATCATTTACTCTTAATATCTACCTTATCCATGGTAATATTCCAAGCAAGATATTGTATAATCTTCCTTGGAAACATACTTGAATATTTAACAAGATAGAGTCCTCTAGATAACAGAACCCTATTTGCCTAAATCTAAACTCTTGAATATAATGAAAAGTCTTCCATCTGGACTATCTGGGAATAGTCATGTTTAGAGCTGCTAAACTGCAAATCAGTTATGTCTCCTGGCATTAAATATGACTTGCCTTCCTGTTTGTCTCATTAGCACTTTTCGGCCCTATCTAACTTAGAATCCCAGGCCATTGATGAGGGCACAGGTGGGCTGTGGAGTTTAGCAGAGGGAAGGAAGCCACTCCCTGCCTGCCATGCTTGGTGATGGACCACTGGGTCCTGCCCAGTCTATTTTCATCTTCCAACACCTTTTATGACCTTGCTTTAGAGTAAGAAAACCGCCCTTCAAAGGCCTCGCTCTGTCAATTTCCCCCACCATATGTTCTTATTAAAATGTTTATGACGCTCTTTATCTTAGGCTTATTATCTTAGGATTGGCATTGATTAATAAAACATGCTACAAACTACAACTTACTATTTAGATTTTTAAAAAGTGGGAATAACAGTAACACATGTAGATTTTAATCACTTTCTAAGCAAATGTTTCTAGTTGCAAAGTAGTCTCAATAGCAATGGAGGACATTATCAGGGTGTGTTATTTTCAGACTAGAAACACATTGAATATATATATTTGTTTGGGTCACATGCCTCGTGATGTTTTTTTATGAGACTAGATAAAGCATATTGCAAAGCTGATAGCAGCAAAGCATTTATTGACATATTTTAGGTGTTTTCCAATTGACTGTAGTTTGTCATTGTTTGACAAATATAGCCCGGTCAATTCCTTTGATGATGGTGTTTTAGCAAAGTACTGTATGTTCAGATATTAGCATTAACAGCACATGGTAAATAAGCTATTTCTATTAAAGATTTTCATTGTCTTATTATAAAAGTAATTATGCTAATTGTAAAAATTTTGGAAAGCCTAGAAAAGAGTAAGGAAGAAAATAAATATAATTCATGATCCCAGCACCCTTTTATAACACTAATTTTTTAATAAACATGTAGAGACATTAAGATACAGCTATATTGCATACATACACACATATAAACAAGTAAAATATATAATTATTTTGGTAATTCTATTGCATAACCAATTCTGTATACTTCTACTACCATTATACTATAAACATTGCCTATCAGGACAGAATTCTTTATAAACGGTTTTAAAGGCTCTGTGGTAAAACATTATGAGGGTGCAGCATAATGCTTGGTCTCTCTTAGCAGTATACAAGAAGGCTGTTTTCAATTTTTCACTATTATTAACAATGCCATAATAAGCAGCATTGTCTCAATCTCATAGGTTTTGTGAGAGGGAAATGAAATGGTTCATGTAAAGTTCCTAATGTAATAGTGATAGATGTTCAGAATGCCTTCCTATCCAACTTTCTTCCTCTCTCTCCACCTACGTTTCTCCTTTTCTACCTTTAATGCATTTTTTCCCTTAAAAATAAGACCCTAGAAGTATAGCTACTTGGTTAACGTATCTACACTTTTTTGTTGTTTGTAGTAATTTTTACTTCCTCATTTTAAATGCAGTTACGTGGATCTAATTCTTGATTGGCTTGATGCCTCGTTAACCTCTGTCCCAGTCTCAGTCCCATGTTAAAATATAGAAGGGTGGGAATGAAGTGTGCTCTAAAGTCAGTTACCACAGGTAGGAGGGTCTGTGAGTACGTTTCCAATGTCAAGTCCTTGCTGTCTTCCAGTCTTATCCAGCTGAAACCATCAGCCCGTTTGGTTCCTGGGCGTACCCGGATAGAATAGTGATGCTTTAAAAGTTCCATCTGCACTAGGGGTCTAGAATTTGATTTGTTGTGGAAGGTAAGATCCAAACACCTTCCTGTCCACAAAACACATTTAATTCTGCCGTATTTATTCAGTTCATAAGATTGATCCTTTCTCCCATTTCTGATTTATGGATACTTTACCTCCTTCTTGCAGTTGTAACCCTCTTCTAAACACTAATCTGTTTGGTTGGGCTTCAAGCTTCTGTCTGATCCTTGCCGACTCCTTACCCCTGGAGAAACGCAGTCTATTTCCGACTGAACGGGCCATGTGGAAGCACATTGCTCTCACTCTGCCAGGTGTACTTAGACATTTTTGCTCTCCTCTTTCACCCTCAAGAACTAACTTCCTTGAGCATTTATAGAATTCCAGATCGAGGCTCAATTTCCCATTCCTCTTAGGAGTGTAGGCCATCTCTCTTCTCAAAGCACTGACCCTGGGCCTGATCAGACAAATCTGTTTTGAGCCCATCCGCCCCAGAATCCTTCCTTCTTTCATGGCATTGGCAAATGTCACCAACTTCTCAGCCCGCTCAGGGTCAAGCCAGCTCATGAAAGGACACCCTCTGGTGTGCTTCTGGCTGTTTCAGGACCACAAGGAGAAGCAGCAGCTGGCAAGAAGCATGTTGCTAAATAGACCTGGCTTCTATGGGAATCGCAGAGTTAAGCATTCCCACCCCTTTGGGCCACCTTTCACATTTGATTGATTTTTTTTCGATTGGTTGTTTGCCTGACCTGATCAGAGAGTTTGGACAGGAGTTTCTGTTGACACTTTATTTCACTTTGGGTAAAGTTTAAACATGACTTATCACAACCCTGACACATCTGGAAGGCCATATTTTGCCCCCCTCCTGTTGTCTACCTCTTTCAATTATGAGAATATAGGGCATAAAGGCCTTTTTTTTTTTTTTATACATGAGGAGGACGTTCATTGCTTTGGATCCTTTTAGAGATAAGTCTTCAGCCGTCTAGGTTATAATTACTGCTAGATGATCCTTCTTTTCTCCTATTGTTAAAAACCTTCATAGTTATTTTATTTACCTCAGGTGAAAACCATCCATTTCTTGGAGAAGTGCCACTGTGGGGCTGCAAGTCCTAGGGTCAAGATTTCTATGTGTCTCTTTTTCCCTTAAAGTGGCTGAAATCTGAAGCTGAAGTTGCAAGTGTCATGGAGTCATTGAATCTCACAGTCTCGACTGATAAAAGTTATTAAATGTCCTCTGGTTCAACCTTCTATTTAATGTGGAAATCCTTTCTACAGTAACCCTGTGTGGGAATCACAGTTCACTTAGGGGCTTAGTCTCATAGTCAAAATGTCTTCTTCCTAAGTGGGAAATTACTTCCAGCTTCTAGTCACTCAATAGTTGTTTAATACTGTCTCTCTCTCTCTCTCTATATATATATATGTATATCTATAGATATGTATAGATATACATATATACATGTATATATAGAGATATATATGTATATATGTCTATATACATATATGTACATATATCTATACATACACACACACACACACATAAATATGAAAAAAATATATTTAGAGAGAGTATATCTCTGTCTAAAAGTAGAAGCATAAAACATTATACCTTTAACACCAGGGTCCAGTTTAGGTGTGAGCGCCACAGGCATGCTGCTGGGCCCATGGGACGTCAAGTTTAGTAAATCCCAGAATTTGCCTTTAATAAGTTCAGAGTCTAAATATCTAAATATATATTTTAAAAGATGTCTAAAACAAGTTTCCTACTAAAAAGTGACTTGTAGTCTGGAAGGCAAGGAATGACAGCCGCTCATACTTTCTTTCATGTGCTAATCATAATGGTAATAAGAATGATACATGACATGCATTGAATGCTTTCTCTGTGCAGGTACAGTTTTAAGTGCTTGACATGAATTAACTCATTTAGTCATCATAATTTAACACTGCAAGGTAGGTAAGCACTTTCATTAACTTACCCATTTCGCAGAGGAGAAAACCGAGGCACAGCTGCTCAAGATTATACAACTAAGAATAAGAGGATCCAGGATTCAAAATAAAGCATTTTGCCTCCTGAGTCTGTAGACTGTACTGGTATGCTATTTAATCTCTTGCAAACAGCTAAGATGTTTGGTAGAAAGAGAAATGCCATGAGAGAGAAAGGGCAGACTCCTGTGCTTGGAAAAGATGGCCTGTTTTGATGCCTTTGTAAATGATTTATCCCTGGTGTTGGCTTCTCTTGGGCATGTTTCCGGGTATGAGGGAGAAGGGAGTCACTGGCTTAATCTGTTGGTTGCCACCTGTAATTTACAGCAGCAGAGTTCACACTCAACTGGAACTTGGTGTTAAAATGATAATATTTTATGCTTTTGCTTTTAGTGAGTGACAATAAAAAAATCAATGAATTATAATTATAGGACCTTGAAGTTCAGCGTTGCCCCAGACTGTAATGAAAATCCATTTATGGTCTGACAACCACAGATTAGCAATTTATCTCTCCCAAAATAGCAAAGCAGTTTATTGTGTTGCTGGTTTGCCACCACTTACAGAAGGGACCAGATAATGTGCCAGGTTGCCCCATGAGTAATAACCTGGTTTTATTATACAGGATAAATCAATCACATAGCTTCTTGCGTTGGCTTAATGAGGTTAGATTAGCATGCACGGAGCTTGGGAAAACTTGTTGGTCAATAACCTCCGAGTGCTGACAGAGGACCCTCAATGGGCTGAATCTGGAGTGAATACTCAGCAGTTTGCCTTGCAGGTGGGTGATAAGAATCTGAGACTTGGTTTGGGAGTTGGTTTTCAAGAGGCGATGATTCCTTTTTCTTTCTGTCTTTTTTTTTTTGTTTTTTTGAGACAGAGTCTTGCACTGTCACCCAGGCTGCAGTGCAATGGTGTGATCTTGGCTCACTGCAACCTCCGCCTGCCAGGTTCAAGCAATTCTCCTGCCTCAGCCTCCCAAGTAGCTGGGATTACAGGCGCCTGCCACCATGCCCGGCTAATTTTTTGTATTTTTAGTAGAGATGGGGGTTTCACTATGTTGGCCAGGCTGGTCTCGAACTCCTGACCTCGTGATCCACCTGCCTCAACCTCCCAAAGTGCTGGGATTACAGGCGTGACCCATGGTGCCCGGCCAAGAGGGCAAGATTTCTAAAATACAGTTGAAACTGCAGACAACTTTTGTAGATGAGTAGATCAGTTATAAAACAAACAAAAGCCCAAACAATAAATCTTTTAAAAAGAACTGGCAGTCTTTGTCATTTCCCTTTGGAATGATGGATTTATTTAGGAGAGGATGTACATAGAAGGGGAATGGATTATAGAATATCACACTAGTTGATGGCCCCCAAAGGAAAGCATCCTGCCTCTCTATGGCTAACATTGGTTGGTGTGTGGAAGTTGTTTTGGCACGATATCTAGTGACTCCCTATCTTTCCAAGCTCCCTTATGTCACAAGTGCCACCCTTTATTGCTTGAGCTAGGTTCATGGCAGGAGAAAAGGCATTATAGTTTCCGTCTGCCTTTGGTACCCTGGCTTTCCTGTAGATGTGTTAGAGCCTACCTTTGAATATCTTTCAGACATTTGCCAATAAGAACAAGCTGAAAGTAATCAAGACCTTCTCTCTTGTTGAGCCTTCCTCACTAAATATCTCTCATGAAGCTAATATCTTAATTTGCCCCCACTCTGTGTGTACAGCTAATAAGAGTGCCATGCATTGGGCTGGGTGCAGTGGCTCATGCCTGTAATCCCAGCACTTTGGGAGGCCAAGGCGGGCAGATCACGAGGTCAGGAGATCGAGACCATCCTGGCTAACACGGTGAAACCCCGTCTCTACTAAAACTACAAAAAAATTAGCCGGGCATGGTGGCGAGTGCCTGTAGTCCCAGCTAGTAGGGAGGCTGAGGCAGGAGAATGGCGTGAACCTGGGAGGCAGAGCTTGCATTGAGCCGAGATTGCACCACTGCACTCCAGCCTGGGTGACAGAGCGAGACGCTGTCTCAAGGAAAAAAAAAAAAAAAAAAAGTGCCACACATTAAAAATTAAAATAACCACAAAGAGTTGTGTTGTGGGATCTGGAAGAGGGAAAAGCAGACTCAGAGAGAGGGTTCAGGTGAGGTCCGATACTGGCATTCTCTATTTCAGGGTCAATCATGTCTTGCCTTTTGGAATGAAGCCATAATCCCTACGGAAATTCTAGAAGAGGCACATTTGAAGACTTTTTGCCTCCATAATGCGTTTCATATTTCATTTCAAATTTCTACTTTGTCCTTTCTATTAAGAGACTTAGACTTATCAGAAAAAACAAAGGTGTTAGTTCTCGTATATCAGAAGATAGAAATTTGTTGACATTGAAGCAGAAGGGGGATAACTGAGACATAAGAAAGCAGGTTATAAAAGGGACCATGACGGTGTATCAGTCAGCGTTGGTTGCATTAGGGTGTGGTAACAACCCTCAAACACTTTGTAACCTTTTTGTGTCAAATAAAACACAGATACAGAAACCCACACAAAACAAATATTTATCATATTATTAGAAAGCTGACCAGGCGCAGTGGCTCACGCCTATAATCCCAGCACTTTGGGAGGCCGAGGCGGGCAGATCACAAGGTCGGGAGATCGAGACCATCCCGGCTAACACGGTGAAACCCCGTTTCTACTAAAAACACAAGAAATTAGTCGAGCGCAGCCTGGGTGACAGAGCGAGACTCTGTCTAAAAGAAAGAAGAAAGGAAGGAAGGAAGGAAGGAAGGAAGGAAAGGGAAAGAAAGAAAGAAACCTAATATCCTTGTAACCAGCACGAAGGAAGGAAGGAGGGAAGGGAAAGAAAGAAAGAAACCTAATATCCTTGTAACCAGCACGAAGGAAGGAAGGAAGGAAGGAGGGAAGGGAGAGAAAGAAAGAAACCTAATATCCTTGTAACCAGCACTCGGGTTGGGAAATAGAGCATAGATAGTCACCCCAGAAATCCCCTCATAAACTTTGTCCTTTCTCTTCCTTCAAAACTAGCCATCTTCCTCACTCTTATGGCAATGACCCCACATCTTAATGGATTAAGACAATGAAAGTGTATTTCTTACACTGTGTGTCTCTCACCAGAAGCTGAGGTGATAGCCTGCTTGTCATTGTCATCCATATTCTGGGACTCAGGCTGGAACTTTCTGGAATATTGCCAGGGAGCATGGCAGAGGGCACAGTGCATTCTGGGGGAATGCACATTGGCTCAGCCTGGGTAATGAGTGGTATACATTACCTCTGTTCACAACTCATTGCCCAGCACCAGTCACAAGGCCCCACCAAATACCAGAGCCCAAGAAATGTAGTCCTGTGGATATGGTTTTGCTGTGTCCCAACCCAAATCTCATCTTGAATTGTAGCTCCCATAATTCCCATGTGGGAGGGACCTGGTGGGAGGTAATTGAATCATGGGAGTGCATCTTTTCTGTGCCATTCTCATGATAGTGAAAAAGTCTCATGAGATCTGATGGTTTTGTAAAGGGGAGTTCCCCTGCACATGCTCTCTTGCCTGCTGCCATGTAAGACATGACTTTGCTCCTCATTTACCTTCTGCTGTGATTATAAGCCTCCCCAGACATGTGGAACTGCGACTGAATTAAACCTCTTTCCTTTATAAATTACCCAGTCTCAGGTACGTCTTTATTAGCAATGTGAGAACGGACTAATACACCTGTGATGTGCCCAGAAGGTGGGGCTAAGGAGGGATCAGGAATATTTGGCAAATAGAAGTCTACCACAGTTCTGGAACTCAATGCTGGGTTCAAATGTTAGCTCTATCAGTGGCTAGCTGTTGCTTTGGATGAGTAGTTTAAAATACTCAGTTATGTCTTTTTAAAAAATGAGAGGAAATTCATAGGGTCTGATATGGTTTGAATCTGTGTCCCCACCCAAATCTCATGTTGAATTGTAATCCCCAGTGTTGGAGGTGGGGTCTGGTAGGAGCTGATTGGATTGTGAGGGTGGATTTCTCATGAACAATGATATGGTTTGGCTCTGTGTCCCTCTCATCTTGAATTATAATCCCCACATGTCGAGGGAGGGAAGTGGCGGGAGGTGACTGGATTATGGGGGTGGTTTCCCCCATGTTGTTCTCGTGATAGTGAGGGAGTTATCATGAGATCTGAATGGTTTATAAGTGGCAGGTTCTCCTGCTCTTGCTGTCTCTCCTTCTGACATGTAAGACATGCCTTGCTCCTCCTTTGCCTTCCACCATGATTGTAAGTTTCCTGAGGCCTCTTCAACCATGCAGAACTGTGAGTCAATTAATCTCTTTTATTTATAAATTACCCAGTCTCAGGCAGTACCTTCAAAGCAGTGTGAAAACAGACTAATACAAATGGTTTATTACCATCCCTTTGGTACTGTCCTCCTGATAGTGAGTGAATTTTCCTAAGATCTGGTTGTTTAAAAGTGTGTGCACCTTCCCCCACTTTGATCCTGCTTTCACCAAGTAAAGTACAAGCTCTTCCTTCTCCTTCCACTATGATTGTACGTTTCCTGAGGCCTCGAGCAGATGCCAGCATCATGCTTCCTGTACAGCCTGCAGAACCATGAGCAATTAAACCTCTTTTCCTTATAAATTACCCAGCCTCAGGTGTTTCTTTATAGCAATGCAAGAACAGGCTAATATAGGGTCCTTGAGATAATTAAATGAATTGATGCTTGATACAGTTTGGCTGTGTCCCCACTCAAATCTCATCTTGAATTGTAGCTCCCGTAATTCCCATGTGTTGTAGGAGGGAACCTGTGGGAGGTAATTGAATCATGGGGGTGGGTCTTTCCTGTGATACTGAATAAATCTCCTTAGATCTGATGGTTTTATAAAGGGGAGTTCCCCTGCACAAGCTCTCTTGCCTGCTGCCATGTAAGACATGTCTTTGCTCCTCATTTGCCTTCTGCTGTGATTGTGAGGCCTCCCCAGCCATGTGGAACTGTGAGTCAATTAAACCTGTTTCCTTCATAAATTGCTTAATCTCAGGTATGTCTTTATTAATAGCATGAGAACAGACCAATACGACGCTTTACAGTCTTAGGGCATAGCCTGGCCATCACAATATTTACTGAGATGAAGAATGTTTAAACAATCCCTATTCAGGTAAGATGTTCAAGATTGAAAGAGATTCCCTCTGACCACTGTCTAAGATGGTGTGGGGGAAACAACCAGGTGACCTTTGCAGTCTACATTTATGTGCCCCATGTGTAAACATGAGGTAACAGAGTGATGGGCCGTTCTTTGAAGCACCTTGGAGTCTTTCTATTTTCCACTCCATGGCCTATTAGTTTCAGGCGGGGGATGGGGGAGGGAAGGAAAGACAAGACGTTCCCATTGCTAGATACCTCTGGGGTTTCTATTTTGTTGTTGTTATTGCTTCAGAATGTTGATCTTTCATTCTTTTTTGGATGACAAGAAAGTGATTCATGTTCAAGGGGTGGGGTCCCATCCTCTGTTTCACTGACAGCAAAACTGTCAAAAAACCCATCCTTATAAACGCCAACCTGGCAAATGAGACCAAGCCTCCATATGGAAAATCAAAGTAAGGGATTTGGCAGGGAGTTGTAAAGATGGTTTGAATCAGAGGCAGAGACAGCCCATGGATATTGGGGTGGGGGTTTGGGGGCTGTCTGCACCATCGTGCCAAGAAGGCTGGGAGCTTTGGCCAGTGAGTTTTCATTCTTGGGAGAAGACAGGCCCTATTTTTGGTGGAATCCAGATCGTAGCAGGTCTCTGGTTTAAATTCGGCTCATTGGAGGGTCCTCCAAGCTAATTGGGAAGGAGCCAGCTATATTTTCTTTCCTGCTTAATAACAAGGGGGAATTGCTTACAGCTCTGGACTTTATTAGGGGGGAATTTGACATTGTTTTGTTGGACAGAGGCTCCATCCAGGGAGCTAATCTCTCACACCTGTTTGGCTTTGTTACGGAGCCAAGGGTCCCTGGCTTGTTTGCTATTGGTTATTGTAGGGACTGATTAAAAAAAAAGGAAGGAACAGACCAGATAAAGGATGCGGATTTTCCTCCTCAATCTTAACTCTAAAAATCTAGACCTAAAGATGATACAGATGCCAGTGACAGAGTTAATAAGTCCAATGTCAGTGTATGAATTAGGTCCATTCAAAAACACCAGTGCCCAGGTGTAGTGTCACGTGTCTGTAGTCCCAGGTGCTCAGGAGGTTGAGGTGGGAGAATCCCTTAGGCCCAGGAATTCGAGGCTGCAGTGAGTTAAGATCCTGGGTGAAAAAGATCCCATCTCTAAAAACAAAAAAACCCCACAATATCCACAACCCCCTCTCTCCCACAAAAACGCCAATGCCCTCAATACTTATAAAGTATCTGTCATTTGCAAGGCATGGTCCTGGGCCAGTAACTTGTGAGTTAAGCAGAGCTCCTACCCTTTGGGGAGTTATATGTTAGTTATCCCAAGAAAACACTGGAACATGTCTCAGGATTCTAGGAAGTTGGGACTCTCAGCAAAAGGGATTCCTTAAGGAACTGATACTGGCTCCTTGCCTGGGCTTTTTCTTTCACTGGAGTAAACTCCAATGTTATAGGCTATTTCATAAGTCCGGGGAACCTGGCCCTTTATCCTTTGGGGGACATTTTACCCTAATTAGTGCTCTTAGAAGAATGATTAAGAGAACCTGAAGAAAATACAAGGCGAGCGTAAGACACCTGGAGGGAATGGAAAATCGCTCTTCCTGTGGGATGAGCACGTGACAAAGCCTGGGGCCTTCTGGGGACCAGTCACACACATTTCCTCTTCTTGTCATGTGAGCTTTGAAGAAGGAGGAGTCCGCCAATGCTGGAGCAAGGAGCTCTTTGAACAGCTGAAGGCATAATAAAAAGGTGCTGGCTCTTATGGATTGAAGAGCCAGGTGTCTTGCACTTTGATTGGTAGCTCCATCTCTGGACTTGAGGTGTCTGGGTTTGTATTTCAACCAGGGCCAGGCCCACATCATTTGTGGGGCTCAGTGAAAAATGCAAATGCTGGGTCCTGGCCAGGAATCAGCAAGTCATGGGTTCATGACCCCCACCCACAGTAGACTGGAGACCCCCAAGGAGATTGCAACTTCCATCCCAGGACGTGCTCAGAATCTGGATTGGGATTAGGGAGGGGCTCCCCCAGAGGTGGGATTGGCTGCTGCCTTCCCCATCTGGAGATAGCACAGGGTATGCTTCTGACCCTGAGCCTCCATGGGTCTGTGCCCAGCTTCACCACTTACAAGCAGTAAAAGCTTGATAATGACCTAACCTCTTTATGCATTGATTTTTCGGTCAGAGTCATGATGATGACAGCAGCTATCTCAGAGGGATACGGTAAAACATTTAAAACCCTAATACACTTGAAGTGCTCAGAGCAGTGCCTGCCTCTTAACCAGCAGTGCTGTTAACCATTATTATGGAGCTAGATTCACCACTTGCTTTGCTGTGGTAGGGTGTATGCTTGGAGCTATATATTTTTTTCACCCAGTTCTCCCAAAGGGCCCCGACTTGTTCTCTTTGCTCTCTTGTGACCAGTAGCAGGATATTCTAAGATATCTTCTCCAGGCTTTAGGAGGAGACCCATATTAATATAGAACGCAGAATACTCTGCCCCCTCAATACACACACACACACACGTCCACACATACACAGGCACACATAGTCATACAACACAAACACAACACAAACACACATACTCCCCTCAACAGCATTAAATGCTAAGGTGAGGTGTTTTGTTTTGTTTTGTTTTGAGACGGAGTCTCGCTCTGTCGCCCAGGCTGGAGTGCAGTGGCCGGATCTCAGCTCACTGCAAGCTCCGCCTCCCGGGTTTACGCCATTCTCCTGCCTCAGCCTCCCGAGTAGCTGGGACTACAGGTGCCCGCCACCATGCCTGGCTACTTTTTTTGTACTGTTTTTAGTAGAGACGGGGTTTCACCGTGTTAGCCAGGATGGTCTCGATCTCCTGACCTCGTGATCCGCCCGCCTGGGCCTCCCAAAGCTCTGGGATTACAGGCATGAGCCACTGCGCCCGGCCAGGTGAGGTATTTTTTAAAGGGCACCAAGGAGACGAAGGTTCTTTGAGGGTGCTAAGGGTCCCCATGAGCAGCCAGCAGGAGTAACCAACCACTGTCATCCCACCATTCCCATTCAATTACAGAAACTTTTCATTTTCTCTGAATTGTATTTTATTGTTTCTAATAGAATTTTGCTGGAACACATAGAGCTTTGCTATTCTGAAAAAAAAGAAGTATGAAAACCGGCACTTTAATCAATGGTGCTGTAGGACCTTGGCTCTGCCATAGTTATGAGTCTATTGAAATTTTGATTACTCTGGCCAGGGGTGCAGTGGCTGAAGTGGGCACACAGACAGTTCAAACCCTGGCTCTGATATTAAATGCCCTTTACCCAAGGAGGTACAGCTAGTAAGCTTGGCTGGGATTGGCAACATGGCTTGCAGATTCTCTCTCTCCCCACTGAACTGCCTCCTTGCTTAAACTGAGGTCTAAGAGGGATAGAACTTTCCAGAAGAGCTGTTCCAAAAAGAGTATTTTGACTTTCTCATGAGAATCAGAAGACCTGGGTTCTGTTCTTATCTCAGCCATTCTCCATTGTGTGACTTTGGGCAAGCCATATAAGCCTTTTGAACCTTAATATGCTCATCCACAAAGTGGTAATACGCTCTAGTTCATTTTTCCCACAAGAACATTACGAGGCTCACACAATATGGTTTGTAGAAAAGTCCTTTTGGAAACTATAAAACACTATACAGATGTGTGAAAAATGTAAGAGTGTACTCTTGCCTCCTTTGTCTGTTTTTTTTTTTAATTAAATTTTTTTATCTGTGTAAATTTAAGGGAAGCAAGTGCAATTTTGTTACATGGATATATTGAGTAGTGGTGAAGTTTGAGCTTTTAGTGTAGCCATTACCTGAAAAATATACATTGAACCTATTATACAATTTCTCATCCTTCACCCCCCTTCCACTCCCCTACCCTGCCAAATGTCCAATATCTATCATTCTGTATTCCATGTCCGTGCGTACACATTACTACCTTCCATTTATAAGTGAGAACACACAGTATTTGTCTTTCTGGTTTTTTGTGTGTTGTTTCTTGCCTGTCCTTTGATGAGTCTTGTTCTTGGTGACCCTGATGAAACTTGTAGGGCAGGTAGGAATAGCTCACATTGTTTCATTTTTCTACCAATAGCCTTGTTTCTGTGTTTTGTGATCTGCCTCTACTAACCCCAAGTTAAATGATGGACTAAACATATACATGCATGCACATATGCACATACTCCTATACCTCTATTTAATTATCATCCTATAAATTATTCAAATTACCCCCTTTCCTTACATATAGGTATGCTATTGGACAGTAAGTAATGTGATGGTAATTTTTTTAAAATGGGGCCTCACTCTATCACCCAGGCTGGAGTGCAATGGCATGGTCTCAGATCACTGCAACTTCCGCCTCCCAGGTTCACGCAGTTCTCCCGCCTCAGCCTCCTGAGTAGCTGGAACTACAGGTGCGTGCCACAACTCCTGGCTAATTTTTGTATTTTTAGTAGAGACGGGGTTGCCCTATGTTGGCCAGGCTAGTCTTGAACTCCTGACCTCGTGATCTGCCCACCTCTGCCTCCCAAAGTGCTAGGATTACAGGCGTGAGCCACCACAGATGGTAAATATTTAACAACCAGCTCTCAAAAAAAATTCATGTTAATATGGACATAAGTTTACTATAAATTTTATTGATGTAAAGGATGTGTAGCACACAATTTGCAAATAATTATAAAATATTAAATATCCTTTATTATAAATTCCATATACCTGCTTGATTCTCACAAAAGCATTTTACTGATTTTTTTCTTTTGCAGTTGGTGAAAAAGTACAGTTCCAGCATTAGTGCTGGTTGATATTTTCATGTCTGTTGAGAAATGAAAGAATGGCAGGGCATGGTGGTTCAAGCCTGTAATCCCAGCACTTTGGCAGGCGGGCACAACACTTGAGGCCAGGAGTTTGAGACCAGCCTAGCCACTATGGTGAAACTCCATTTCTACTAAAAAATACAAACATTAGCCAGAGGAGGTGGCACTTGTCTGTAACCCCAGCTACTTGGGAGGCTGAGGCAGAAGAATTGCTTGAACCTCGGAGCCAGAGGTTGCAGTGAGCTGAGATCACATCACTGCCCTCCAGCCTGCATGACAGAGTGAGACCCTGTCTCAAAAGAAAGAAAGAGAGAAAGAGAGAGAAAGAGAGAGGAAAAGAGAGAGAGAGAAAGAAAAGGAGAAAGAGAGAAAGAAAGAAAAAGAAAGAGAAAGAAGAAAATAAATGAAAGAATTAAGATGTATGTTGGAAGGTCAGTTCTTAGTCAAATGATGTAAGTTATTTCTTCTCTCAATCAAGGAGTAGTTTTTGAATACTGGAAGAACATTTCGTTAACTTTTTTTTGGTTGTTATTTTGCTACTCACAATGTAAAAACCCTTGACATGATTTACTTTTATGTTTAATCTGCATCATTAATATTTTCTTCATCCCTGTCTCAAGTCTAGACAATTACAAAACTATAAAACCATGATTTATGGCATTTTTAGATTTCCATGGTGTCAGTGTTCCCACCAAGGCCTATTTTAAGCTAAAAATGTGACATAATTGAAATAAGAGCAGGATAGAGATGCATGGTAATCATTAGGACACAGTATTTCCACCATATAAACACAGCAGATGTAAACAACCTCCAGAGTATAGGTAATAGTAAAATAACAAGGAAGTGATGAGCTCATTACCTTTGTTTTTAATACAATTTATTTAGTTTTAAGTTTATAGAATTTAACTTTTAATAGTGGCCGTGTTTAACAACCTCAGCTCAGAAAACTCTCATAAATTTAATAATTGGCTCCTGTGAGTGGGTGTGGAACAGCTCCAGCATACCACTCTGTATTTGTTTTCCTCTTCCTCGTCAATCTGGAATTTTTCAACATTCGGAGAGAGATATTGAGCACTTCTATGTGCTAGATGTCGGGGATTCGGTGACATAGTCCCTGTCTCATGGAGCAAATAGTCTTCTTGAAAATCAAATAAGCAGTGATTTAGAGCAGTGGTGTAAGTGTATCTTTGTGTTTTATTTACAAGAGAGCAGAAGTCCTGTTTGGTGTTAAGGTGCACACTTGTTCCATTCTTTTTTTTTTTTTTTTTTTTTTTTGAGATGGAGTTTCACTTTTGTCGCCCAGGCTGGAGTGCAATGGTGCCATCTCAGCTCGCTACAACCTCTGCCTCTTGGGTTCAAGAGATTCTCATGCCTCAGCCTCCCAAATAGCTGGGATTGCAGGCGCCCGCCACCATACCTGGCTAATTTTTGTGTTTTAGTAGAGATGGGGTTTCACCATGTTGGCCAGGCTGGTCTCAAACTGCTGACCTCAGGTGATCCATTTGCCTTGGTCTCCTGGAGTGCTGTGTGAGCCACCGCGCCCGGCCCCATTTTCCCTTCTTATTTCCCAATTGTCTTGTAGGGGTAGCTCTTTGTGTCAGGGTTTTCCAATTTTCTGACTAAAAATTCTTCCTTTTAATAAAAAGTTTGGCTAAGGAGCTTGACACTAAGGATGATGAGGTGCTGTCTTGAAGTTGCCTTTTGAAGGCTGACTATATTAACAGGTGTGGCACCTGCCTCCTTTGGAAGAAAGGCCCTCTAAACACTTTATGATTTGTATGGACCCAGGAATTCCTTTTCCTTCACTGTCAGAACTGATTCCCCAGACTTCTACCCTCTAACCTGGGCAAGTGCAAATTCTGGATCCCAAGCAAAAATAAATCCATGAATAAAAATTTTCAAATACCCACATACCCTTTGAGAGAATAAAAGAGTTCATGTTGAGAGGGCCTCCTCATTTTGTAGGCTGCCCTGAAATCAGAGGATTTCCAAGCAATGGTTACACCTCTGCTTATGTAAAAAGGTGTGGGGCTTGATCACTTCGTCCAGACACGGATGCACCTGTGCAGGTACATGGGCCTGCAGACACAAGGACACACACACAGGGAGAAAAAGGCTCCCTTCTTGTCTTAACAGATTGTTCATCAAAAAGGGTTAGCAGCGAGTTCTCTGTCATCATGTGTAATGTCCCCTGAAATGACTTGGAAAAGTTTAATTATGTGAGTGCCTTATTTTCAGCTCCTGTTATCTTTTGAACTCTGGGAGGGTGGGGGGATGGGTTACCCCGAAGCTCAGGCTCTTTCTAAAGAGCCTTTGTCTTTCTGCCCAGGTATTAAGTTGGTGGCGCAACAATCCTAGGTACATTTGGTTCACTTTCCTCCACCCCGGCCCTCCCCTCAAGCGCTATCCTGGGTCTGAATGTGGGCCTGTGTTCTGGCCCACCATCCTCAGGCCTGTACAGGGGACCGAAAGAGAATGGGCCACAGGAATGCACCCAGAACAGAGCCAAATTGTTCAAGCTGCATGAAGAAGAAAGAAAAAAACGGGAGGAGGGTGCACGGGGAGGGAGAAGAAGAAAAGCTTTCCTTGTCGGTTCAATTTCTCCGGAGATATTTGGAGGATAACATCGTAATTTTTCAGGGAGGGGCTGCAGGGGGAGCAGAAAACGAGAGAGCCGAGTTTTATCGGCACAGTGGCCCATACAGAAAGGTGACATTTGAGAGAACAATTGCTAGGTTGTTTGGCCACATTTGCTTCTATGAATGAGGCTTAAGAAAAGGTGTCTTTGGATTGCTACTAATAGTCATCTTCATCATTCCTGCTCTCTCTCTCTCTCTTTCTCAGTTCCCTTATGAAATAAGGGCACACAGGTAATAAACAAAGCACTATAAAAGATCGGATTGAGGTATTCTGTGGGCTCATTCAATGTTTGGAGCAAGCTTTCTGCACTCCACTGCCAGTACTTTCCGGCTTCAAAAGCAGCTTCGAGACTGAAGAATAGTAGGCAGGATTAGACTAAGGCCCGGGAGTTCCACAACCCTGCTGAATTTAAAAGAACCATATTCTTGGTCAGCTAAACCACACCCGATGGCCAAGGGGCAGAGGAAAAAATGGCAGGGTAGAGACTCTTGGACTTACTCATTTGGATTTTGGAGTTTTACCTGACTTGGTCAAGCCTCATGCCAGATCCAGGTGAGTAGCTGCCTGGGCTAAAAAGCTGTCAGTTGAATCTTGTTTTTGCTAACCTTGACAGATGATTCACTGTTATCCTTATTTCTTCTCTTTTTGCCTCGATGTAGGCACTAGGGGTGAGTTGCAATCTCCCAGCAGAGTCTGTTCCGGCCACCTGCTGGGGGAGAAGCTGGCCAACCTCTACAAAGGAATTGTATTGATGTGTAGGAATTGGGGGAAGGGAGTTAGGGAGGATAATCAGCAATGGATTGATGGAGACAGGTATGAATGACTCTTCTCCCAAAGGGCAGGCTTTCTTACCACGAATCTTCTTGCTCCTGGCCAGGCCTCTATCCCCTGCCCTTGCCTCCTATACATTTCTCCTTTGCTCTCAATCTGCATGATTCCCCATAAGCAAACAAGGGAGCTGTTGGAAAGTGTGAAGGGCCGCTGCCTGGTTTCCAACACAAGAAAGTTAAGTGAGTGAGCAGCAAGCTGTGGATCGGATTTCCTACGGCATATTGGTACCCAGAGCGCTTATCTAGAAAGTTCATCCACATGAAGGTGCTGCTGAGCTGGGTTCCCACAGGCCGGGCCTCTGGGCTGACAAGTAACTAAAGATGAAAGGGGGACCCAGGGGTTTTGGGGCTCTGTGTTTCATCAGAGCCTCAATATTCTTTATTCTGCTATTGGTTCTCCTTCTCCAGGATTACAATAATCATTACTGGCTATGATCAAGTAATAGACCTGAATGGAGTTCTAACCATTTTGCAGAGAGGAGTACAGAGTTTAAATGGGCTTGTGCCTGTGCTTGTATTTGCACAGGAATGCCCACCCGAATGTGATAGATATACTTCAAATATTTGCTTGACAAAACCTTTAAAATGCCATATTGCTTACGGACAGTAATTGTATCAGTTGCTTAGTTCTAGGCATTCCGAGGAGAAAATTCTTCTAGTAGCTATATATTCCCATCTCTCTTATGACCAGTGAATAATGCCAGAGAGTGGTCTGATGTATACCTTTTATAACACTAGATTCTCCTATATCTACACAATACATTTAGCCTCAGGATTTTAGGTACTTTCCAAATGGACCCATTTATTATTATTATTTTTATTAACCTCCATTTTGTGAGTAGAGAAAATGAGTCATCAGGGGTTTCGGTTATCTTCCAATTATTACACAGAAATCTTTCTGAGGTCTAACTAAAATCTTAGCCTTCCCAGATGACAAACAGATTTGTGTGTGCATGTGTGTTTAAGTGTATGTATTAGAATGTACATCATGGGAGCTGTATACAAACGCAGCGGGTATATCGCTTGTTCTGTTAAGGTGTGTGTATGAGAATAAATAATGGAGAATATTGAGTCATTGTAACTTGGTGACTTCGACTCAGGCTCTAGACTTTTCAACAGAGACTTTTCTGATAGCCTGCTGTGTGAGAAACGAGGCTGAACGCTGCAAAGACATGCTATTAATTCGTAGGAACGGGGTTATATTTAATACCCCATAAAAGTATTTCATAGACACGTACAAAGTTTAATATAGGTCTTCCCACTAATGAACAATAGATGCTTGAAAGCTCCCCCAATTGGCCATTGCATAGAAAATTACCTCTTTATTTGCTCAGCTTTGAGGCTTTTGTTTCCTTTGCTTGTGTTTCCTAAGCAGTATGAATTTCTCTAGAAATAAAAGAGATTTTTAATATGGCTACTCTAAAATAAATCAAGCCTCTGGTTTTAACTGTGCCAGGAACATAGTAGGGAATCAGTAATGGTTTGAAGATTGAAGGAATGATTGAATAGTTCCGTGAACTGTAGGTATTGATTTATGTTAATGTACACCTCTATATTTATTTACACAGGCGTGTGCTTTCTTAAGTGGAGTAGTCAGTTTTTTGACTCAGTTGACAAGTTCTTATCTTAATGTCTCATTTAATTGATCAGCGACTTAAATTCAGTCAGTTAAGCGGTTGCTTTGGTATTTTGTAAATATATAAAAAAAACTTTTGTATCCTTGAAGTTTCCTTCTTTGTATTTCCCATCATCATCTATATTTAATCAATATACATTGAGTAGCTTAAGATAAGCCCTCATTTCTCTGAGACTACAGTTTGAAATATGTGTGCAGTATAAGTCAGGTGTACCAAATCTTGGAACACAATTTAACTTCTTTTCTCATACTTCCTGATGGGAGACCTTGAATGACCAGCAGTGCTAATGGTAGCACAGGGGTCAAAAAATTTATTCCTATAAGGAAAAAGCACATCGTTGCTCAAGAATTCTATAATTAATGCTAACTACAAGTCACAATCTATGGTTGTGTTCTAACAAGCATTTTGCCCAAACAACGCTAGGTGAAGCAGCTGCTAATGTTGTCTGGACCGGACATCTGCTTTTTACAGACTTATGGGGGCATGGGGACCCAGGGCTCAGACACATGCATTATTCACTGTTTCTTTCTCTGCTTATTAGCCTTGTGGGTAAGGGCGGCATTAACCACCAGCCCAGCAGCCTTCGAGAACACCATGGCAAAATTCAAGAAAACACACAGTCTTGTGTTTGGGGCTTTAAGAGACTCTAAGGTGACTTGGTGCTCAGGAGGATTTGAGAACAGATTGGCTTATAGCCATTACTGTTGGCTAATAATTGCACTAATCTTTTCGAGGTGGGGGTTTGTATTCTCCCCTCCTTCAATCTCCAAGACAGAGAACAATGGGCGAATTGTGTTTCTGAACTATTCCATGAGATAGGGTCAGAGACTGCAACTGGGTGGATAAGGTCTTCAGGGGATGACCCACCAGGCGTTAGCCCCAAACCATCGTTAAGAAACCCAGGACCTGAGCATTACAGCTTTGGCCTAATGATAGGGAAGCATTTCCCTAGTGGAGCCATTTCAACAGCAGCTGTTTTGGGGTTCTCAAAGTGTCCTTTGGGTGCTCAGAAGCAAGTGCAGTGCTCACTGGAAGAGAAAGGGTGTGTGTGTTTGACCTGCACATCTCTGCACTTGTGTATGCTGCTTTCTATCCATTTTTCTCTTGCTTAAAATTCACTTAGTAAAACCATTTTGTCTTCTTTAGAATGGATGACATTAAACTCAAATTTGGAATTGCAATGCCACATGGAGATACCTCTGTAGAATGAACCGTGAATGTGTGTGTGTGTGTGTGCGCGCGCGCGCGTGCACGCACACGCAATGGTGGTGGGGACCATATTTGTCTTTAACATTAAAGTCAAGTTGTCAATTCTACTACCAGGAGTTAAAATAATCTACAAGATTAATCTATGCAGAGGGTATATCGTCTGATGTAGAAAGTATCATTTAAATGTAAAGTTGTGATAAGCATGCATCCTGTAATTTAGAAAGTACATGCACAGTAAAAACTTTTGTCTAGAAGGTTCCACTAAGAAGTTCAAAGTTCTTAGATCCAAGGGGCAGGTAAACCTCAGAATACATTTGTCACAGTTCGTCCTAATCTCCTTCAGTTTTCCCAAAACGGGGTCCACGATCATTTTAAACATCCTGGGCCTACCCTTTCCTTTTAGGGAATTTCCATGGGCTAGTTGTTCAAATGTGGGGCATTGAGAAGGCCGGGTCCTTGCCACATACTGATTGGGATAGGTGCAGAGCATTTTATTTCTCCTCTGCCTCTCCACCCAAGGTTTCCCTCCTGCCTGAGAGTTCCAGCCCTTTCTCCATCTGCTGCCTGTTAAGCAGCTGCTGGGTTCAGCAACAAGGAGGCCGGTGTGGCTGGTGGATGGAGAACACTGTTGGTGTAACTTGGCAGGAGGTTGCACGCTGGCACAGAGGGGCAGTGAAAATGAGAGGAGGTGAGAATATCTCCACAGGGTGGGGGGCGGAGGACAGAGAAGGAGGACGACCACTAGGAGACTCACTGGCCCTGGCGGCTGGAGCTCGTAGGGAGCGGCTGGTCCAAATTGGATGGAGATCCAGCAAAGACACAGTGTCTCCCCTCCCAGACCCCAGGAGTTCTCCAGCCTGCATTTTCCAGTTCCCCACGAACATTTCCAAATTAAAAAATAAAATAAAAATACGTGTGGAAAAATACAGTAAAAGTGACAGCGCCTTCCCGGTTTCCGACTGTTCTGTTTTGACTTCACAATCAGCCAAACTGGAGCCCCTGAGTAGCTGGCTTAATTTGTCACCTTGAGTTATTAACCGTTTCCCTGCCTCTCTCGGTGGGTGTCCTCCTGGCTCCTCGCCCTGGCTGGCTCAGTGACCTGTTAATCTTGTGCCCTTTCTCTCGGGCTTATGGCTCTGCCTGGAGAGCCCTGTTTCCCTCTTGGAGTCAAATTTGAATTCATTTCACAGTCACCTCTCAGCTGGTTTTTGCCAAGTGGTGGCTGAAACAGAAGGGTGATGGCAAAGTGCAGGAAAGAATGGCTCCAGAGGCAGCTCTCACGGGGTCCCCGGTGTCCTTTAGAAGTTCAACAGTTCAGTCTATTTCTCTTGGTTAAGGGCCAAGAGGCAGAGGGAGGCTCATTTTAGAACTGGGATGATATAGAATATAGTCTTGGGAAGCAGAGGAGAGCTAATCCTGATACATTTTTCATGTCAGCAAAGTTAGTCTGCGTAGCATTCTATCTCTCTTTCCATTATCTCTGTGTTACTTCATACTTTCATGTCTCATGGAGGCTTGGGACGTTTTTGGAGAATATCCCAAGAACACCATTATCCAATGTTCTCTTTTTCCTCAAGACTTACATACCCCTAATACTGTTCATCCTTGAAGCCTTGTATTTTAGGACATCCAACTTATTAACAAAAGCAATGAATCCAAGTTAATGAATTCTTTGGGGGAGCTACTGGTTTAATGTGTTACTCAGAGTACTAAGGTGTCTTATAGAAACAAATTTAAAATGTATTAAAAATTCTTTTTTATTCTTAAAATATGTAAATTGTCTTATATTTAAAGAGGTAGTATGATTGCATGAATTATAATTCAAAATATAAAATAAAACCACCTCCCCAGCAACTGAGGTCCTTTTCTAGAGGCAACTGCAATGATTAGTTTATTGCTTTTCCTCCCAGAGATGTTTTATGCATATGTGGGCAATTATAAAATCTCTACTGCTTTTATTTATTTTTTGTTATTATTATACTTTAAGTTCTAGGGTACAAATGCACAACCTGCAGGTTTGTTACATAAGTATACATGTGCTGTGTTGGTTTGCTGCACCCATTAAACTCGTCATTTACATTAGGTATTTTTCCTAATGCTATCCCTCCCCCAGCCCCCCACCCCATGACAGGCCCTGGTGTGTGATGTTCCTCGCCCTGTGTCCAAGTGTTCTCATTGTTCAGTTCCCACTTATGAGTGAGAATATGCGGTGTTTGGTTTTCTGTCCTTGTGATAATTTGCTCAGAATGATTGTTTCCAGCTTCATCCATGTCCCTGCAAAGGACATGAACTCATCCTTTTTTATGGCTGCATAGTATTCCATGGTGTATATGTGCCACATTTTCTTAATCTTAATAATTAATATTAATTATCAATAAATGCCATATTTTAGACTAGTTTTAAATTTAAGGAAAAGTTGTAAAGATAATTACAGAGTCCCCATTTATTGCATCATTCAGTTTTCCCTTTTGTTAACGTCTTGTAGTTTTGTGGTACATTTGTCACAGCTAGGGAACCAACATTGGTATATTAGAATTAATTAAATCCCACAGTTTATCAGGTTTCACTACTTCTACCCCAGTGTCCCTTCTCAGTTCCAGGATCCCATCTTGAATTGAGCTCCCATGTCTCCTTAGACGCCTCTGATCTGGGACAGTTTCTCAGACTTTCCTTGTTTTTGATGACCTGGACATTTTTGAGAGGAGCTGGTTTTTTGCAGAAGGTTCCTGAATCTGAGTTCAACTGATGTTTTTCTCATGGTTAGACAAGGGTTTTGAGACAATGACCTCAGAGATGAAGCGCCTTTCTCATCATGTGATATCAAGGGTACGTACTTCAGTATGACTTATCGCTGATGATGTTAACCTTGATCACCTGGCCAAGGTAATGTGTGTCAGGTTTCTCCAGTGTGAGGTTACATCTCCTCACTTCCATACTGCAATCTTTGGGAGAAAGTCACCAAATGCAGCCCAAACTCAATGACTGGAGAATTACGGTCCCTCTCCTTACGGCCCCTTGAATTTTCAACAACATGACAACATACCCTACAGGCTTTGCCTTTTTGTTTGAAACAACACATTTTAGAGATTCTCATGTCAGTAACTCAAGAACTTCCATATTTTCTATTAATTTGCATTTATTCTATGGATGTATGAATACCATCATTGAGCCAACTAGTGATGTCCTTTGTGATGACAGGCATTTAGGTTGCTTCAATATTTTGATCTCGTAAACAATGCTGAAATAAATAACCTGGTACACGCTCAAGTATACCTGCAGAACAAATTTCTGAATGTTAAATGGCTACTTAAAAAGGTGTGATTTATAATTTCATGAGCTATTGCTGTATTGCCTTCCATAGACAGTCAATGTATAAGCCCTCAGTATTACATAATCAGGAAGATACAGTGGATGGAATTTTGGGTTGGCGGAGGACATATTTTTAAATTGGTAGACCATTGAGTGCTTTGGCAAATCTCCTTAAATCACATTACAGCAGGAACAACTATAGAAAATACAATTATTTAGGAGCAACCTGATCTGTGAGCTAATTTAATGAGTCAGGAGCCCAGCCTACATGCTGAAGAGCTCACATGCCTCCTACCTAGTTCCTTAACTAGGTTCTCATTCATGCCCATTCTGTCATGCTCTTGAAACCTTCCTATCTTTGCATAGAACATTATTCTTTCCACTCTCACCTTCTTCCCCAACCAATCATGTACCTGTTGAAAATCTGTATCTTGGCTAGGCTTATGTGACTCATTCTTTGCTATTGTAGCACAGATTCACTCCGTCTACCTTATAGTTATATTTGCACGTGTATATTGCTACATTCAGCCTCTTAAGTTATGGTTATATTGAAGACACTTTTACCTCCCATGTACATTATGAATATGCCAGGGTAAGAGGTTGTGTCTTCTCTTTATTGCATCATTCCCCAAAGGCTCCTGAGCCCAATGTGAAAGGAGTCCACATTGCTAGTAGACTGCTGGCTGCCCCTCTTCTCCTCTGTTCACCTCTATCACCTGCTACAAGAGTCACCTGGGAGGAAATCATTGCTGTGAAGATGTCTGCCTATCCCTGGTTTCTTGGTGCTGAGACTATTTCCTGAAAATAACTTGAGAGGGACAAATATTTTATTTATGGCTAAGTGATAATTTCACAGGGGTAGTGAGGAATAGCTATAAAGATCACCAGAGAGAATTGAAATGATCTGAAACCACTGGAAATCACAGTGGAGTAACTTTTTTTTTTTTTGAGACAGAGTCTCGTTCTGTCGCCCAGGCTGAAGTGTAGTGGCGTGATCTTGGCTCACTGCAACCTCTGCCTCCCAGGTTCAAGCGATTCTTCTGCCTTAGCCTCCCGAGTAGTTGGGACTACAAGCACGCGCCACCACGCCTGGCTAATTTTCCTATTTTTAGTAGAGATAGGGTTTCACCATATTGGCCAGGCTGGTCTCGAACTCCTGACCTCATGATCCGCCCGCCTCGGCCTCCCAAAGTGCTGGGATTACAGGGGTGAGCCACTGTGCCCAGCCCAGAGTGGAGTAACTTTGGGCCACAAAGGCATCGTGGATGGTGGGGACGGTGGCTTCTCTGCTGTGTTGGTGCTGGCTGCCTTGAATTTATTTACTGCAGCCGGGTAAGCTGGCAGCTGAGAAGGTTCTCCCTTTTGACCATTCTGGTATTACACTAGCTGTTTTAGTCTGTCCTGGCTGCTATAAGAAAATACCACACACTGGGTGGCTTAAAAATAACGTAAATGTATTTCTCACAGTTTTGGAGCCTGGAAAGTACAAAATCAAGGCATTAGCAGATATGGTATCTGGTGAGGGTCCACTTTCTGGTTCACAGATGAAGCCTTCTCTCTCTCTTCTTATATGGTGGAATGGATGAGGGCTGTCTCTGGAGCGTGTTTCGTAAGGACACTAATTCCATTCATGAGAGTTTCACCCCTATGACCTAATGATGCCCCAAAGGCCCCACCTCAAATTAATATAATGGTTAGAATTTCAACATATTAATTTGGGGGAAGCACAGATATTTAGACCATAGCACTAGGGTTTTTAAAATTTTCTTCCTGCAAATCCAAGTTGAGACAGACATACTCTGCTCTAATGTAGTTGTCTTTTGTCCAAGTCTCTGGAACCTAGCCTTCCTGAGATCAGAACATTGCGAAAGCCAGACATCTTGCCTTTGGGAACGGGCTTAGTATCATTATTTTGTCTAGTGAAACATCCTCTGTTACACTTCTGCTTTCTAACCCTTTTAGCCCATGTACACATCTATGGAGATAGTTTTATTTCATTTGGTTCTTACTCATTCAATCTGTTTAAATGATAGGATTTTAGAATTAGAAGGTGTCTTGGAACCCCAAAGGAAAATTCTCTCTCAAGGTCACAAAGCTGGTTGCGGAAGTCCAGGGTCATCTCAGACAGGTCTCCAACAGCCATGAGTTAGTTTCTCTCTATCAGACTCCCTTATTTACCAAGTGGCAAATAATAACAACAATAGTGATTAATGGCTGGCACTTATTGAGTACTTTCCATGAACCTATGATACGATAAATGCTTTCCATATATTGTTGTTCCCTTCCTTCCTACTTCCCTTCCTTCCTTCCTTCCTTCCTTCCTTCCTTCCTTCCTTCCTTCCTTCCCTTCCTCCCTCCCTCCCTCCTTTCTTTGCTTCTTTCCTTCTTTCCTTCCTTCTTTCTCAGAGCCTTACTTTGTCACTCAGGCTGGAGTGCAGTGGCACAATCTCAGCTCACTGCAACTTCCAACCCCCAGATTCAAGCAATTCTTCTGCCTCAGCCTCCCGAGTAGCTGGGATTACAAGTGCCTGCCACTGCGCCCGGCTAATTTTTGTATTTTTAGTAGAGACAGGGTTTCACCATCTTGGCCAGGCTGGTCTTGAACTCCTGACCTCATGATCCACCCGCCTCGGCCTCCCAAAGTGCTGGGATTACAGGCATGAGCCACTGCGCCTGGCCCCCATGTATTGTTTTCTTATAACCACTCTCTAAGTCAGGCAACTATCTTTATCCCCATTTAGCAGATGAGGAAATATAGCAAACAGTGATTAAGTTACTTGCTCAAGATCACAGGTCTAATAACAGGTGAAGTCAGGACAGTCAGATTGCTGAGCGTTCACACTTATCCTTGCTATGATGCCTTTCTGTGCTACATTACAGAGCAAAGTAGCACATGGAATGCAGGAAGGACATGGCAGAAACAGTCTCAGCCTTTGAGGGTTTCCATTATAGCCCAGGGGGCAAGATGTGGGGATAGTGTTGCCTATAAAATACACAACACCCAGTTACACTTGAATTCTGGATAGACACTGATTTTTTTTTTTTTCTTCAGTCTAAGTATGTCTCAAACATTGCCTGGGGCATACTTATCCTGAAAAGCGTATTTGTTGTTAATCTGAAATTCAGATTTCACTGGGTATCCTGCAGGTTTATGTGCTCAATCAGGCAAGATTTTATGGGGAAAATAAAGCTTATATGCTACACACTTTTCCTTTTCCTTGACCCCAGATGATCTTCTCTCTGTTCTCCTTTCTTCCTTCTGCACCTCTTGCTATTGGGCCCCTCTCCCTGCTGTGTGCACTCCTTCCAAGATATGCAGCCTTGGGCCACAGCAGCAGGTTCTAGAGCTACGTCCCAGGCTGCCCAGCAGTCAGTGTGAAAACATTTTCCCTTCTCCCTGGGAGCTCAGCCCTGGGGTGTGCCCCGTAACGCCCGAGGCCTTGACGCTCCTGCGGGAACACTCTTCCTCTTGGCTCTCTCCATTTTCTCTACTCAACCTGTACACCACCCCAGACATATTTTACCAGGGTTCTCACCCCATCCAGTCCAGCGGCTTGTGCTGGTTTGCATCAAGTCACTTGGTATTCATTAATATTCACCTACATCCCTGAACCCAAAGGGAATGAGGCAGCAAAGGAGCCTGGCTGCTTCTTTGTCCTCTCTCTGAGATAGGCTTTCATGGGAATCGGATGAGCCGTTGGGGTGGGGTGGGCGGCTGCTCTGAGCACACTAGCTGCAGTCACTGCCTGTGTACTCTCTGGGATGGGGGTGTTCTACGGGCTATTTTAAGGCCAGACTGGTGAATGTTGGGTTCCCCTTCGTTTACCTAGGCTTTCAATATTTTCCCTGGCACAAGCTAAGGTGGTCACAGAATGTGGGAAACCAGGCAAGGGAAAAAATTAATGCAGTGTGATGACGCCCCTGGTAGCTGCTGCTAGATTCCACGGAAAAGATGGGGGGCTTTCTATCTGTGTCCATGGGGTCCTCCTAAAGCTGTTAGCTGTGTTGGCACCTGCTCAACTCCAGAGATGCTGGAAAAAAGAAAACTGGCTGCAAACTTGGTCCACGGCCTGCCTGGTAGCACCAGCTCCACCCATTCCCGTGGAGTGGCTTTGCCCACTGTGAATGCCCCTTTATCGTCAGTGGGCGATAATGACTTTTCAAAAATACTGTGTAGGCCTTGTGTCCTGGATGCCTGTGGCACGAAGGCTCTGCTTCCCTTTCAAGGGTGTTGGCTTAGAAACTCACCCAGAGACCTGAGAAAAATATCTCCACTTGGCAACTCAGGAGGCTGACACCAACCACTTTCTGTTTTTTAGCCTGCTGGCCATGAACTAACTAGTGGACAGTTATTATCAGGGAAGGAAGCAACCTCAGTACTGAGAATTATGCAGCAGGCAAATGACGGTTATCTAAAGTCCCACAGGGAACATTCCCTGTGTCATTTAGACCTGCATGGTAAGGATTTAATTCAGAACCTTCTCCGAGCTGTAGATTGGCTTTGTAGGAATGTCCCCCCTTGGCCTCCTATAGTCTTAGCCTCATTACGGCTTATGGTGGAAATCAAGTCCTCGTGTGGGTCTGAAATTGGGTATGTAGTTGGGTATTGGTCTTTCCCATGGGTCAAGCATTTGTTAAGTGCCTAATGTATACTAGGCACTCGACAGTCACATAATGCTGTGTACCTTATGTCTATCAATCTGCATTCACAACAACTCTGTGTGGTAGGTGTCACTGGATCTGCTCTATAGATGCCATCTTCAGTAACTTGACTATGGTCACCAGACAAGGTCAGCCTGGAAGAACTCTTGTGCAGTGTCTTCTTTTACGCAAAGCCTCCAAAGTAGCAGAACTTTTATCTTGAACATGCATTTTTTCCATCTAACTGCAGCTTTACTCTGGAAAAACAGGTCATACCCAGAGGTGATGGGTCCACTTTAGGATTTTTTTTTTTTTTTTTTTTTGTCATTTATCACATATTAACAACTGAGTTCTATTCAGATACAGGTAATATAATTTCATTACTTTTTAGTGACTGATATGTTTTGGCTTTGGGTCCCCACCCAAATCTCATGTTGAATTGTAATGCTGGGCGAGGGACCCAGTGGGAGGTGATTGGATTATGGTGGCAGACTTTTCCCTTGCTGTTCTTGTGATAGTGAGAACATTCTCACAAGATCTGGTTGTTTTAAAAGTGTGTATCACTTCCCTTTTCACTCCCTCTCTCCTGCTTTGCCATGTGAAAATTGTGCCTGCTTCCCTTTCACCTTCCACCATGATTGTAAGTTTCCTGAGGTCCCCCCAGACAGACTTCCTATACAGCCTGTGGAACCATGAGCCAGCTAAACCTCTGTTCTTTATAAATTACCCAGTTTCAGGTAGTTCTTTATAGCAGTGTGAGAACAGACTAATACAGTGACATCAAGTGAAAAATGCCTCACCCCAAAGCTGTTGTCTCTCTGTCATACCTAGATGGGTTCTGTTGACTGGAGGACCACTTACATCCTCAACTGAGTACAAGATAGAAATAGTTCAATGTGGTCTCCAAATTGACTCACACTGGTCACTGAGATGTCAAAGGCAAACTCTTCTATTAAGAGTGTGAAATGCTCCATGTGAGCTTTTGTTCCTGCAGAGGTAATGCCCAGTGTGCTCATGTTAAGTGCTGCTAACTTACTGGTGGAAAGTGAGCATTGGGAAAGTACTTAGAGTCCTTGATGTTTGACTTAATCTAGGTAAAATCACAATCATGGTTTTACTGATTGTTTGGTCCCCAGAGTGATCCTAATTCCTTGCCCTCCATGAATGTCACCCTCCCTCACTGTGGTGACTATGGGGTAGCCTTCATTTGGAGAGTCCCGAGAGCATGTATAAGTGAAAAAACCCACAGGAATTGGCCTGTGACCACATCTGTTATTAATACCAGTTATGATTTTTAATTAAGTTCTTGACAGTCCAAAGGATCACAGTCTTTTTGTAATAGGCAGACCTTCTCCCTGGTTGGAAGACAGGAGTTAGCAAAGCACAAATATCAAGAAAAAATATTCTGTTCTAGTTCTTACCTCAGAAGACATAAACCCAACTTCCTGGAAAGTATGGAGAGATGGCTAACTCCCCAAACCTACCTGTCATTCTTCCCCCCATGATGAACATTTAATATAACATTATGCAGATTTGGGGGCAAGTTGGTTGTTTACTTTTACTGCTTATCCTTTTGCCAAGCTTTCTGCATGTTCTTTATATTGCTCATCAAAGGCCATTCATTCCATACCATTTCTCAAGAACCTGCTGTGGACAAATCCCTATGCTTGGTGCTCTGAAGGACATAGATGGGGTCAAGGATAAGCAAGGGAGACTCAATGACTATACTAAAAACAAGCGAACAACTGTAAGGCAACAAACAGACTGTGCAACCATGGTACTGACACTGTATCACAAACCATACGTTCTTCTGCCAAAATGCAATTAATGCTCCCAGAAATGAATTAGAATAGTACATCCTGTTCCTGCAAATGCCCTAGTTTGCTGAGGATAATGGCTTCCAGCTCCATCCATGTCCCTTCAAAGGACATGATCTCGTTCCTGTTTATGGCTTCATAGTATTCAATGGTGTAAATGTACCACATTTTCTTTAGCCAGTCTATCACTGATGGACATTTGGGTTGATTCCATGTCTTTGCTATTGTGAATAGTGCTGCAATGAACATACACATGCATGTATCTTTGTAACAGAATGATTTATATTCTTTTGGGTATATACCCAGTAATGGGATTGCTGGGTCAAATGGGGAGGGAAAGCATTAGGAAAAATAGCTAATGCATGCTGGGCTTAATACCTAGGTGATGGGTTGATAGGTGCAGCAAACCACCACGGCACATGTTTACCTATGTAACAAACCTGCACATGTACCCCAGAAATTAAAATAAAAATTTTAAAAAAGTACATTCACTACTTCATTCTGATATTCACTCAACAAGTACTTCCTGAGGGTCTTTAATGTCAAACTTCTGCATTAAGCCCTAAGAAGAAAGTAGAATGGTGAAAGATAAGCTCTCCCCTTCCAAGAGCTTATAATTAGGCCGGTAGGAGATATTATAAGTAGGTCTTTCTTATATTGTTATTGTATAGAATAAATAGGGAGTCTGCTGTTTACGGGGAAATTTATGTTTGAAATGCCAACACACATATCAAATTCAAACAGACATCACTCTTTTCTAGGCACTCATAGATTAAAAATGTATGAAAATTTAAAATAAGAGAGAAGAAAGTTTGACACTAAAATCAATGATGTTTTAAGCATTTCTCTGTGATAAGATCTCCAATCGACGAGGAATGTGTAGATGCACAGGAAGGGTAAGGTCATGGAATGTATTTCATCAGGGCAACAAACCCTCCTGTGTGGCTTAGATTCAAGGCAGCTTTAGTAGAACTTGAAGGTGACAGACATACCTCCAGGAAAGAGTGGGGCTTAAGCAGAGTGGAAATAGGGAGAGAGGAAGTCCACACTGTGGTGGGAATGGAGGACAGGAAAAGATTCTTCTAATGTGAATGGAGGAGCAAAGCTGTGGGGTAAGGAAAGAGAAGGATAAAAGGAAGGAATAAATGTAGGGTATGAGTGCTAGCTAGACTGAGGGCTTTTGTTTTAAATCAAAACAGACTTTTATATAGGTCAAATCTGTGCATGATACAAAAATCAAAAGGTCCAATAAACATATTGTGCAAATTCAGTCCCCTCCTGGCCTTCGCTCCTAGCCATCCAGTCCCCTACCCCACAGGCACCAGTGGTGCTTCTGGTTATCCTTCCAGGGATAGTATGTGCATTTATTCAAGCACTAGAACAGTGGTTCCCAACCTGGGGTGATTTTACCCTCCAGGGAACACCTGGAAATGTCTGGAGACATTTTTGATGGTGATAATGGAGAGGGTGGTGGTCTGTGGGTGGAGTGCTAACATCTGGTGGATAGAAACTAAGGATGTTGCTAAACATCTTATAATGCACAAAACACATACAATGTAGTTAGAAAGGTTATAGAGAGGAAGGAGATAGATTTACTACTGCCCAGACTATTAGGCACTTTGACATTTTTAATTTAAAATATAACTTGGAGACTTTTTATTTAATTCAACACACACAGAATGGCTTGTATGGATGTAAAAATACCAAAACACAGACAGCTGTCTTTGTAAAGCTCTATAATATTCTATTATATGGCTATGCCATAATTTTCTTCCCCCATTGTTGGACATTAGGTTTTTTTCTCACAGTCTTTTGCATTATTCGGCACAGCATTAGAGACAATGCTTTTACATTCACCTTTCTGTAGATCTGAAAGTATATTTGTTAAGATTAATTCCTGGAAGTAGAATTGCGGGGTCAAGGAGGGTGTATGTTTGAATTCTGATAGATATTTAGACTAATATTAAATTTGCTATGATCAAGTTTTTTTTT
>NW_016807991.1:126351-174372 GCF_001698545.2 Rhinopithecus bieti | reverse complement strand
TTTTTTTTTTTTTTTTTTTTTTTTTTTTTTTTTTTTTTTTTTTTTTTTAAGATATTACACCTGCTGTTCTTTGTTTTAGATGTCTGGATATATGTTCTGGTACTGTGGGCAACAGAAACAGCACAATGCAGTGCTTTCTCAACTTGCACAATCTTAGGAAATACTTTGGGGGCTTGTTAAAAATATAAATTCTCTGCCCCTCTGCCTACACCAAGCAAATCGGAATCTTCAGAAGAGGGATCTGGGAAGCAACGTGAACAAAGCCAGGCAAATTTGGTCAACTATCAGCATGACAAGGTAATGTCCCAGATTTTGATGTGGGGCTCAGGGTAGATGTAATTCAGAGTCATGGGAAAGTGACAGGAAATCCTTATAGCACAGATACTTGGGAGGCTTAATGAGCTGTGTTAGTTTCATCCTTGGAAGTATTTCACAAGAGCCCAGCTTCTTCCTGTTGGAAAAGGTTAGGCAAGATCTGCACAGAGGCAGGTGGTCAGGTATAGAGAGGGTAGGTAGAGGGTTGGGAGGTGGCAGTAGATTAACAGACCTCTGTTTCATTTCTCATTCATGTACTGCATGACCCTCTGCCTATGTTTTATATCAAAAGTGTTCCTCTTTAAAGGTTAGGCAATATCTGTATGAGGCAGGTGGCCAGGTATGGAGGGTAGGTAGAGGGTTGGGAGGTAGGGGCAGATTAACAAATTTATGACCCTCTACCTGTGTTTTACATCAAAAGTACTCCTCTTCATAATAATTACGCCAGCTAATGACTATAGAGAACTTTCTGTGCCTGGCCCTCTGCTCTGTTGTTTACATACATTACCTTTACTTCTTATAATGGTGTGATGTGGTAGGTCACTTCTTATTTCTTCATTTTGGATATGGAAACTGAGGGTCCCCAGGATTAAGTGATATGCCCAAGTTAACCCATTCTATCAGTAGTATAGCCAAGGACTGGAATTCAGATCTGTTAGATACCAAGACTGTGATCTTTGCAAATTCACTGCACATACTTTAAAAAAGGGAGTAGGAAAAACCACAGAACAAACAAGCCGATATGGAGAGTCTATTTACACATTTCTACCTTGAAACTAAGGAAACATTATTTTAGCACAGAAAGTAAAATTTGCATTTAGCATAAAGATAAAAATAGGAGATATAGATATGCCATATTGTCAGCTGACCACTTCCAAACCTCCAGAAATCTCGCTTCACTTTCCTCTTAGCGTTTATTTGGTTAAAAACTTTGAGGAATACTGTACTCTATTCAGTCACTGACATTCACCTCTCAGTTTGTACACTTAACACAAGACATGCCATGAAAAACATTTGTACCTTCAAAACAGCGTGGTATCAAAACACGTAAAGCAAACACTGTTAGAATATGCAAGAACAATTTGGGCAGAAAACACACTTGCAAACCCAAACAAGCACAAAACCACAAAAACAGCAAATGGAGTAACTTCTGTTGAAAAGTGCTCCTTCTTGAATATCTTTTTCCTTCTTTTCTCAGGTAAAAATGGTGCTACCCTTGGAAATCCAAGAGCAGCTTCAAGAGTCAATGACACCAGCAATCCCTAAAGCTGGAGAATTTATGCCCACGGAAGTCTGTAGCATTTCGCAAACCGTGAGGCTGAGGAATAGACCTAGTTCCTGCAGCAGATCAAAATTGTAGCCCATTTCCTTTCCATGAAAAGAACTTCTACGGAGACAGTAGGTTTCCTATTGGATTGTTGTCAGATGAATTGACCTTGTCTCTTTTCAACCCTTACTCTCGGAAAGATGCAGAAATGCAGCAACTATTGCAGGGATTCCGTAAGACCAAGCAGCTGTCTCCATAGCAGGGTGATGTTGCCTTTAGTAATAATTATAATGATAAAAATATCATCTGATATTTATGGAACAATGCCAAGCACTAGAACTGTGGTTCTCAACCAGGGGCAATTTTACCTTCCCAGGGGACACTTGGAAATGTCTGGAGACATTTTTGATGGTGATGATGGAGAAGATGGCAGTCTGTGGGTGGGGTGCTAACATCTGGTGGATAGAAACTAAGGATGTTGCTAAACATCCTGTAATGCACAAGACAGTGTCCCTAACCTCCAACAAAGAATTATCCCACACAAAATGAAAAGAGTGTTATGGCTGAACAACCTTTCAGTAGACTGAGGCTTGTACACATATTTAGCCTTCAAAATAACCCTATAAGACACACAGTTATTGCCCCCACTTTACAGATGAGAATATTTAAGCTTGAAAGAACTAGCTCTAATTGTTTTGATCTTTGAATGCTCTCAGGTTTCTTTCTTAAGATCTATTTGGGGGGCCGGGCGCGGTGGCTCAAGCCTGTAATCCCAGCACTTTGGGAGGCCAAGGCGAGCAGATCACGAGGTCAGGAAATCGAGACCATCCTGGCTAACACGGTGAAACCCCATCTTTACTAAAAATACAAAAAATTAGCCAGGCATGGTGGCGAGCGCCTGTAATCCCAGCTACTCGGGAGGCTGAGGCGAGAGAATGGCGTGAACCTGGAAGGAGGAGCTTAGATCACGCCACTGCACTCCAGCCTGGGCAACAGAGTGAGACTGCATCACAAACAAACAAACAAAAGAACTATTTGGGTCTATGGTCATTGCAGAACATTTAGGTTTGTTCAGTGGCTGGGAATTGGTTCCCTCAAATGTCAGCATGGAAGTTATTCAGCTCAAGCTGACCTAATCCCGCTCCCATTCTGCTGACTAACAGCTGGTGGCTGGAGCTGCGGGGAGAAGATATTATATAATGTCTACAGAAGTAATGAAAAGTTGATTTAACTGCTAAGATAAGCAACCAGCAAGACAGAGAGAATTTACACTGATTTAAAAATATGTTTGCTGAGCATAGTATCTAGACTGCCCCCCATGCCCTCTGTTGTTTATTCCTGACCTCTGATAGTGCTGTGGCATGTGCTGTTGAGAAATCAGAGGTCTCAATGCCATGAGAATCAGACAAGAGGCAATCTCTACACTGTAACCACATACAGAATTAGGTCATTGAATTCCAAGAGTGTTGGGTCCTTTGGAAGACAACCTCTGTTATTCTTTTTTTTTTTCCTTTTTGATAAATGCCTAGCTCCTTGTCAAAATATTTATGACTACAGACAGGAAAATCAGACTTTTTCTTTTGAACCATTTCTCTGCATCTGGGTTGGATGTTGACTACTTCTTCTCTTTCCTCTGCTCTTTTTCTATCCTTTTCCCTATTTTTTTCAACCTTTTTCACAGTTGTTTCTATTTCCTTCTTCTCCCCTGTCCTTGTAATACCTTCCCTGTGCACCAGGCAAGTCAGTATGGTTGGGTCAATAAGGGCAAAGACCTCTTTAGTGTGGTGGGAAGTCACCAACTTTGAAGTCTTTTGTAAATGAATAACCCCCCCTCTGAAAGTTTTCGAAACCTAAGCTGGGTACAACAGGGTACAAATATAAATAATTTCTCCCCTCACAATTTTCAAAAACTTTCTATCCTAACCAGCTATCTGCCTTGTCCTACTGCTCATGCACATTTAAATGTTATTATCACTTTGACTAACTGATTTCAATGAAATTCAAAATACATGTTAATTTAACAAACATTGATTAATCATGTATTATGGACCAGGTTGTATATTATGGGCTGTGAGAGGTAGCAGGATGAATATGTTGTAACCTCTGCCCTGTAGGAACTTAACATTTTGGTGGGGAAAATGAGTAAATAGACATCCAGTTGTTACTACAGGTTGAGGTATTCATTATCAATTGCTGTGAAACAAATCACCCCAAAAACTTTGTGGCTTAAGATAACACACATTTATCATCTCACAGTTTCTGTAAGTCAGGAATCCAGATATGGTTTTACTTAGTCTTCTCATTTCAAGATTTCTCATAAGCCTTCAATCAAGGTGTTAGTATAATATCTGTGGTCTTATCTGAAACCTCAACTAGAGAAAGGTTCACCCATATGGTTGTTGGCAGGATTCAGTTATTTGACCATTGTTGGAAGAAGGTCTTGTTTTCTCACCAGCCACTGACTGGAGGCCACCCTCATTTCCTTGCCACATGAGCCTCTCCAGCACTGCAGCTTGCTTCTTCAAAGCATACAAGCTGAGAAGGCAATTGAGAGAGGCTGCGAACAAAACAAAAGTTACAGCTTTGTCTGAACTAATTTTGGAAGTGACAGCTCATCACTTGTGTGTATTCAATTGATTAGAAGAAAACCACTAAGTCCAGCCCACATTCAAGAAGAGAGGATTACATCAGGGCTTGAATACCGGGAGAGGAGATCATTAGGAGCTGTCTCAGAACTGCCTACCTATAAGGTTTAAGAGAATATTAAAGAGAGGCTCAAAGAAGCTGTGATTAGCCAGGCACAACGGCTCACGCCTGTAATCCCAGCACTTTGGGAGGCCTAGGCAGGCAGATCATGAGGTCAAGAGATCGAGACCATCCTGGCCAACACGGTGAAATCCTGTCTCTACTAAAAATACAAAAATTAGCTGGGTGTGGTGGTGTGTGCCAGTAGTCCCAGCAACTCAGGAGGCTGAGGCAGGAAAATCTCTTGAACCCAGGAGGTGGAAGTTGCAGTGAGCCAAGATCGCACCATTCCACTCTAGCCTAGCAACAGAGTGAGACTCCATCTAAATAAATAAATAAATAGAAGCTGTGATTGTGTGAAAGCAGGGAGTGGTAAAGACATCTTATTTTTAAAAGGGGATATGTTTTACTCTACTGATACTAGACTGCTCTAGTAGGTTTGCATCTACCCAGTGGTTTATGGAATAATCCCAGACCTCCAGAATTTGTGATTGGAGTGTTGGTGGCTAACTACTTAAAGTATTATGTCTCTAGTCATGATGAAACATGAAGCTGCAACAGTGTCCCCAAAGCCACATTTATGGTTGTTCTTTTCAGGCTCTGTCTCAAGGAATTTTTTGTAATCAAAAGGTCATTCAGTTGTTTATAGTTGTTATTACAGTTGACCCTTAAACAATGCAGGGGTTAGGGGCCCCAACACCCCATGCAGTCAAAAGTTGGCGTATAACTTTTGACCCCCCAAAAACTTAACTAATAGGCTACTATTGACTGGAAGTCTTATTGGTAACAAACAGTTGATTATACAAGTTTTGTATGTTATATGTATTATACACTGTATTCTTACAATAGACTTGAGGGCCGGGTGCGGTGGCTCGAGCCTGTAATCCCAGCACTTTGGGAGGCTGAGACGGGCGGATCACGAGGTCAGGAGATCGAGACCATCCTGGTGAACACGGTGAAACCCCGTCTCTACTAAAAAATACAAAAAACTAGCCGGGCGAGGTGGCGGGCGCCTGTAGTCCCAGCTACTCGGGAGGCTGAGGCAGGAGAATGGCGTGAACCCAGGAGGCGGAGCTTGCAGTGAGCTGAGATCTAGCCACTGCACTCCAGCCTGGGCGACAGAGGGAGACTCCATCTCAAAAAAAAAAAAACAAAAAACAAACAAAAAAAAGACTTGAGAAAGAAATGTTATTAAGAAAATAATAAAGAACAGAAAATATATTTATTTTTCATTAAGTGGAAGCAGAACATCATAAAGGTCTTCATCCTTATCTTCACACTGAGTAGGCTGAGGAGGAAGAGGAAGAGGAGGGTTTGGTCTTGCTGTCTTAGGAGTGGCAGAAGCAGAAGAAAATCCAAGTATAAGTGAACCTGCACGGGTCACACCTATGTTGTTCAAGTGTCAATTGTATATTTATATGCATTTTTTGTATCAGTTAATGCTAGATAATGAAACTCAAGGATGAATTACCTTTGAGGGATTAGATAATAAAGTTCAAAAACAAGTAAGATTTACCTTTGAGGGCTTCTCCTCCATCAAGACCAGGAGTTCAACTATGTCCTTTGGGTTAAATCTGCCCCATCTCGTCTGTTTCTGAATAGCTAATGAGATTTAAAAGAGATAGTTTTACATTTTTTAGCATTTGAAAACAAATAAAAAATATTTTATGGCGTGAAAACGATATGAAATTTAAATTGTAGTGCATATAAAGTGTTGGAATGGAGCCATGCCCATTTGTTTTCATATTGTCTCCTATAGACTGAATGTCTGTGTCCTCCCAGAATTCTTTTTTTTTTTGAGACGGAGTCTCGCTCTGTCGCCCAGGCTGGAGTGCAGTGGCCAGATCTCAGCTCACTGCAAGCTCCGCCTCCCGGGTTTACGCCATTCTCCTACCTCAGCCTCTGGAGTCGCTGGGACTACAGGCGCCCGCCACCTCGCCCGGCTAGTTTTATGTATTTTTTAGTAGAGACGGGGTTTCACCGTGTTAGCCAGGATGGTCTTGATCTCCTGACCTTGTGATCCGCCCGTCTCGGCCTCCCAAAGTGCTGGGATTACAGGCTTGAGCCACCGTGCCCGGCCTCCTCCCAGAATTCTTATGTTCAAATCTATTCCCCAATGTGATGGTATTTGGAGGCAGGGCCTTTGGGAGGTGATTAGGTGATATTGTTTGGCTGTGTCTCCACCCAAATCTCATCTTGAATTCCCATGTGTTGTGGGAGGGACCTGGTGGGAGGTAATTGAATCATGGGGGTAGGTCTTTCCTGTGCTGTTCTCGTGATAGTGAGTAAGTCTCATGAGATATGATGGTTTTAAAAATGGGAGTTTCTCTGCACAAGCTCTCCCTCTTTACCTGCTGCCATCCATGTAAGATGTGACTTGCTTTTCCTTGCCTTCTGCCATGATTGTGAGGCTTCCCCAGCTACATGAAACTGTAAGTCCATTAAACCTCCTTCTTTAGTGAATTGCCCAGTCTCAGGTATGTCTTTATCAGCAGCATGAAAACGTATTGTATTAGGTCAGGAGGGTGAAGTCCTCATGCATGGGATTAGTACTCTTATAAAAATAGATCCCAGAGGGCTCCCTTTTCCCTTCTGCCATGTGAGGACAGAGAGAAGACACCACCTACAAACCAGGAGGTAGGCTTTAACCAGATGCGGAATCCACTAGAGCCTTGAACTTAGACTTCTCAGCTTCTAGAACTGTGAGAAATAAATGTCCATTGTGTACAAGCCACTCAGGCCACGGTATTCTTTAATAGCAGCCCAAACAGACATCATCTATGGTTGCTTTTGCAAAAGCAGCAGACTTGAGTAGTTGCCACAGAGACCATATGACCTGCAAAGCCTAAAAATTTTTACTATCTGGCACTGTTAAGAGAACATTTGCCCGCCTTTGGTCTAGAGGAAGATGGACATGCAAACAAATGATTATTGCACTGTGGTAAGTGGTATACTGGCCTTACAGACAAAAGACATCAAGGAGCACAGAGCAGGAGTCTGAAATCTTTGTGGCGGTCTCCTCGAGGATAAGTAGGAGTTTTCCCAAAATGGGAGGAGTAAAGAGAGAACAATCAATCTCAAGAGTTTGACCCATTTATGCCTAGTGTTCCATTATTGGAATGCTAAGCATGTGGGAGTTATTTATATCCTACTACTCAAGATCATCACCAAGATCTGATTGCAAAAATTGCAACCTCAGGCATAAATGGGTCAAGTTGGTAATCACATACTTCTTAGAGAGTGAGGTACTCCCTGAAATCACTGGCAAAACCCTGTGTTTATGTACATATGTGTGCTTTTCCCACCTTAGGGATAGAGTTTATCTCTTTCAATAGGTTTTCAACAACTTAAGAACCACTACTGTGGTCGGACATGGCAGCCCATGCAAAGTCACAAAGATGTAATATAGAGAACAGCACACTCATGGGGTCAACAGTGAGATCAGCAAGAACATAGAACAGATTTCTATGGAGGAGAGTGGGAAATGAGGCTAAAAAGATGTCACCCAACATCAGGGGGAGCACACAGGATGGGGGTGGGGCAGAGGTCTGAGGCTGATTCAATACAGGATGAAGGACTAATTAGTACAAGGAGAGTGAACAACATCAAGTTAAACAGATGTGGACTTTGCTCTCAGGTGGCTACTCCATCAAATGCAGTTGGTGGACAGGCAAGAAGAACCCAGCTAGCCTGCAGAGAGGCTGTGGGTTGGTAGTTCATTGTGTTAAGAATAGAAGGGCTCACCAGATGGTCAACTGTTTTTTTTTTTTTTTGTCTGCTGTTTAAAAATTGATCCAAATATTTGTGCTTATTTATGGGATACCTACGATATTTTGTTACATGCATAGACTGTGTTTAACGGTCACATCAGAGTATTTGAAGTGTCCACAACTGTTAGTATTTATCATTTCTATGTATGGATCATCTCAGGTCCTCTCTTCTAGGTATTTTTAAATACACAATACCTTGTTAACTATAGCAGATAACCAGCTCTTTAATCAATCCTTGGTCAAATCTCCATTTCATATGCCCCTCCGAACCAAAACAACATTGACTAAATCTGCCTCTGGCCCTGTGAAAGGCCAGCCAAACAGCAAGAGGCCAGCACAAGACATAGCTTCCTCTTCCTAGAGCTGAGACTTCACTTTTGAGTGTACTGTGGGGCACACAGAACAACATCGAACTCCCAGGTGATGGGAGGGAGAGCTCCTAGGACTCGGGAAACGGAGCCTATAGATGTGAGGTGTGTGAGGAGCTGGGGTGGGGATGTAATGGTTTTCACTGGATTCCTTTTTATATTTTATTTAGATTAAGTTCTGCTCAGCAGGGTGATTTCTTAATTAGAGCTGCCCAGCCAAGCAGACCTCCAGCTCAGACCCCTGTGCTGCCTTCTAAGATTTCATGAGGGACCTTGTCCTGCCTTATTTCCTGAGTTCTAATATTTGAATAGTATGCAGTGGATTTCAATGGGAGGAAAAGACATGTAATTTAATCATCTTTATTAGATTTTGCCTGTGGATGGGGAGAGGAGGAGGAAGCAGGAGGGACATGGGTCCTTTCTTAATTTTCTTTTTCTTTTTCTCTACCTTTCTTCCAGTGGTCAAAGGAGGATGAGGATCAATGGCCTTTTTTCCTCCCCCCACCACTCTTTTTTTTTTTTTTTAAACAAAGAAGCAAAGTGAGAACATTAAGCCCTAAAGAGAACTGTGTTCATTGCAGGACTTTTTGAGGTCTGGTTAAGCCATTTATATAAAGAAATTACACAGTTCCTCTTTGGTAAACTCAATTCTGAGAGTGAGTGTGACAGGCCTACAGCTTTTCGTTCTCTTCCTCACTCCAGAAGTTGCGGACTACGTTCAGCAAGACCTCACCACATGGAGGAAAATTAAAGAGATAAACAGTCCATGGTGTATCCCCTTGCCCCACCATAAATTGACATCATTTTGTGCACAATCCAGGGAGAAGAGAAGACCAGAAGCTCACAAACCATCTGAGAGAAGGAAGGGAGCTTTGTCATGTTGCCATCTGAGGCAAGTATATTTGGGATGGGACAGGCAAGCTGAATAGGAATGAACAAGAGCACTTGGTCAACAAATACACAAATCTACTAAGGTTTTTCAAGAAAGAGAGACAAAATTCAGCATGGCTCACCAAAAGAAAAGAAAAGAAAAAAATTTGTCCAGAATTCTCCCAATTGTCCTGCTAGATACACACACACACACACACACACACACACACACACACACACACACACCAGCCTATAATCCCCCCCACCTCATGCCCCTATTCTGTTGATCTTTCCTCACTTAAAAATTATCAGAAAAGAATTTATTCATTTGGGAGGATTCCAGGCACTACATTTATGTTGAGTTCAGATGAAATGGGATCCAGACTTTTCAAACTGTACTGTTTTACAGATAAAACATAAAGGCAGAACTTCATTATCTGGAGACACTGCCCTTTCTTTTTTCTCCTGCCTTTTGTTTCTGAGCAATTTTAAGCTTGTTTGGAAAGTATCATAACAGGGGCAGAGCGTTTTTTACCACATCTACTTCAGGAGGGTTTTTAATACAGAATAATAAAATTATTGCTAAACAGATGGAAGAGTTTTACTAAAGCTAGAAAAGACACTTTTACTAATACACCCTATAGGCTGATCTCAATTCTTTCATTGTTAAGAATGCTTGGTCTGAGAGAGTTGTATTTATGTGCCAAATGGCTTTATTAAATCATTATATTAACACAGAAAAAGTCCTATTACAATGACTGTCTCTGTATGATCAAAACTTGTCCATGATCCTGCTGATAGCCTATTTATTCTGAAATTTAAAAAGGTAACATTCCAGTACAGCCTAATGTTTGGCCAAGTTTTACAAATGCATTATAATATGGCTGGAAGGGTTACTATGTCCTAGCCAGGAAAGGCCTAAGTTTTATCAGGGCAGTAGTCCCCAGACAAAAAGAAAACTGTGAAAAAGAGACCTCTCTCATCCACTCATAGAAACTAATCCCTGGCAACATTGTAATGATTTCACCTGTAGAAATACAATGGGTCTGTGATGTCTACTTTGATTAATAATAATAATAATAATAGTAATAATAAAACAAAACAAAACCCAGGGTAATCTCAGTGCTTTGGGAGGCTGAGGCAGAAGAAACACTTAAGGCCACAAGTTTGAGGCCAGTCTGGGCAACATAGCAAGACCCTGATAAATTAAAAACTTACCTAGGCATGGTGGCTTGTGCCTGTAATTTCAGCTGCTTAGAAGGCTGATGTAGGAGGATTGCCTGAGCTCGAGAGTTTGAGGCTACAGTGATCTATGATCATGCCACTGCACTCCAGCCTGAGTGACAGAGCAAGACCCTGACCCCTCCCTCCCCTGCCCCACACCGACCAAAAGAATCCCAAGTGACAAATTTAAAGGCAAATTAATTGCACTGGTGAATCCAGAACTATGGCATGTGAAAAGAGTTTAAAAAGCCAAGAGAAGCAAAGTTTGTTGTATACTGGATTTGGAAACCGAATTAAACAGAGAAACACACACAATTTTTGAATGTAAAATTAATACATGTTGATTATAGAAGAAAAAAAAAAACCACTCCTAAGCCTACCACTGAAAAAGCATATTTGTTTTGGCCGCTCAAGATTGATTTCTGCCTTCATGTGGAAGTAAGTTTAAAGGCTCTGTGTTAGGGCATAGTCTAGAAACAGGGGGTCCCATGGGCATCAGGAAAACTTACAAAGGGAAGAGATAGAACTAGTTCCATCTCTCCATGTTTTAGAGAACTGGGGCACTAGGTCAGCCAGGTAAGGCCAGGTCAGAGGAGGGTCCCGATGAAGCTTGAGATGCAGAGGGATGGTGCATGAGTGAAGACCTTGGGTAGCACCAACGTGTGGTGGCAGAGGTGGGGCGGATGTGGCTGATGTCAGGGAGAGAATGGGGAGCATGCACAGGGCTCAGTCCTATACATACACTGAAAATCCTTTAGCCTTTCAAAGATTATTAACCCAAATCACCTTTCTTTCTTACTCCAGATGACTCAGTCTCTGATATAATTGCTAAGTATCTGCCGTGTTAAAAATAAACATTTGAGAATCCAGGGTGATTTTTCTCTTTTCTTTTGAGTTGTAATTGCGATGTACTTATGGCCTGCCATGACGTGAGGTCTGGCTTAGATTAGCCCCTGGCTGAGAGACCTGTGCTAATTTAGTGCCTGCAATTATGCCTGCCTCTAATTGTGTTCTGCTCTTTGTAGGACGTGCCCTTTGAGTTTCTCTGCAATAGCAGCAACGGTTATGCTGGGTCATCTATACTTTCTTGCCCCAGGCCCCTTGTGACACACATTGGTGAGACAACTGGCCAGGATTAGGGGTATGATCTGTGACCCTGAAACAGAGTGAAATTGATTGGCAATGAGGGATGAGGGGGGTGATCCTATGAAAATTGTAAGCACCGTAAGTATTCTAATATCTGACCCCCCACTGCCATGGATGTGCACCTGCCTCCCAGCTGTAAAGATGCTTCCAATAAAAGAATCAAAAAGGAAAACATGCAGAAAAACAAACATTTTTGTATTAGTGCATTTGTCTGAGGTGTCATCCAGCTGTAGCTTCAGAGTAGGAATGTACATGTCAATTGAGAACTGAGAAGGATCAGCCTTTGCTTTCTGTCTGCAGAGCCTGGCAAAGGGGTAACAAGCTGCATAGTTCATTGCTGGCAAAATAAACCACTATGTAATTATAAACAAGAGTGGGTGGGTGAGTCGAAAGATGGGTGGATGGGTGAGTGGGTGGGTCCCCTTCCTGATGTATAAAAACAGAACTCCTAGGTTTGGGGTTCATGTTACAATTGGACTCCAGGAAAACAGACTATACATTCAAAATAATTCTAAACCAGCTTTAAAATATAAATTAAAAAGTATTTTCCCTCTAGCACATTTGAATATTATTTACTAAGAGAAAGAAGAACAGGCTACATGCCATCTTCGATAGCTCCCGCATGCTCCTAGATTCACAAATGATACCAGGGAAGCCACTGCTTGCCTCTGTGCCTTTGAAGAGGCGGGGGTTGTAGTGGGAAGTCTGAAAGCTCACCATCACGGAGCTCCAACTTCTTCCTGAGATGGGGCACTTGGCTGTGAAGCCACAGGAGGCTGGAGGGGTAGAGGCTGGGGGCAGGAAGAGGAGGAAGTGAGGAAGGGGCCGATGCCCGGGAGGGCTCTGGGAGAGTAACCAATTCCTTCACTGGGGGCAGGCGGGAGTTTCCAGGGTCATTATGGGGCAACCTGTGAAGGGAGGGGAGGAAAGAGATTTCCGGAAGTCTCCCGCTCTCCCCCCTGCCTGCTTCCCTCCTTCCCCTAGCGGTTGATTGCGAGGAGCAGCGGAAGGAAGGATGTATCAAACCGAAAGAAGAAAGAACCCCTGCCAGTCGCCCCCATGACATCCGACTCTGAACGGCAGCGATCTCGAGGCTGCGGCGTGTCGCAGATTAACAGCAGCGAGGGCAGGAGGCAAATCAGATGCTGCAAGAGCTGACTGTTTTCTTTAGCCCTGAGAGCTGACTGTAGGCACAGGTTGCATATCAAAGGCAACAGGAATCAGTCCGTGGCAATATTACATCAGGTCCTGGACTAGTGGTGGTGTTGGTTGGGGGGGTGGGCGGTGGGGTCCAAGTCCTAAAAGATGTCAGTCAAACACCAGCTGAGCTTCTAGACCTCCTTCTGTGGCCCTGCTTCTGAGCAAGTATGCAAATAATACAGTCAGGCTCTATCTCCTGCAATTAGCACAAGGGAGGGCTGAGTAACTAACTGGGAAGACTTAGCCTTCTCCCTGTGGTTAGCTTGAAAGGCTTTGAAGTGTAACTTTTGTTTTGGTTTGCTTGCTTTCCCCCTGCATAGAAATTTTCCTAAGGGAAAGGTGGGTCTAAACTACCTTTAAAATGAGTTTTCACTCCCTGAACAAGGCTTGTAAAAGCTTGAGAGAAAATGCCAGGAGAAAGCATGGAAACTTTTTGGTGATAAACTATGGACACATAATCAGCGGACAGCCGCTAACCCCAGTAGCTGCATGCTTGCTGTCATCTTCATCTACCTGAGCAAAACTTCGGGAACATGTTTATGCTGAATCTCCAGAGACAGCAAGAGAAGCCCAGCTTGGGAGAAATGACTGGACCTTGATTACTTAGGCTAAAAAGAGATCAATTTGTGGTAGGACTATCTGTCTATTTATGTCTGCACATTCATCAGGTTTGCCTAGGAAAGGAGTCTGAGAAAATGTGTTGGAATTGGGCATTTCTGATGTCTATCCTATTCCCTGCCTTGTTTGATAACACTTTCTCCAGTCCCCAGATCTCATTTTAGGAAATGAGACTTGTTATCAGGCGTCCTAGAGCCTCCATATTTTCTGAGTCTTTCTGTGTCTGCCAGCTCCATTGACGTTGTTACTGTTGCTGGTTTTCCTCTTCCTTATATTTTCTGTGAAAATGCTTAGGAGTTTTTAAGAACTGGTGGCCACCAGAGAGATTAAACATTGTAAACAATATAAAGCAAAGGAATCTTAGTGTGTTCTCTTTGGGGTGTGTCATTGCTGTACAGCTTTTCTTTTATCCTAAGAAACCCTAATCATCATCTGTGGTGGGAGGGGTTGGAGGCGAAGGGATGGCTAGTTGAGGGGGGCGGGCAATTTGTGCTATACCTGTCTCTGACAGTCTTTTAACTTTTCATTTGTCTATGCAAATTTCTTGTAAAAGAGCTGTGTCCAGAACTGGTTCCTTCCGGTGGGTTCTTGGTCTCGCTGACTTCAAGCATGAAGCCATGGACCCCTGCAGTGAGTGTTAAAGATGGTGTGTCCGGAGTTTGTTCCTTCCAACCTTCAGATGTGTCCGGAGTTTCTTCCTTCTGGTGGGTTCATGATCTCGATGACTTAAGGAGTGAAGCCATAGACCATCCCAGTGAGTGTTACAGCTCATAAAGGTAGTGTGGACCCAAAGAGTGAGCAGCAGCAGCAGCAAGATTTATTGTGAAGAGGGAAAGCACAATCTTTCCGCAGCATGAAAGGGGAACCAAATAGGCTGCCGCTGCTGGCTTGGGTGGCCAGCTTTTAGTCCCTTATTTGGCCCCGCCCACATCCTGCTGATTGTTCCATTTTGCAGAGTGCTGATTGGTCTGTTTTTACAGAGTGCTGATTGGTCTGTTTTTACAGAGTGCTGATTGGTGCTTTTACAAACCTTTGCTAGACACAGAGTCCTGATTGGTGCGTTTTTACAGAGTGCTGATCGGTGCATTTACAAACCTTTAGCTAGACACAGAGCACTAATTGGTGTGTTTACAATCTTTTAGCTAGACAGAAAAGTTCTCCAAGTCTCCACCCCACCCAGAAGCCCAGCCGGCTTCACCTCTCAAAGTTATGACGTTTTTATTCATTCACTCGTTCACTTAGCCATTCAACAGACATATGCCCAGCACATGCCTTGAGTAGGACAAAGCTGAACGCTGTTTTTAAAAGGTATGTTTCTGTAAAGATGCACTCTTCCTTGACCACCAGACCCTGCCAAACCTTTGAGAGAGTGCCTCTGAGAAAGAATGAGCAAGGGGAACTATCCCATTGGAAGGGAACTCTTGTGTCCTCATCCCTCCTGAGATAGAGGTGATTATGGGCGTCTTCTAAAGCACTAAGAACTGGAAGGTCTCCTTAAGGGGGTGAGGGATATGACTTTTGAAAATAGTAGTAACAACAGTTTCTGTGGGGATAGTTTATGAGAGTTCGCAGAACCCTTTCACGTGCGTTACTAGAATGAGCGTTGGGTTGAAGATTAGGCAGACGTGCTTCCAATAATACTTTTGAAGCACTGAACACATGGTGTGTTTCACCAAGAAGTTAACAATTGTTCACAGTTGTAGTATCTGTGAACACATGTCCCAAATGATCAGATGAGCTAACGTGACCAAAGAGGAGAGGCTTGAAATCTCTTTCACTTGGTTCCATCTCCTTATTTTGTCACTAACCTAGTGTGTGTGGTCATCCATTTACAAAACACACAGAGATGAAAAACTAACTTAAAAAATCAGGGCCGGGCACGGTGGCTCACACCTGTAAACCCAGCACTTTGGGAGGCCGAGGCAGGTGGATCATGAGGTCAGGAAATGGAGACCATCGTGGCTAACATGGTAAAACCCCATCTCTACCAAAAATACAAAAAATTAGCCAGGCGTGGTGGCACGTGCCTGTAGTCCCAGCTACTCAGGAGGCTGAGGCAGAAGAATCGCTTGAACACAGGAGGTGGAGGTTGCAGTGAGCCAAGATCGCGTCACTGCACTGCAGCCTGGGCGACAGAGCAAGTCTCTGGCTCAAAAAAAAAATATAATATATATATAGGAGACTACTAATTAGTTTGTGGTGGTGCTGTGTTGTAAAGGTCGTGTTGTGTGTGTATAATATTTATAATAATATATTCCTTATTGTAAATGAAGGTTGGGATTAATTTCTCACTATAGAATACTAATAGAATGAAAATTGTTATTTACATATGGTGATGATTCAAGGGGATCAAGATCTTGATTTCAGGGATATTGGGTTGCTATCGTTCCTCCTGGGTGTTTTCTTGGACCCAGAGTCAACATTTAAAACAAAACAAAACAAAAACACCTACTGGTTCTCGAGTTTTGACCCTTGTGTCATTTATCATCAGAAGTCATGGGATCCACAATTATAGGACCCAGGACTGAGTTAATCTTTGAGGGATAAATTGTGGCACATTCTGTTTTTGAGGGCTGTTCCAAATCTAAATATCTTTGTCAGTGATTTATGATCTTCTGTGATTGTTTATTTAGTTCCCTTGGTCTAAAAAAAAAGAAAAGAAAAGAAAAGAAAAAAGTCAGCCTTTAGGGTCAGCCTTCAGTGAACAGCGGCTGGACATCTCAACAGCCTCAGCCCAGCCTTGGGCTTCTGCTGAGATGCAAGCATAATGACCAGGAATGTGATCTGTCCCCAGCCAGATGGTCAATAGCTGGAAATACTACTCCCTACACGGTAACTACAATCTAGGGGAGGTTGAGAGGGACGATCAGCAAACCCGGTTGATCTAAATGGATTTCCACTCCACGTTCAAGCATTTTGGGTTTGACAAAACCCCCAATACTTCGAGCCCCGGGCATTTTTTCCATTAATATTTTAAACCGATGTTCATGTCAAGGGAAATTTAATACGTAGGTTTCTGATTCATTTACACTTAACTCATCAAAATATTGTTCTGTAAGAGATGATCGGTGTCCAAGAAATCTTAAGAGCCTTTTTATAAGCTTTTAAACTTCTTTTAAACATTAAGAAACAGAAGTTGCAGTCTCCCCAATGTAAACAGGAGTGAATCCCTGGTGGGGGGGAAGGAAGGTGGGAGGGTGGAGAGGGTGGATATAAGGCGCCAAGACACACTGACCTCAGTCCTTGAGGGACAAGAAAGTGGAGCCCAGGACTTTCCAGTCCCCACCTAGTGATCAACGTCTCACCCACAGTCAGGGGAGCAAACTGCTGGTTCTACTTTTTTGAATTCTGAAGGCAAAGGCAAGCTTTTTTTTAGGGGTCCTGCTGTTGGCAGAGAAAGCTCCCAAGAGTTCTGCTGCAGAGAAGAAGGATATAGACTCCAAAATTTGACTTCCAGGCAAGGCCTCCCCCCACCCTCTTTTTCCCCCTTCAAAGAAAGTGCTCATAATGTATCCTTTCATTTATAATTTTATGAAGGTCTCAATTGAACATGTAAAGAAAGTGGAAAATTCTAAGTTGCCATGGATGTTTGGCATTTTCCTACTATACTAAAATCTACTTTCTGCCCCAAGCAAAATGGTTTCAGAGATTCCAATAAAAGGGGGTGGAAGACAGTGAGGGCGGAGGTCTGGAATCAGAGTCTTCATGAAATATATTTGTATTTTAATTATTTGAATATGATCGACTTCTGTTTCACCCTATTTCACTTGGCTTCCTATGGTAAAATACAGCTCCTTTGCATTTCATAAAGCTTGTAACCTGTGTAAATGAACACTCACGTGTTTTATCTTGTTTTACTCGTGCTTCTACAAAATGATAAATGTAGCAGAATTCAGCATCTCTTGTTTAGGTTTGTTTATTTGTTATATTGTTTTATTTTCCTCTTGTGTTTTCTTAAAAGAGGGAAAGCTTGAGAATAAATCAGCAATGATAAAATTTTGTTCTGTTTTCGGAGTTTTAAAAAATTCTCATAATTTCAAGTAAATACAGAAAGCATTCATATTCAGAAAAGGAGCCAAGGAAAAATGTTAGACACCACTTTAGAGTTGTCCAAGATAACATTTACAAAGTGGTGGCTTTTTTCTTGGTCTAAGTTTTAATCTATCGGTATTAGCAATATCTGCTTTTCTCCTGCCTTGCTTTATACAGATTCATGATTTTCTAAAAATTGATGTTTTACTCAAATCGAGGTAGGTTCTTTTCTACTGTCTTACATGACTTTGGGTGGATAGACCAAGATTATTTATACGCTGTAGAAGTCGATGGTATTAAATCCGCTCGAGAAGTAAGAGAAGTCAGAGGCTAAGTTATGAAAAACCTTTGTCAAAAGACTGTAGGGTGAATGTGGTTTTTGCATCCAATGCTTTACCTGTGGTTCTAATATGGTTTTTGTGTATTCGTCTTCTGCAGGGACCTTTTCAGTAGAGCCTCTTAAGACACATGTTTTGGAATGCAGTCAAATGCGTGCTGCTGTATGACCAGCCTATTCGGTAAGGAATGCCCAAAAATTCTGTCTTGTCAGATTTAGATGTGGAGATTGTTTTGAGGAAATTGCATGTAGAAATTCTTCCATGAGTTCTGATAGGAACATGAAAACCATCCTTCTGAAAAACGGGATAGACATCTGAGTACTTTGAAACACTCATCTACTACTATTGTTGAAGTGTTTCTTTTTTTGAGTAACATTTTAAATAGTATTACTGTTACCCTAATTATACTATTGTTTATTTCACGGTTAAATTCTCTGCATCTGTTTTTTTCTTTTGAGAAAAGCTAATATGACATATATCTTCATAACTGCTATTGCCTTTTAAAAAATCACTTTTTAAATGATGAATTTTACAACATCCCTGAAAGCTTAGGTTTGAGGTGTGTGCCTCTTACTATCATGAGGTATCAGTGCTGATCTCTAATGTTGCTTTTGTGCTATTTGAATTATCAATTGGCAAAGGAAATTCTTGTCCATGGAAGATATGACTACACATATTTTCAGCAAGGTTTTAAATTTTTTTCTCTGTTGAGTTAAAGTTTTGTAAAAAGAAAAATCAACTGATGTTAATTGTGCTGACACCTATTAAATAATTATTTGGTTGGTTTTGTGATCATTCCATGTGACTGTCACAATTGCCCCAATTCATAGTTGAGAAAACTGTGGCTTTAAAAACTCGTGTGATGCAGCTATTGATTAGGTAAAACAGTACGACTCCTTGCAGTGCTGGGTAACTGGAGCATGTTGGCTGGACGATCTCTTTGTGATGATGTTTGTGTTATCCCAGCATTAGAATGGGGACTTAATTGACAAACAGAACTGTTTACATTTTCTTTGACATAGTATTTTTTAAGTTCAGAAGAATAATTTTTATACCCAAAGCCACATTTGCTCATATCCGTTGTACAGGTATATTTCTAGTTATTATTTGTTCATTGATTCACTCACTTAATGAATGCTGACTCTTAGCTGAATAAGGCTGGAAATAGGCAAGGCGCCTGGCTTTGAGTATATAATCAAATAGGGGAAGTAATACAGAAATAATTAGAAAATCATGTAAGAAGGTCTAATACAAGTATTTTACAAAACAACTAGCTTTATCGTATGACTTTCAACTTGAACATGATTTCCTATTTAGGATACCATTTTACCAAGAATGCAGGAAGTTAAGCCTTCATAATATTTACAAACACTCCAGAGTTAACTTTTTTTCTGCCCTATAAATATCACCTCAAGTATTTGGTTTTGCCATAAAACATCGGATAAGCCCAATTTGAAATGTGATTCCTAATTCCGGAAAAATGCAAATGCTACTAAAAGATAAGCTTCATTTTCAGTTCCTTTATGGCTGTTAGTCACCAGAAGAAGGGAGAGTCAATTTCCAATTTATTTCCAATGTTAAAACCTTCATTTTGAACATTGTTTTTCATTCTAGTTATAGCTACATCCAACCTCTTTGCAATGGTTGGAGACCCTTCACTAAATTGCCCTCTTCTTTATGGACTGTTAAACTAGCAGAAAGCACTAATTAAATGATCATTAGCTTGAGGATGATTGATTACACTTAGGTTTACATGTTGCCTTTTATGTTCAAAGAACTGCTTAAGCATCAACTAATTAATCTGCAAGTGAAGAATACTTCCAGCATTACTCTATAATTAGACAATCTCAGGAGGAAACAAGAGGATTTCAAAGGGGAGTCAGATGGTTTTGCACACCGCTACCTCATTTATTTTTTCATTGCTCAGGTAAAATGGCCAGACCTGAATCCAGTTGCCAACTCATTATTCTTATTTACAAATAAATTCATTTTAAAAAGGCTAAAGTTGTATAACAGATGATGAGCTGGAAATAAAAACAAATGAATAACCAAAAGTAATGCCTTTCATCTCAGCTGTTTGGGTTATTTCTAACACTTTATTCCCCATACAGAGTGAAATTAAGCAAGTCTGTTTCATGACATGTGGTAGACTGTCCTTTCTCTCTTTTCTTTCCCACCATACTCTTATTTGCAAGTTATTGCTGTATATGTGTGTGTGTGGGGGTAGAGAATTAATACTTATTTTGGGCTTTGGTTTCCAAAGTAGTAAGTATTTGAGATAGGACAGATCAAAATATATATGAGGGGCTGACAAACAGAATTTCATAAATATTTTTGGGAAACAAATGTTTGTGACCATAAGAATGATTGATTGATAGAATGTTGGGAATCTATTTGGTGTAATGATGCATACATTGAAGTAGAATATATCTTTGTAAATTCATCCCAAAATTATATTTAAAACCATAATGACTTTTGCACCAACCCAATACACAAAACAAGGACCTTGAATAGTAATAAAAGATAATCGTTTTACTCAGGCATCTCATCTGTATATATGGGTCAGTAGGACAGCTCTGACCTATATATACAAATTAGGTAGGATATTAAAATGATACTACAATGTCAAGCCTGTGTTGGTCAGATGGTTATTTATCAAACTTTCCTTGAAGCATAAGAAGTCTTCTGAGCTTTACAAAATAGAGGGATGTAGCAGTAAGCAAATTCAGTTCAAGTTTCTGTTTTTGGTTGGTTTCAGATGAGCTTGTGTCGAATGCTAAATTTTCCCTAATTCAGCAACTAGCTTGCATATGAACATTAAGTGTTTGTGGGGGAAACTTCACCATTTATTTTTTTGAAAACTTATAGCTATGCATTGATTTGCGTTAACGTCTCTCCCCCACTTCACCTAATCACAGTAAATTAAAGTGATGATCTGTTTTTAGGTTAGAATTTGCTAAGTGAGTGTCTTTGGGAGCAGTCACTTAATTTTCTCACTAGGAGTATGCAGTTTCTAACCTGTCAAGGACAGCTTAGATTTACCATGCCACACAGGCATTCTGATACAAAATTCAAAAAGTTGGGATTGTTAGGAGAGCTAGAAAGCACAGATTGCACTCAGTTGGACAAAGATAAACAGAAAGCATGTTTTTTTATGAAATCGGAGATTAAATGAGTTGATGGAATCAAGCCTAGACAGCCACATAAGCCAGAGTGGAAAATTATAGACTAAAATGCATCTGATATGAAGAGAATGACTCTCTCCAAAACCCTCACTTTTATTTGATTCAAGGAGTCTTTATAAGCTCAGCAAACCCTAAGATTTTAAAAAGAAAAACAAAAGCCTCCAAATAGCATGGCTTTCATCCAGCGCTTTTGTGATTTACAAGTGACCAGATTTAAAACTTTAATCATCTCACACCTAGGGATTTTTTGGGTTTGTTTTAATTTGTAAGGCATGTTCACAGACAAAATGACTCACAAAAAACAAAATCAGCCTAAACCCCCGATTGGCCCTATTCTTCTGTCAAACCAAGACAGTCAATTTTGCCCTGGGATTTCAGAGTGTCCCCAAGTGGCCCTTGTATTGATGCAATGTTCATCTTGCAGCTATAATCCCTGGTTTCTTTTGAAGTATACTTAAGCTCTTGTTTAAGTAAATCCATTCACGGACAATTATTTAAGAGACGGGAAAATCATTTTTCCACGTGAAACCTTTCTTCCTGAGCGTCCTTATAACTTGAGATGATAACTTCTTTGGTCGACTCCATGCCATGGATCCCACTCTGTGAACCTGTTTTATAGAGGCAGTATAACAGGTGATGTGAAGCCTTGATATACATTTGGAAGTTATGTGGAAGCTAAGAAAGTGCCCTTTGGGAAGCCCTGGTCACTCCTGAAATTGTAATTCATAGAAAGTTACTGGAGCTAAGACTTATTTTAGGGGAAATAGAAAAGAAAGTAATAGAACTATGAAGATCAGGTCTTGATCCTTTCAGAGTTGCTAATGCTAATGTCATTGTTCTTATTTTTCTTTCAAAGATGGAATGACACTAGTTAGAAAAATAAAAGTCTGTTATTTAACATTTCAGATTATGCCTCCAAATCCTATGGAAGTGTAACAGCCATAGAGCAGACAAACACCAACAGCATCAACAACAGAGAAACTCAGTCCAGGAGGATATGAAACCCTTTGTAATAAAGAAAGCAACAGCCATGAACATTTGTGTACATGTGTCTTTATGGTAGAATGACTTCTATTCATTTGAGTACATACCCAGCAATGGGATTGCTGGGTCGAATGGTTCTGTTTTTAGCTCTTTGAGGAATCATTACACTGCTTTCCACAATGGTTGAAGTAATTTACACTCCCACCAACAATGTATAAGTGTTCCCTTCTCTCTGCAAACCTGCCAGCATCTATTTTTTCTTTTTTAAACTTTTTTTGTAGTAGCCATTTTGACTTGTGTGAGATGGTATCTCATTATGGTTTTGATTCGCATTTCTCTCATGATCATTGATGCTGAGCATTTTTTTCATATGCTTGTTGGCTGCATGTACACCTTTTGAAAAATGTCTGTTCATTTCATTTGCAAAGTTTCATTTCATTTCCTTTGCCCACTGCAGCACTATTCACAATAGCAAAGATATGGAATCAACCTAAATCTCCATCAATGACAGATTGGACAAGAAAAATGTGGTACATATACACCACGGAATGCTATACAAGCATAAAAAAGAACAAGATCGTGTCTTTTGTGGGAACATGGATGGAACTAGGGGCTATTATCCTTGGTAAACTAACACAGGAACAGAAAACCAAATACTGCATATTCTCACTTATAAGTGGGAGAAAAATGATGAGAACTCATGAACACAAAGAAGGGAACAACAGACACCGGGTCTACTTGAGGGTGGAAGATGGGAGGAGGGAGAAGAGCAGAAAAAATAACTAAGCTTCGTACCTGAGTGATGAAAAGATCTGTACATCAGACTTCTGTGACACAAGTTTACCTATGTAACAAACCTGTGTTTGTACCCTTGAACCTAAAAGTTTAAAAAAAGAGAAAGCAACAGCTAACTTCATCCATTCACTGATGTGCTACTACTTTCTCCCATAGGAAGATGCTCTCCATAGCTGGTATCTTATAGGGATTTAAAAGCACAGGTTGAAAAGTCCCTACTGGCCTCGCCACCCTTGGTACTCCTCTGACTTCAGTTCTTTCATTTGCAAAATGGAATTGAGCACCTTCCTCGTGGAGGGTGACCAGCAGGCCCAGCTTGCCCAGGACACTCAGTTATAGCCAGTGATATGGTTTGACTGTGTCTCCATCCAAATATCACCTTAAATTGTAATAATCTCCACGTGTCAAGGGGGGGCCAGGTGGAGATGATTGAATCATGGAGGTGGTTTTCCCCATACTGTTCTTGTGGTAGTGAGTAAGTCTCATGAGATCTGATGGCTTTATAAATCAGATTTCCCCAGCACAATCTCTCTTGCCTGCCACCATGTAAGACGTGACTTTGCTCCTGTTTTGCCTTCCACCATGATTGTGAGACCTCTCCAGCCACGTGGAACTGTGAGTCCATTATACCTCTTTTTCTTTATAAATTACCCAGTCTTGGATATTTCTTTTTTAGCAGCGTGAGAACACACAAATACAGCCAAGTTCCAGGGAACCCATCAATGCTGAGCAAACTGATACATTTTATCACCCTCTATGAGAAACAAATGAGAAAATGTGTGTAATATATATAGCAGTCCCTGGCACATAAGAAAAGCCCAATTTATGTTAGCTGTTATTAAATGGATTGGAGGGGGTCAAACTTGGTCTTCTTTCCCCCAGCCCCCCAACATATGCATTTTATAAAATAAGAAAGAAATGCAACTTTTCACGACCAGATGTCAGATTGGGTCACAATCTTCCTGATGACCTTGAGGGACTTGGAGCAGTGTGTCATCCATCCAGGGCAGAGTGTGGAGTGTAAACAGGATGGGAATTGAACAGTCACATAAACTAGGGCATTTTGTTTTTCTCATGTTCTCTGTGCTGTGCTGATGTGGATTTCATCTCAGCCCAATTCTTCCTATGGATACTTTCAGTCCTAAGCTTCTGGGGTACCACATTTTCAACTTTATAAGGTTGGTGCAAAAGTAATCGCAGTTGCCATTAAAAGTAATGGTGACCAGGCGTGGTGACTCATGCTTGTAATCCCAGCACTCTGAGAGACTGAGGTGGGCGGATCACGAGGTCAGGAGCTCAAGACCATCCTGGCTAACATGGTGACATCCTGTCTCTACTAAAAATACAAAAAATGAGCCGGGTGTGGTGACAGGTGCCTGTAGTCCCAGCTACTTGGGAGGCTGAGGCAGGAGATTCACTTGAATCCAGGAGGCGGAGCTTGTCGTGAGCCAAGATCACAGCACTGCATTCCAGCCTGGATATCTCCAGTCTAAAAAATAAAACAAAAAAAAAAAAAAAAAAAAAAAAAAAAAGTAATTGGCAAAAACCACCAATTATTTTGTACCAACCTAATGCTTTCCTTCATCATCAAAATAGCCAACACATATTTCGACTCTTTCTATGTCACAGGGTGATCTTTAATCACTTTTAGATTTTTACATATATTAACTCATTAAACCTAACAGCAACCCAGGAAGTACGCAACTGTTGTTTTTCCCCATTTTGCAGATGAGGGACACAGAGAGATGGGAGAAACATGCCCAGGGTTTAAACATTTTAGTTGTCAGGAGCAAAGATGGCCAAAATCAAAGGAGGGACCCGGACCACCTTTCATCCTTACATTTCCTCCCTATGTCAGGAGACAAGATGCAAATCAAGGAGGACCGACCACTTTCAGTCTTACTTTCCTCACCTATAAAATGGCCCAATACGAACTGCTCACCTTATTCGTAGGGCTGTTGAAAGAATCAGATGATTTGGTGTACAGGAAAACACGTTATTAGTTTTCACGTATTAGGCAAATATGCCCTCATTATTTTTTCATCAGACTTTTATTTGCTCACTCTTGCTGTATAGTCTGAAATGACAAACATTTTGAGAGACAATAGGACTGCCCCAACAAGGTAGATCCTTTCTGTAATCAGGGAAACAAAGCCTTATTTCTTTGGAACCCTCCCCATGGGGATGAAACTTAGAGCAAAGAATTGTCCCAAACTTAGGTCAGTGATGGCCCCACCTTTCCCCCTCTTTCAAATAGCACTTGTTGCTACGAGACGCAAAACACAAAATGAGGTCCCCGGCACCACCTTTGCTCAGCACAAAAGTGGACCGTGCCGCTTTGAAGATGGGAAACAGATGATAAAGTTTAGGCAGGTATTGAGTTACCATTCTGCAGCCTCAAACTGAAAACTAATTAGAATTCAGGCCTGTTTCTAAGAAGCCAACCAAACAACGATGTCCTTAGAACGCATAGTAAAAAAAGCTGATCATTCGAGCTTGGGTTTGCTTTGGATTAGAAAGTTCAGCAGAGACGGTGTGTGAGCACTATGCAAACTATTCACTATTCTCCAGTCCCTGTGTGCACACACCCACATGACGCTCACTCTGATTAATGAAGGCTATGTATGAACACTGACATGGGCATTGGAGCTCCAGAAGCATTAGAAATTTCCCCAGGTGTAGCTAGTTTATTTTCAGGTGTAGACAGGATGGTCATTAAAAACAGAGCCAGATTTGGTCTCCTACCTAAACTCAACACCTCCTCTGCCCCTCCCCTGGCAGCATTTTTATGCCTGTGAAGCCTGTCTTTTCCTTGTTGGGCATGCAAACCTTTCACTCATCAGAGGCCCAGAGTTCTTTGGAAGCCTCGGATGTGTCAGTATCAGTAAACTAATGGAAGCCATGTGTTCGCAGAATGGAAAAAACCTGGCATCCTAAGGCCCCAGACATGTCTTGCCATAAACAGGTCTAAAGCAGAGACTCTTTGAGTCCTTTTCTCTTCATAGTAGGTTGTTGGCCACCCTGCTGATTAGCTGTTGATAATGCTATTTCAAATGATTCCATTCCTAAACATGAAGCTCTCATTCTCCAAGGGCAAGGGAAGCAGCTAAGATTTGTTGACTATATATTAGGTGCTATGCAATTTAATAATTTAATGATGAGCACAATGATTACATCGCCCGCTGTGTATTCGGTGCATAGGCCTGCTAAGAGCCCTATGTTGACTGATTTATTTAATCCTGACCCCAAGTTGGGAGGTAGGTATTGTCGTCCCATTTTATGGAAAGGAAACCCTTCCTCAGGAGGGTTGAGTGATGTGTCTACTGGTGTTCAGGAGTGGGTTGGGAGAGCTCCTATACTTGGTGTACTTCTTTTCTTCCCCGGGGCACAGTAACTTGGAAAGATATGAATTATGGTGCTAATTTTATAACTAAGAAAGCTGAAATTTAGAGAGTTTGAATAAATTTTCTAAAAACATGTGACTATCTGGTAAATGACAGCAGAGAGGAGATACTCACATAGTCTACAAAAGTCAGTGTATTCTGCTGTGTTTTGCCACAGGGCAGAATTTCTAAGGGGAGAAGGGTTAGATTTCCCAACAGTCAGACCAGGTGAAGTGCACACTTACTGTACCGCATCATATACTGAAGCATCAAAAGAGAAGTTTTTAAAAGAATTTGGTTATTCATGGAAATGCCACATTATCAAAGTAGTCATTAAGGAAACCGAAATCTTTCAGACTTCTTGGTTAGGTATTTTATATTTTTGTATCTTCAGTAAAAAACAATGTCAAAATCTCAGTGGCTGAAAATAACTAAGATGTATTGTTTACTTATACTACACATTCACCATGTGATACGGTTAGGCTTTGTGTTCCCACCCAAATCTCATCTTGAATTGTAATCACCATAATCCCCGTGTGTCAAGGGAGAGACCAGGTGGAGGTAATTGAATAATGGGGGTGGTTTCTCCCATGTGTTCTCGTAATAGTGAGTTCTCACGAGATCGATAGTTTTATAAGGGGCTCTTCCCCCCCACCTTTGCTGAGCACTTCTCCTTCCTACCACCTTGTGAAGAAGGTGCCTTGCCGCTTCTCTGCTTTCCACCATGATTGTAAGTTTCCTGAAGCCTCCCCAGCCATGCTGAACTGTGAGTCAATTAAACCTCTTTCCTTTATAGATTACCCAGTCTCAGGCAGTTCTTTACAGCACTGTGAAAACGGACTAATATACCATGGGTCAGCCAGCAAGAGTGTGGGACGACAGGGTAGGGTAAGGTGGTTCAGTGCCACTTTGTCCTCATCAGGGGAAGAAATATGGAAGACTTTCCACCAACTGGAATATCCCTGGCCTCAGTGGCATAGAGGAGGCAGTACGGGAAGGTTTGTATTGACTCTTAAAGTCTTCTGCCTGAAAGTGTCTCCTTTCTTGTTCATGTTCCCTTGGCCAAAGCAAATCTCGTGGCATACCTGACTTCGAGGAGATGGGCAGTGGCATTGCCCTCATATGCATGGAAGGAGAAAAACCATCATATTGAGGAACAAATTCACAATCACCATTTTGCAGATAGGTAGTGGAGTGAAGAGGATAGTAATTTTTTTAGTGCTCAGAGCCCTCAAATGTGTTAATCCTTCCCAGATGGGGAGGAGGGAAACCTGGTAGCTCCCCTTTGCATTTGAATAAATGCAAACAGTAAGACTATACAATCCCTTCTCCTCCTCCAGACTCCATGATTCCTACAATTCTCCTTCAAACCTGGATGGCAACTAACAAGGATCGGTCTTCTCACTGCAATAGAAGCTGAGTTTATGGCCTTTCCCACCCATAGACTCAGGGCTGCTTTCTTAGGGAGTTTTGTGTGCAGCCTTGACATCTGGATTGTCTTCAGAGTGAATCCTTGCTGCTCTTGGCATGAAAACAGCTCCAAGCATGGAGCTGATCCTCTGCAGGGCGATCACACTGGCTGTTAGCTTCCCTTCCTGTCCTCTCTTCCCCAGCCCTTGTTGACCATCTCTTCCCACACAGCATCTGAATCCTTGGGAGCAGACTGAGGGTGGCCACTTTGGAGCCAAGGGGTTCTAAAGCCTCTCAATTAAAAGATGCCAAGTGAAACTTAGGAGTCATCTGAGGGTTTCATCTTTTCTCACTAACTTATGGGACATCCCTCTTTGCTTCGACTACCTCATTATAAAAACCAACTGCCCTCCCAAGGAGCAATCTGCTGTCCAGTCAGCTACAGTTAGCTCACAATGCAACCTGGTCCCCAAGGCTCCAAGACCCGCCCCCTTCGGGTCCATATCACTAGCTTTTACCAGCTTAATCCTTTTTGGGATGAAAGGCTGGGTCTGAAAGGTCAGTTCTGATGAGCCTAAGCTTTTTAATTAAAGTCACCTGAATTGCTCACTCCTTTATTGTAGTCATCCTATGGCCTGGTTTAGCTCGGACATATTCCCAAAGGAATAACTTTGACATTTCTTTAAAAATTTGCTGCAAACTGAGCTGTTTTCAAAAGTAAGGTCTGGTTTAAAATTAAAACAAAACAAAACAAAACAAAACAAAAAAAACCTTTTCCTTTTGTGGTTCATTATCATCTACATTTCTCTTTCTTTTCTCTCTTAAAACTAGAAGTATTTCACCCTGGCTTGCCAAATGATTTTATCTCAGTAGAAAAGAACTCACTATTTCCTGAAAATCTACCACTGCCCCAAACCCCTTTTTAAAATACATTTTGTTCTGGGAATCAAAGTCAGGTAACTTGATAAGGAGTTAATGAACACAAATTAATTCTGTCTGCATTTAAAAGAGGGACAGCCTGGCCTCACAGAGTTATCTTATTTGCTTTTCTGGACATGACACTTTCTGGTTGTAACACTGTTGGAAAATCTAGGTACTTGAAGGAAATAAATAAAGGCATACTATTTTCCCACTGGAGTAAGGTGATTATGTATGTGTAAATTATTCAGATAATTTTGGGGGGTGGGCCGGAGAAATTTCATTCCAACACATCTGGCTAATTGCATGTAAATTGTCATTTTGACCCTCTGTCATGTGGACAATTTGCATTAAATCCTGGGGTAGGGAACGGGAATTTTAAGTAGTGTTTGTGTGACAGCTGCAAAAACAGTATTTTAATCATCCTAGGTCTCTCCTTCTGGAACAGGCTTGTACAGCCATAGAAGAGGTCCCTGACCTTCACTCTTCTCCGTTTTCTATGGCTTATGTTTCCAAGGACAGAACATGCTTACTCCATGATCTTTCTGGACTTTTGTGTTTCCAAGGACAGAACATGCTTACTCCATAATCTTTCTGGATTTGGAGACTTCCCAGTTTGAGGAAATCTGTATTTTTCAAAGCTGACAACATTCTATACTCTTGTAGAACTATTGAATTATGTTGCTTTAAAAGTGACATAGAAAAGGAGTATGGGGGTGGATAAGAGGCCACACTTTATTTTTTATTATGCTTTAAGTTCTAGGGTACATGTGCACAACAAGCAGGTTTGTTACATAGGTACACATGTGCCATGTTGGTTTGCTGCACCCATTAACTCGTCATTTACATTAGGTATTTCTCCTAATGCTATCCCTCCCCCCACACCCCCATGGCAGGCCCCAGGGTGTGATGTTCCCTGCCTTGTGTCCAAGTGTTCTCATTGTTCAATTCCCACCTATAAGTGAGAACATGCGGTGTTTGGTTTTCTGTCCTTGTGATAGTTTGCTCAGAATGATGGTTTCCAGCTTCATCCATGTCCCTGCAAAGGACATGAACTTGTCCTTTTTTATGGCTGCGTAGTATTCCATGGGGTATATGTGCCACACTTTCTTAATCCAGTCTCTCATTGATGGACATTTGGGTTGGTTCCAAGTCTTTACTATTGTGAATAGTGCTGCAATAAACATACATGTGCATGTGTCTTTATAGAGGCCACACTTTTATATCTGGTCCTGTTAACTCATATAACTATGTGTCTTTGAGGCAGGAAGAATCAGGGCAGTGCTCTGGAGATCACTGTTGTGTGGTGTATGGCAGGAGTGACAGCTGGCGATCTAGGACTGCCAATATCATGCTTGAGAGTTTGCTCTTAGTATTGGCTTCCAAAGAATATCAAATCATAATGTAGAGAGGCCCAGAGGTGTAAAAGTGGCATCCCAGGAGACTTGTGTAACTTTCTCTGGCCAAAAAGAACTAAATAAACATCAAGACACTCCCTCTTTTTTTCTTCTTCTTCTTTTCTAATTCATTATTAGCAGCTCTTTCTAATGATGTTAGAGAGTGGGTGATGCTAGAGGAACTGGAGGGTGGAGGGAAAGTTGGAGATGTGTCAAGAGTTCAAGACCAGCTTGGCCAACATGGTGAAACCCTGTCTCTACTAAAAATACAAAAATTAGCCAGGCGTGGTGGCACACCCCTGTAGTCCCATCTACTTGGGAGGTTGAGGCAGGAGAATCACTTGAACGCAGGAGGCAGAGGTTGCAGTGAGCCGAGATTGTGCCATTGCATTGCAGCCTGGGGAACAGAGTGAGACTCTCAGAAAAGAAAAAGAAAAAGGAAAAAAAAAAAAATACCAGAATCAAGGCCAGGTTTTGGGTCTTCCTTAATTCCTAATATGTTTCTATACGAGTTAATTGTGTTTTACCATATGCTCTTTGCATGTACGTAGAGTATAACTTATCAGTGGAAGGTTGACCTGCCAGGAATCGCTTTGTGCAACATCGAGGACTTTTGAAAGGATTCACCAGAAATCAACGAGAATGAATATAAGCAAAAGAAGATAATTTTTGTTGTGAGTAGCATCTCTCTGAACACAAGACCAGAGTATAGCTGTCCTCAAGAAATGATGAAACTAGGCTCGATAGCTTATAAATACACTCCTCTCCATACATTGAAGCTTGTGTATGCATTCACACACTCTTTCTCTCTTTCTTTCTTTCTCTGTCTCTCCTCTTTCTCTCCCTTTCTCTCTTCCTCTGTTCTTTTTTTCTTTCTCTTTTCCTTTCTTTCTCTTTCTCTTTTTTCTGTTTGTTTTTCCTCTCTCTTTCTTTTTCTTTTCTCTTTCTCTTTTTCTCTTTTTCTCTCTTTCTCCTCTCTCTTCCCCATTGATGCAGCTTCCTCCACACACTCCTTGGAACTTAGCCTTGAGATAAGTCTAAAATAAGTACTCAAGAAATTATGCTAACTTAGATGGAAAGTCTCCAGCTGCATATTATTTTTGTATTAAACATTCTATTGAAATTTAAACAGTAAAACCAAAAGACAGGATGGCATCCCTTTTTTACATATATTCTTTTCAACAATGGTGAATAACTTACCAAATTTTCTTTAGTATTGCATTCTTGGTGAGACCAATTATAATAAATGACTTGGATTATTTCCATTTATTTGTTGCCACTAACATTTGGGGAATGGATTTGTATTTGTATGCTCATGTGCAGAAGTCTGGGTAGTCCTTGAAGAATTTATCTTAAGCTCAGCTAGAGATGTAAAGGCTCTGGAAAGCTAAAATGCGATTCTTAGACCAAAACTGAAATATCAACAGGAATTTCTAAAGTGAACATATCTCATCAATTATATTTTGAGGATATTTCCCTAATCATTTTGCTTCTTTATGGATCTCATTCTAGAAAGTGGAGGATGTGCATTCCACATCTTTATGATCTCAGCTGAGATGTTACGTAAATGATTTCACCTTTTTAAGGGTCCCCTCTGTGTGTTGGATAGCTGTCTATCAGCTCCAGCAGAAACCTCCTGAATCTTTCTCTAGCTCTGGATGTTTTGAATGAGGTGACTTGGAATGGGGATGGATCTGTGGTTGGGTCTCACAACCCAGCAGAGTACAAGAGTTATTGGCCTCAGGATTCTGGGGTTTGCGGTGCTTGGTTGAGAGTGACAGAGGGTTGAGGTGCTTGGTTGAGAGGTGCTTGGTTGAGAGGTGCTTGGTTGAGAGTGACAGAAAGGGGGGAATCCAGGACACCAAAAGGATAATGCTGGCAATGCTGGTGGAATTCAGATGGGTGGGGAGTGGGGAGGATTCCAGTGTGCTCCAAATAAGGCTCCCTTAAAATAACTGGGCAGTTGCCTGTCTTGAGTTCCTGGATTCCATTCTCAATATGCATGCTGAATCATTTCATTTGCTTCCTAAGGCTTTTCAATTTGCCTTCCAGGATTACAAATTGATTTTATCTGCTAAGGCAGACTCAGGCTTGTTGGTACCAAGGTTATTCAATGTTGCCAAGTGGCCATGAGATCTTGGGAAAAGTGTAATAGAGAATTACTGAAGCATCGATTTGTGTCATCTCAATGAAAATTCTCCGTCTCCCAAGTATCTAGCTATCTTTGGTAGTTTTTTTCCTGAGTTATCAGTGAGTCAGACACCGAGGATTACCTATTGATGATGTGGCTTGAGCTATAAATAATCCAGATAAGTGCCTGTATTCGTTTTCCATGTGCTAATACAACATACTTTCTTGTAGCCTGTTTATTAAATGCATTATCTTTGAATTCCAGCCAGTTTTCATAATAAGTAAGAATTAAGGTGACTGACATGAAAAACTTAGGATAAGACAGTAGAGGACTTGAAATCAAGTTTCTGATTTACTAATAATCAGCTGTATGACCTTAGAAAAGTCATCTAATTTTTTCTGAAGGTCTGAGATGTTCAACGGGAATTGGATGGGCTAAGATACCATGTAGGAAAGCCATGGAAGGTGCCACTGATTTCTATGTCACCCTCGCTTAGTTCCTCTTTTTGCAAATATTTTTAAATAAAAGAGTTAATCACACTCTAGCCATGACATGGAGGTGAGAAGGTATAATTTCCTAGAGGCAATGGTAAATACAGGTAACTTGGAGCTGGGATTTAAGATTGCCCTATCACAGCAATCTATTTCTCCCCTAACACTCATCTCCTTCCTAAGCTATTCTTGGGCTTCCTTGAGATTTATTCATCTGGATGAACAAATTTCTTTCTCTGGAGCCTTCTGTGTTTGCCTGTATTAGTTTTCTATAGCTGCCGTAACAAATTACCGTAAACCTAGTGGTTTAAAACAACACACGTTTATTATCTCCTAATTTCTGTAAGTAAAAAGTCCAACATGGGTCTCACTGGGCTAAAATCAAGGTATTGGCAGGGCTGTTTCTTACTAGAGGCTCTGGGGAAGAATCAAGTTCATTCAGATTGTTGTCAAATTCATTTCCTTGTGGTTACAGGATGGAGGCCCCTGTTTCCCTGCTGGCTGTCAGCCGGGTCACCTGCACTCCTTGGCTCCTGTCTCTCTTGCTCCTTCTTGAGAGCTAGCAAGTCAAGTCAAAATTCTCATTTTGACCTCACCTTTGGCTTCCTCACTTGCACATACCTCTTCCTTCCTCCTCTTTTAAGGGCTCATGTGATTACATTGAGTGTACCTGGATAATCCAGGCTACTCTCCCTACTATAAGGTCAGCTGATTAGCAACCTTAATTGCATCTTCAAAGTCCCTTCACAGAAGTACCAAGGTGAGTGTTTGAATAACCGAGGGACAGGAATCTTGGGATGAAGAAAAGGATCTTTACAATCCTTTGTACTGCACCACACTACAGAGGAATGTATCAAGTAGTTATCAGTTACTAACACCTTTGTGGAATTAGCCTAATGGGTGGATTTCCGGTTTCACTACCAGCTAAAAGGAGTATGATGATTTTTTTTTTTTATAATTGCTACATAAGAAATTACATGGGAGATTAATTCAGTGTTTGAGATGGTCAGGGGTTAGAAAGTTTTGGCAAGAGCACATGAGGGCAGTGGGGTTCTAAGCTAGGTAGCATAGAGGGAGAAATTTTCCCTAGAGCAACAGAAAATGATGAGAGATTTTTTCCAAAGGGATAAACAGTCATTTACTTAACATTACTCTGATATGTTTGAGGTTGAGAAGTACCTCCTGATTTATAAATAACACACGACTGTTGAAATATACATTATCTTCATTTGAAGTATAGCTTTTTTTTTTTTTTTGAGACGGAGTCTCGCTCTGTCGCCCGGGCTGGAGTGCAGTGGCCGGTTCTCAGCTCACTGCAAGCTCCGCCTCCCGGGTTTATGCCATTCTCCTGCCTCAGCCTCCGAGTAGCTGGGACTACAGGCGCCCGCCACCTCGCCCGGCTAGTTTTTTGTATTTTTTAGTAGAGACGGGGTTTCACCGCGTTAGCCAGGATGGTCTCGATCTCCTGACCTCGTGATCCGCCCGTCTCGGCCTCCCAAAGTGCTGTGATTACAGGCTTGAGCCACCGCGCCCGGCTGAAGTATAGCTTTTAAAATGAAGAAAAAACTGAATTTCTTAAACATTTGAGAAAATATTTGAAGACATTTGCATGAGCTGGGTATAGAAGAAATCCTTTTCTTCTCCCTTTTCCCTTTCTTAGTTTTAAAAGTTGAGTTCAATTACAACTTAAGCCTAGTCACATGAAATGTACTCTTTGTAGTATTGTGCAAGTAGCTTTATAGATACAGATAATGTTAGCATATAATATCTGCTGCTGCAAAATATCTGCAGGGGCAAAAATATACTGCCTTGTTTGGTGGTATAACATACACATATACTTTGTATATATTTCTCTTTGTCCATATTTCTACCTATAGAGACATATTTCTGTCTCTATATAGGTATATATGTGTATATGTGTATATATGTATGTGTGTATATATGTATATGTGTGTATATATGTATATGTGTGTATATATATGTGTATATATATGGCTAAATGTCAAAGTCTATATAATATATGCATGTTATATGGACATAAATACTAGACTTTGCATTCTTGAACAAAAGCAATTGCAGTATTACATAAGTATTGCACAAGTAACTGCAATATTACAAGTTTTATTTTCACTCAGATTCCATTATTACATGACTCTTAATTCCCCTTGGAATGGATGTAGGTCTCATCCAAATATCCAAGCACAATCACTTCCTAATTGCAAGTCCTTTCTAGGGCAATGGAAAATATATTCTTCTTACATGTTCATTTTGTGGTCATCAAGGTTTCCCATCCACGGTCTTTCTGTGAATTCCCTTTGGGCCTTGTTTGGCCCAAAGGAGTGTTTGCAGGAGTGACTAGAAGACAGGCTTGCTTTTGATAAAGGCATATCATTTCATCAGGTTTGACACATTCAGAATCCGACCCACCCTCAGTACCTGGGGTTTTTCAAATCATACATTAATCTGTGTCAAGCTGACTATTGTCCGGTATGTTCAGGCCCCTTGACTGGAAGTAACAGGGCTGAGGGAGAAAAGAAATCATATCCTGTCAATAAGCGCTGAAAATATTTAGTGTGGCAAGCTCTGTGTTTTCTTTCTTATGAAAAGCTGATTAATATTCAGTGGTTGAAGGTTAATACCCCATTCATTTTATTCACTTTACATCCTGCACACAGCAGTGACTGTTCCAATTTCAACCCCTAATTCATACAAATCTGGTTCCAATCAGGAGATTAGTAACTTACTGCCTAAGCAGAAACAAATCACACAATTGCTAAGCTTATCTTTCTACCCATGCACAGACACGTACATGTGCTTGAAATGGACTCATTCATGGGCAGATGCAGATTCATACAGACCAGCAAAGCTTCATCGATGTGGATATAGCTAGGAAATTTCATTTGCTGGCACAGCATGTGATAGGGACAGATACATGAAACTGACATGAAGAAGGCATTGTCTACATATATTCAGATGTGCTCAAGTCTTGAAACTGATTCAATAATTGTGCCCCTATTACATCTTCTATATCACAAATATTTCTGTACTGAATCATATTTTAAACATATTAGGATGAGTCATTATTAAAAGACTCCCTACACTTTGTTCTTTCGCAGACTATGACTTTATTCTGTGAGTTAACTACCACAGCTCAGTATATTTGTTTACAAATTCATTTTTATGTTCAAAGGGTTTCCGTATAATTGGACACCACTTTTTTTAAGGAGGTGAAATTGCAGCAGGATGAACCTGACGGTAATGATAAGGAAAGTTTTTCTGATTATATACGTAAAACTTCAACACAAGTCACCAAGGTAGGAAGGGAATTCACATTTCCTGAAGATCTTTTGAAATCATATCTCATTTGTCTGGAAAGGATTAAGATCAGCCCTGCAGAGGTCCGTTCTGTGGCTCCTTCTTGTTTAGTGAGTCAGTGATTTAGGAATATCTGTCCATGGTCATTCTGCAGGAAAGATGAGGGTAGGTGGGCATCTGCACTCAGGGTAGGAGGGGAGGGAGGGTAGATATGTGAAGCAGTTTGCTCTTTAGATGAGGGCACATAGAAGCTGACCTAAAGTATGAATCACCACAGCAACTGGCCATCAGATGGTGAGAATAATGGTGATCGTTTTGTTGTTTTTAAACATTGTATTTATTTTTGCTCAACACATATGTTGTGCTGCTAAAAAATGGACACAGTGAGACTAAAAATATGTCTTAGTATTTCATACTACCAGTGCTTTATCTAGGGGACTTGATTTTGATTCCTTACTATAAAGGATGTTTCCCAAAGATTCGGAGAGATTGGAATGAATGGGATGCTATTATAGCTTATTTGAAAGCCTAAAATTGAGTCATCACCTAGAGACCTCCGGGATTTCATCCTCCTCTCCTTTCCTTTTTGACTCCTATATTACAGAAAAAGGCAAAATACCTGATTTGGAGCTTACAAAACAATTATAAAAGCAAAAAACCCCACAGAAATCACCACCACCGTCACCACTGAACAACCCTGTCTTAGAATCATGTCTCTTTCACTTGCTGGTTAAATGGCCTTGACTTCTCTGAGCCTCTTAATCTAGATGGAAAATGAAGTAATGCAAACATGGTGCTTAGAACATCACAGGACCCCAATGGTGGCCATTAATTACAGGTTTGATGTGAGGACTATGTAATTCATATTTGTGAAAATATTTGGAAATCTATGCATTGTCAAATTATGCATCATTACTGTTTCTTGGTGCAATTATATATATATATTTTTAACCTTTAAGTTCAGGGGTGTGAGTGCAGGTTTGTTTCATGGATAAATTTGTGTCATGGGGGTTTGTGGTACAAATTATTTTATGACCAAACTATTAAGCCTTGTACCCATGGGTTATTTTTCCTGATCCTCTCCCTCCTCCCACTCTCCATCCTCCAAAAGGCTCCAGTGTGTGTTGTTCTTCTCTGTGTCCATGTGTTCTCATCATTTAGCTCCCACTTATAAATGAGAACATGCAGTATTTGGTTTTCTGTTCCTGTGTTAGTTTGCTAAGGATAATGAACTCCAGCTCTATCCATGTCCCTGCAAAGGGCATGATCTCATTCGTTTTTATGGCTGTGCAGTATTCCATCGTGTATACATACCACAGTTTCTTTATCCAGTCTATCTTCGGTGGGCTTTTAGGTTGATTCCATGTCTTTGCTATTGTGAAGAGTGGTGCAAAAACATGTGTCTTTATAACAGAATGATTTATATTCCTTTGGATATATACCCAGTAATGGGTTTTCTGGGTCAAATGGTATTTTTGTCTTTAGATCTTTGAGGAAACACCACACTGTCTTCCATAATGGTTGACACACCTACCAACAGTGGATGAGCATTCCTGTTTCTCCATAACCTTGCCAGCATCTGTTATTTTTTGACTTTTTAATAATAGTCTAGTGTGGTAATAGACTGGTATTAGATGGTATCTCACTGTGGTTTTGATTTGCATTTCTCTAATGTTCAGTGATATTGAATTTTTTTTCCATATGATTGTTGGCCACATGTATATCTTCTTTTGAAAAGAGTCTGTTTATGTCCTTGGTGCAATTATATTTCAAATGGCCTTAGGTGGGTTTTTACCTGCCTGTGTCTACCTACTTGATATGGTTTGACTATATCTTCACCCAAATCTCATTTTGAATTATAGTTCCCATAATCCCCAAGTGTTGTGGGAGGGACCCACTGGAGGCGACTAGATCATGGGAGCTGTTCTCATGATAGTTCTCATGAGATCTGATGGTTTTGTAAGAGGCTCTCCCCCCGTCAGTCTGCACTTCTCTGTGCTGCCATGTGAAGAAGGATGTGTTTGCTTCCCTTTCTGCCAGACTGTAAGTTTCCTGAGGCCTCCCCAGCCCTGCAGAACTGTAAGTCAATTAAGCCTCTTTCCTTTATAAATTACGGAGTCTTGGGTATTTCGTCATAGCAGTGTGAGAAAGGACTAATACACTACTCTCCCCAACCAAGCTTCAGCCCTAGGCTACCACCTGCTGTGTTCTTTGAATTGGAGGAAACACATCACCTTCAATTTTAGGTAAATCTTAAGCATCTTACAGCTACTGCTAAAGGCCTGGGTCAGCAAGAGCCTGAGGAGCTGGGGAAGTTTCTATCAGCAGGAATTGCAGTTCTAATGAGATTCATAACATGCCTGTCATAAAGTGCTTGAGAATATGGAGGCCCAGATCTCAGATTAATACCCAGAAAGCCACATTTTATTCATGAATGCCAAATCACACTAACCTGGGGAAGTCCTTGGAGTCTTAACTGGGACTTTCCTGACCACTTTCTGACCTGCACCATCTTTTTTTAACTGTGGTAAAATACACACACCATAAATTTATCATCTTAACAATGTTTAAGTGTAGAATTCAGTGGAATTAAGTACATTTACATTGTTGTGCAACCATCACCACTATCCATCTCCAGAATGCTTTTCATCTTGCAAAACTGAAATTCTGTACTCATCAAACACTAATTACCTATTCCTCTTCCCTCAGCCCCTGGCAGCCACCACTCTACTTTCTATCTCTATAGATTTGTCTATTCTCAGCACCTCATATAAGTGGAATCATACACGATTTCTCCTTTTGTGACTTATTTCATTTAGCATCATGTTCGAAAGGTTCATCCTTGGGACATGCATCACCCCTTTTTGCATGAGGAGGAAGTGGTAGCTACACTCCTAGAAGCATTTAGGGGGTGTCGAGGAACCAACACATTTAGAGTCTCCGTGAGGTCATTGGGTACTGACAACAATCCAAGGTGAGATATCAACGCTAGCCTTACTTGTAATTGGTGATGATAAACCACGATCAGCAGCTCTCAACATTCCAGGGGTTCTGAAAAGAATTCTAGGAGACAAGGACTCCCAGCAGAAAAGCACATGCCCTCAGCTCTTACGTGCAGGCAGTCACTACATGCAAACTTGTGATAGGGCTTCTCACTGCAGAGGAAGGCTCACCATGGCAACGCGTTCTCTTTTTATTTCACAGATGCCATCAGGAGGGATCCTTGGCTTGGGGGAAGCACTGTTTTCTCTTCCTGCCTTTGGGTGACTGTACAAACTAAAAAAAAAAAAAAAAAAAACCTCCAGCTTCAGCACAGCTCCACACAGGGTGTCTAGCCAAAATGCAAAGTTTTACCACAGTGCACAAGCAGACAGTGTTTTTCAAGTGCGGGAACAGAGTGAGGTGCCTTTCAGCACCTTTTTCGGCACTTCTTTAAAAAATGATTTAAATTGGAGGCAATAGCACCAAATGCTGAACATCTGACACGCAGACAAGACTTAATGAATCATACACTTTAACAACATCACTCTTCTCCAGCCACTTGACTTGGCGTCCATGGTTGTTGGTTTTATCCCCCCCACAAAAACATTTGTTCTGCAGACCATTTGCTTGTTAGAGTGTCCTGGGCAACTCTTCATATTCATGGCAGGGAGAACTGGCCCAGGAAAACCTGCAGACCTGAGTTTCTCTTCGAGTCCTCTCTCTCTCTCTCTGAATCTGAATTTCAGAGGGAAAGGACAGCAGTGCTCCTTAGAGACTGGACTTAGAACCACCTTTGGTCTCTCCCCAGCTTAATCTCTTGCAGAATATTCAAGTTGCACAACCAAATGTTTTCAACCCTGCAACATCCAGCAGCATCATGACTGATTTGAATCAAAATAACAAAAAAAGCACATCATTTCGTGGGTAGAAGAATTCTAATTCAGAGGAAAAGACAGTAATTCTGAGTATTGCGTTGGAGCGAATCATTGTCCTCGGTGTCATAAATTAAACGTCACTTGGCAGGGGATGGTAGTATAGCTCACAGCTTGCCTGATAATTGCCAAGGGCACAGGCAGAGTGGGCAGAGGCTGCCCAGCTTTGACAAGGATTGTGCAGTAGTGTCTCACCTGCCTTTCTGATGGGTAACTGTCCGATCATTATTCTGCTGGCACTCAGCACCACGGGCAGGGAGGATGATGAGGCCATTCCTTCTGTGACTGCAACGCATGCAAACAATTTAATCTTCCACTCCAATTCTCAATGTAAATGTTTGATATAAACCTGATGTTAACATGATGTACACGAATTTACTGGCAGGCAAAGCTGGGATTTACATTGTGCTGAAAATCAGATGTTCTTTGCAGCCGGGGTTGGGAAAACCTTTAAAGATGGCAAAGATTTCTTTTTCAATGGCAGGTGTACCATGCCCATGACATCATGGGGGACCAGCCACTCACCAATGCTGACTCTGTGACTAACAGTTAGAATTTAGCTAATGTCAAAAGAGTACAATGGTTCAGTAAAAATATGAATTTCTATGTCTAAAATTTTCTATGTCTTCCTCTGACACAGAAAATGTCCACTCTTGGCTGTGATGGAACATACCATTGGATGATTATCGGATCACCCCACACCCAAATCCAATAATTTCTTTGCAGACTGTTCCATGAATAACAACCTAGACTCTAGACCACCAGCTGACAAACTAAAGTCCGTGGGCCAAATCAGGCCCATAGCTTGTTTCTGTATGGCCACAAGCTAAGAATAGTTTTTACATTTTTAAATGGTTGGAGGAAAAAAAACAATATTTTATGGCATGTAAAAATTATATGAAATTCAAATGGCAGTCTCCATAAATAAAGTTTCATTGGCACACAGCCATACTCATTCATTTATGTACTGTCTATGGCTGCTTTTGCACCATGATTGCAGAGCTGAATAGTGATGACAGTGTCTATAAGCCAACAAAAACTAAAAGATTTACTATTTGTCTCTTTACATAAAATGTTGGCACACCCTTGCTCTAGATGGCCCATGCACTATGATGCTATTGATGATGATAACAGTAGCTAGCAACTGCTGATTGCTTTTTTGTACTAGGTGTGTATATTGACAACCCCATTGGCACATGTAGTATACAAAATTACTTTTAAAAAATTGTTTATAGCATTGTCATCTACCCTTTTCTGCTGCTTTAGATTTAGGCTCTTCTACACATTAATGGTTATCGGGAAGGAGATTTGTAAAAATCCTTCAAAGTTTAACATATTCCTGGATGTTTGATGCTTTATAAATCAGGTAAGTATTTCACAAAACTGACTGATCATCATTATCACCAGAGGATCTTAAAAGATGCCTATGCTGGCCCGGCACAGTGGCTCATGCCTGTAATCCCAGCACTTTGGGAGGCCAAGGCAGGTGGATCACCTGAGGTCAGGAGTTTGAGACCAGCCTGGTCAAGATGGTGAAACCCCATCTCTACTAAAAATACAAAAAATTAGCTGGCATGGCAGTGCGCGCCTGTAGTCCCAGCTACTCAGGAGGCTGAGGCATGAGAATCGCCTCAAGCCAGGGAGGCAGACATTGCGGTGAGCTGAGATCATGCCACTGGATTCCAGCCTGGGCAACAGAGTGAGACTCCATCTTGTGGGTTTGGGGGCAGGGGGCTGGGGCCTGCGCTTAATGAAGCAGGATCTGGGGATGGAACCCAGGACTTTCATTTGATTTTTGTAAGTTCCACCAGTGATGCTAAGAATCGGCCTGATTTGGAAACAACTGGACAAGCTACAGTCATGCACCATATGACAGCTTTTTGGTCAATGGCAGACTGCATATATGACAATGGTCCCATTAGATTATAATGGAGCCGAAAATTCCAATCACCTGGTGACATTGTAGTCACCACAGCATAAGACACTCTTCATGTGTTTGTGGCGATGCTGATGTAAAGAAACCTACACTGCCAATAATATAAAGCTCTAGCATGTACAAGTATGTATGGTACCTAATACTTGATAGTGATTAAAAAAAAAGACCATTATTGATTTATGTATTTACTATACTATGCTTCTATCACTATTTTAGAGCGTACTCCTTTTACTTACATTTTTAAAAAAAGTGAACTATAAAACAGCCTCTGGTCTTTCAGGAGGTGCTCCATGTCTTTCAGGAGGTGCTCCATAAGGCAGCATTGCTATCACAGGAGATGCCAGGTCCATGCATGTTATTGCCCCTGAAGACCTTCCAGTGGGACAAGATGTGGATGTGGAAGAGAGTGGTATTTATAACCATGATCCTGTGTTAGGCCTAAGCTAATGTGTATGTTTGTGTCTTAGTTTTTTAACAAAAGTGTTTTAAAAGCCAAAAATAAGTAAAATTTCAAAATAGAAAAAAGGCTTATAAAATAACGACATAAAATATTTTATACAGCTATACAATGTGTGTTTTAATCTAAGTGCTATTACAAAATAGTCAAAGTTTTAAAAAATTGGAATGTTTATAAAGTAAGAACTTATAGTAAGCTAAAGTTCACTTATTATTGAAGAAATAAAAACTCTTATATTTTATTTTATTTGAGGCAGTCTCATTCTGTTGCCCAAGCTGGAGTGCAATGGCACGATCTCGGCTCACTGCAACCTCCGCCTCCCGGGTCCAAGCAATTCTCCTGCCTCAGCCTCCCGAGTAGCTGGGATTACAGGCATGCGCCACCACATCCAGCTAATTTTTATATTTTTAGTGGAGATGGGGTTTCGTCATGTTGGCCATGTTGGTCTTGAACTACTGGCCTCAGGTGATCTGCCCGCCTCAGCCTCCCAAAGTGCTGGGATTACAGGCGTGAGTCACAGCACCTGGCCCGAGAAACACTTTTTAAAATAAATTTAGTGCAGCCTAAGTGTAGTGTTTATAAAGTGTATAGTCATGTACAGTAATGTCCTAGTCCCTCACATTCACTAACCAGTGACCCACAGCCACTTCCAGTCCTGCAAGCTCTCTGTTCATGTATAAGTGCCTTATACAGGTGTACCATCTTTTTCTCTTTTATACCATATTTTACTGAACCTTTTCTATGTTTTGATATATTTGCATATACAAATTCTGGTCATTGTGTTACAATTGCCTACTTCATTCAGCACAGTAATATATTGTATAGGATTGTAGCTTAGGAGACATAATTCTCAGAATGGATCTCTGTCATTAAATGACACAGAACTATAATTTTATGTTTCAGAGAGATATGTCATGTATGGTAGATAGCACCTGATTTGAAACTCCTTCAGAGAGAAACTGATTTCCCTGTTAAAAAAAAATCTATAGCCTTTCAATCTCTTTCTATCTATTATTATTATTGTTATTATTATTATTATTTTGAGATGGAGTCTCACTCTGTCACTCAGGCTGGAGTGCAGTGGCATGCTCTCGGCTCACTGCAAGCTCCGTCTCCCGGGTTCACACCATTCTCCTGCCTCAGCCTCCCGAGTAGCTAGGACTACAGGTGCCTGCCACCACTCCTGGCTAATTTTTTGTTTTTTTAGTAGAGATGGGGTTTCACCATGTTAGCTAGGATGGTCTTGATCTCCTGACCCCGTGATTCGCCCACCTAGGCCTCCCAAAGTGCTGGGATTACAGGCATGGGCCACCATGCCCAGCCTTCTATCCCTTATTGAAGTAGCAAGATAGGACCCTGTATACAGAGTGCCTAAACCTAGTAACTTGAATGACTAGATAGCATGATTGCTGAAGACATGTATTGACTCCCTTCCCCTTCTTATGAAAGAATTCCCCTATGCAAACAACATTGCACCCATAGAACATTGAATTCTTAGATGAAGATATTACGGCAGCCTAGTACTTACCTTGCTAGAGCACTCCTGTTCCCAGCCAAATTTTCATTAGAGAGCCAGATTGATCTTAACTGAGAATGAAATTTACCTGGTCTTAGTGTAACCTCCTAGGAGGGTGAGGTGAAATTATCAGCAAATTCAATATCTGCACTTTTATGATGGGAACCTAATTTTTTCCTCTAAGCTTTTAGGATTAATTTCTCTAGTTTATAGGCTGTATGGAAATGTCCCAAGGTCCCTTTGGCTCCCTGAATGAAATAATTAGCTGCACATGCTATCCAACACTCTTCTATACTTTGGCCCCTCATTAGTTTCAAATCTCAGTTTAACTTCCAGGAGAAATAGTTCAGGGTTTCCTGAGACTTAGCAATTGAATCTGACTAACTGCAGGGGGTCTCATACCCAGACTGCCTTTTTCCTGATTCTCCACCCACCTTTCACCACCTTTTCCCCCCAATCAGATCTCCATAAGATGCAGTTTGCTGCCTCTTGTGCGTGCAAATGGGACAGACCAGAAATTGTTTCCTGAAAACGAAATGCTTCTATTTGCTCTCTTCCTAATTGCTCCTGGAGTTTGATTTGAAATGAGTAGCTTTCTGGTATAGGTTTTCTTAAGTCTATCCACGATAAATTGATGCAACTCTAGAATCAAGCGGTTAAGCTGTTAACTAAGAAAAATGATGCTAATTCATGTCATTTATTCATTTGATGTGAATGATATGTAAATACCAGGATTATTATTATTATTATTATTTTTTTTAACATTGTAAACCTGAACTCTATGGTTAGTGCTTTTTTGGTTTCAGCCTTTATATGCATGCTGTGGGTTTGACCAGCCTAGAGAAAAACAAGAGGTTAGATCTCATCAGGGCATTCTGAATCCCGTTTTCAGCACCAAGTCAAGTACTTAGTAGATCTTAAATAAGACAAAACTATTTGAAGATAACACTCTGATAAAGTTTCAGGTTTTAAAAACTACTTCGATTGCCGGGCCGCGGTGGCTCAAGCCTGTAATCCCAGCACTTTGGGAGGCGAGGCGGCGATCACAAGGTCAGGAGATCGAGACCATCCTGGTTAACACGGTGAAACCCCGTCTCTACTAAAAAGTACAAAAAATAGCCCGGGCGAGGTGGCGGGCGCCTGTAGGTCCAGCCTACTCGGGAGGCTGAGGCAGGAGAATGCGTGAACCCAGGGAGGGCGGAGCTTTGCAGTGAGCTGAGAATCAGGCCCACTGCACTCCAGCTTGGGAGACAACGAGACTCTGTCTCCGTCTCAAAAAAAAATAAACAAAACAAAACAAAAAAAACTACTTCAATTAACTTATATATTACTCTTCAAGTAAATGTAACAAAATGAAAAGGTATATTCCATATATTCTATTACTTTGGGTAAAAGTTCTTGAAGTTCTTCCCTGGACGATTTGTTAGCTCAGATGTTAGATTAATTAGGCTACTTTTTGAAAAACGTCTGTTTATAGAGGCAGGGTCTTGCTATGTTCCCCTGGCTGGTCTTGAACCTCTAGACTCAAGAGATCCACCCACCTCGACCTTCCAAAGTCCTGGGCTTACAGGCATGAGCCACCACACCCAGCCCCAATTAAGTTTACACTGATGACTTTGGACAAATTATTTAATTTCTCTGATACTTATTTTTCTCATCTATAAGACGGGAGTAGTAATACCCTAAACTAGAGGGTTCAAATGAGAATGAAATAAAAACTTACTTAAATACAGATTTTGGCATACAAATACATTTCCACTCTTCCGTACCCCAACTCCCTCCATCCCATGTCTTCATTCCAGGAAAACAAAGTTTTAATGGGAGACTTCTAGGTGACTTTATCATAAGTTATGCATTCAATTCCTTGGAATCAGCTCTGCCCCAATTTCCTTTTGTATGATGGCTTGAAGAGTTGGATTATCACAACTGTGTCTGGGCAGGTAAACCCTTGTTAGATGGGCTGAAGGCAGACTGCAGATAAACTGACTGAGTTCTCCCATATACCTATTTTCATCAGTCACATGCCTTACCAAATCCTTCTCTCAAATTGTTAAAAAAAAAAAAATTAATGTGATGGCTAATCCAGGATGGTGTTTAGAGAGCCTACTTTTCCTCTGGATTTGTAAAAATAAGCAAATAATGTGGAAATTTTGAGATGTTAGCAAGCCATGAGAGATAATATATAAGGAAGATATATAAGAAATGGTCTTGTACTGTTTTGCAAAATGACATTACACTGGCCATTTTTCATGTCTAGGAAAATATAAACATACTAAAGTGAAGTGCTTTGCGTATAATTTACATAAGTGGGGAGGTGAACTGGGTGAACACACTCCAGTAAGTACTATTTCTGGACGTGTCTTTTGCATCTTTGATATAGATTATTTTTTCCTCCTGGCATTTGAGACCTCTGATAATTATATTTTTTGACAAGTAGAGATACTCTGGAAAACGTGAATTTTAGTATCAAGGAGAAATAAATTGGATTTTGAATTCTATTTATCAGCTGTGCCCAATTAGGCGAGGGTCTCAAATTTGTTGACCCTTAATTTCCTCATAGCTATATTTTTTCCTATGTTTGTATTGAGAATTAATGGGTTAATGTATGTGTACACTCAGCATATACTAGTTGCTTAGTTCCATGTCAGGTATTTCAGTGTTCAAAATGTGGCCAGTTTTGTTTTAGGCACTTAAGTCTTCCTTATGCTGTCCTGGATGTATTGTGGGCTTGTATTTGTTTGCTTGTTTGTCTTTTGCTTCTGCTGGATGGCTTTCCTCCTGTTGAATCACCTACTCAAAATGATCTTCTTACTGAAGTCAGTAACTTCAGTCTTTAGATTCAAAGTCATCAATTCATTCACAACCTAGTTCAATGCCTAAATCCTCCAAAAAGCTTTGCTTGACCAACTACATTTTATGACCCATCATTTATTCATTGTTGCATTCATACTTCTGTGCATATTTTGGACTATAATACTCTTGTTTTCTTTCCAGCTATAATTATTTGACACATACTTATTTTCTCTTCTCTTTCAGACAATCATTCAAAAGGCAGGGATTATGGCCTAATGCTATGTCAATCAAAGGAATGATAGTATCTAAGACCATGCCAATCATACAATAGGCAACTACCTAATGCTTGTTAGTGTGAATTTACCTGATTTCATATTAAAAATGACTACAAAATTACTTATTGGTCTTGTCCTTCTATTGCTTGGTTTATAACTTTGTTGCTTACTTGATACTGGCTGAGAATGGAGGGTATTGATTAAAAGTTGCCATTATTATGTATCAAGACAAGCAAAGCAGTTAGTTCTCAAATATCCAACTTATTTTTTTTTTTTTTGTAAATTTTTGTGGGTATGCAGTAGGTGTGTACATTTATGAGGTATATGAGATATTTTGATACAGGCATACAATGCATAATAATCACATCGGGGTAAATGGGGTATCCATCACTTCAAGTGTTTGTCATTTCTTTGTGTTACAAACAATCCATTGATACTTTTTTCATTATTTTAAAGTGTATATAATTATGACTGTAGCCTCTGGTAACCATCATTCTATCTTGATGAGTTCGATTGTTTTAAGTTTTAGCACCCACAAATAAGTGAGAACATGCAAAGCTTGTCTTTCTGTGATGTCAGATTTATTCTAGAAGCAGAGTTGGGCTTCTTGAAGTTGAAAAAAGATGAAAGTGGAATCTGGTTACTTTCCCAGAGGTTCATTCCAGCTCCTGGCCTGCTGATTTCCACCAGAATGAAATTACTGGCCTCAGGATGACACTCTTATGCCCCATTCCTTCCTGGTAGCTTGTGGGTTGTGATACAAATTGTGAGATACTAACTTGGTAAATTCTCCCCAAACTAATAGAACGTTTTTTGAGTGATGTTACATTGAATTTCAGTTGCCATGGTAACTCAAGTCCCCTTTCCCCCCACATATTCCCCACTGCAGGTCTTCATCTTTGATCTTCTGCAGTCTTGAATCAGAGTGATCATCCTAGAAATGGACAAAAAGAGAGACTTGTATCAGGATCCCCTTAGGCTCAGGGGAAAAAAAAATGTGACAGGACTGTCTCAGTAAGAAAGATTAAGTCACACAATAAAATATCCTATCGATAGGGAAATGTAGGTTTGATTAATTCTTCAGTTGAGAGACATTCTTCAGGAACTTGGGTTCTTTGCGACTGCTTTGTCATTCTCTCTCTCTATATACACACACACACATATATACACACATACATATATACATATACACATAGAGATTTTATATATAGAGAAAAAATTTATATAT
>NW_016807991.1:90872-123767 GCF_001698545.2 Rhinopithecus bieti | reverse complement strand
ATATTTTAATATATATATAAATATGTATAAAAATTTATTTATATATAACATTTTTTTCCAGGACGAAGTCTTTCTCTGTCACACAGACTGGAGTGCAGTGGTGCAATCTTGGCTCACTGCAACCTCCACCTTCTGAGTTCAAGCAATTCTCCTACCTCAGCCTCACAAGTAGCTGGGATTACAGGTGTGCACCACCACAACTGGCTAATTTTTGTATTTTTAGTGGAAACGAGGTTTTACCACATTGACCAGGCTGGTCTCTAACTGGCTGGTCTTGAACTCTTGGCCTCGTGATCCGCCTGCCTTGACCTCCCAAAGTGCTGGGATTACAGGCATGAGCCATCCCACCCAGCCCATTCTTAGCATATTATCTTTGTCCAGCTTTCCTGGCATGTACAAGATGGGTCCTGCAGTTTCAAGGGTCATAGACATTAACCTATACAAAAAGGAGCCTTTGCTTTCTAGTTCTTTATAGTAACAAAAACTTTCCCTGAAACGTTTCCCCTCAGACTTTCCTTATGTCTCAATAAGAATTGAGTCATGCATTCTTTTTCAAATCAATCCCTCTCAAGGAGAAAAGGAATACCATAATAGAGTTGGATTAGTCAATATTCATCACTTTTGAGTCACATGTAGGAGGAATGAAGAGCTGAAAAAAATAGGGGCAGACCAGCATGGAAGGGTGGGAAAGGGTCAGTGATGTGGCCAATAAAGGAGAGTTGGCTGCTTTACAGCACAATGTACAATAAAGGGTGCTTATGGGATGTTTTCACTGATACGAGTAAAAACAGTTCTTCTGAAAGATGACAAAGGTTATTTAACTTAACCAGGTATCCTTCCTGAAATACTCAGGACTGTATGCTTAGATAAGTGGATTCCGAATTCCATATTATTTGACTGCCCTTGTCTGTCCTTATTAGACTATGACATTGGTTTTCTGGGTAATGCTACTGGAAGTGTCATTGAATTCTTGCAATTTTGTCATTGACAAAGCCATAACATGATGAATCAGTGTCCTTTCAATGTTTTGGTGGAGACCTGTTTCTAACAGGAGCAACAGTAGCAATACTGTGTAAGACCTGCATCAGGACTCAAGTTGGGTTTAATGCCAAATCCACAAAAAGAAAAGAGGAAAATATAATTGGGAAATCGATATTTAGGAATATAGACCTCATATTGAGTTGTTTTCATTGGATGGAATTATGTGTGGCTTATTTTCCTCTTTATGGAACAAAACATACTACATTTCTTTACAATTAAATTAAGGCTAAGGAATGACAAAGACATTATCATTCATATGATGTATTTAAAAGATATTATTTGTGTTTTACCGGAATAGAGTGCAGAATGCCTTTACTTTGTTGCTTTATGCAATGCCAAGTTTTCAGGGCAAATCCTATTAAGGGGTTTTAGTTCCCATTTGATATTTTGCTTTCTTCTCTGCTAACTGCCAGTGCATGGAGATGCCTCAGGATTCTTTAGGCTGTGGTTGGACTTAGTTTAGAAATGCAAACTACTAAATTGAGATTATTTGCCCATTTATTAATTCTGTCAAATATCTATCATATGTATAATCATTGACTTACTTCTTACAATTGTCTGCTCACTTGCAATTTTCCTCCACTAGTCTGTAAGCTTCTGGTGAAACTTGTTTCTAGTGTGTCTTCAATGTCTGACATATTTACTGAGTGATAGGTGCTTGGTAAATATTTATTCAGCATTTGAACTCTCAGTGAGCTTTTAATCTAGGAAGAAGATAAGACATGTAAGCAAAATAATATGCTGGGTAATACGCTGTCATAAGAGATGGACAGAGATTTATTGAAATTTCGAAGCTAGAAATCACATGTAATATACTCATTCATATTTTGAAACAATTCCATCTAGTTGCTTAGATAGCACACTATAGTCCTCTATCCATAAACCAAATCAATTGTTAAAAACAAGTTCACAGAATCTAAATATTGATATTTATTGTTAGTGTTTTTTCTTCAGCTTGGTCTTTGCTGTTAACACTTCTGATTTTATTATGAAAATTGTGTAGTGAGTTTTTCAGCTGTATCAGAATACTTTATTTCTTCCTTGAAAAGACTGTCTTTCAGCTCTTGTATCATTTTATTTGATTCCTTAGATTTCTTGGATTGGTTTCAACTTTCTTCTGAATCTCAATCATTTTTGTTGCTATTCAGATTCTGAATTCTGTGTCTGTGATTTCAGCCATTCCATCCTGGTTAAGAACCATTGCTAGGGTGCTAGTACAGTCATCTGGAGGTAAGACACTCTGGCTTTTTGAGTGGCCAGAGGTTTTACATTGGTTCATTCTCATCTCTGTGGGGTGATATTCTTTTAAACTTTGAAGTTGCTGTCCTCTGGATAGGATATTTTGCTTTTATATTCTTTAATGGCTTTGAGGGTTTGACTGTGGTAAAAGTTGAGTTCACTTGACTGGCTTCATTTCTGGATGATATTGGGGTCCAGTGCTCAACTCTGCCTTCCAGGCTGTGTGCTCTAACAGTAGCACCAGACCCACAGGTTTGTTCCCTGTTCCTCCTGAGGTAAAGCACCCGCTGTGCTGAAGGGGCCAAGGTGTTCCCTGTGTGCTGGCAGCAGTGTCAGCATGCCTGCGATCATGCCGCTGGCAGCTATGTGGTGGTGCCCATGCATGTGCATGGTGGAGGGAGTGCAGCCAGGATCGTGCATGTGCAGATGGGGGTGGGGCAATGGGCTATACACACTCGTGCCAGTGGTGGTGGGGTGGCGGGGTCTGCACATGCACATTCCCACCAGTGTCAGTGGGGCACTGGGGCCCACACATGCGCATTCATGCCGGTGGTGGGAGAGCTGTGATGTCTACGTATGTGCTGGCAAAGCAGTGTGGGGAGGCTGCACGTGAATGCATGCTGGCCAAGCAGTGAGGGGAGGCTGCAGGTTAGTGCATGCCAGCCAAGCAGATGGGGGAGACTGCTGGTGATTGTGCACCTGCCAAGCAGTGGGAAGAGGCTGTAAGGGGGTGCTTCTCAGTGAAGACTGCCCTGCTGAAGCTCTGATTGTTAGGTGGTGTGTGCTGGGACAGGAGCTGTGGTGGTGGCCACTAGGAAGAACCTCAATTAGGCATCGGAGGCTGTGCTGCAAATGGGTGTGGCCAAGCAGAAACTCCAGGAAAGGCTGGCAGATGGGGACACTCAGATCACACTGGTTCCATCCAATGGGCAAAATAACCCTGCTCTATTCAGGTCTGACAGTCAACAAGGGTCAAAACCACCTAGAGGTACGTTGCAAGCTTTGGAGGATGGGCATCCCTGACCATGCTCCACTGCAGCCTTTCCTATGCCAAACCCTCTGGGCTCTGCACAGGCTGGAGTTCTGTCCCTGCCACTTCTCCAAGCAGTGCTCTCTGTCAGATCAAATATCCATGGGGGTCATGGGGTCTCCTGTAGCTAGGATTCTGGAGTCTATGGTGAGAATGGGCCACTCCTCACCTACTGAACTCACCCCTTCCCCAGGAGTCGCTGGGGGCCAGGAATGAGTCTTTATGTTCAGCAGCCCTGTGCAGGGTTCCCAGCTTCCTCCCACTTCAGCCCTCAGTCTACATCTTCCTTCTGTTCACTCTCAATGCCTTCCTCCTGAAGATCTGCTCAGAGTGCCCATCTTCTTGATGGTTTGGTATCCTGGTGAAAGATGCTCTTCCTGGCTGCAAGTATTCAGCCATCTTGGGTTCCTTCCCTCCATTTTTATATCACTATAAAAGAATACACGAAGCTTGCTAATTCATAAGTAAAAGAGGTTTATTTTGCCTCACAGTTCTGCAGGCTGTACAAGAAGCATGCTGCCAGCATCTGCATCTGGAGGACTTGAAGCTGCTTCCATTCATGGTGGAAGGCAAAGGGGAGCCAGGGTGTGCAGAGATAATATGGAGAAGAGAGGAAGCAAGAGACAGGGGAGGTGCCTGATTCTCTTTAACAACCAGCTTTCATGGGAACTAACTAAATGAGAACCCACTCATTACCCGAAGGCCAGCACCAAGAAATTCATGAGGAATCTGCCCCATGACCTCCCATTAGGCCCCACGCACAACACTGGGGATCAAATTTCAACATGAGATTTGGAGAATCAAATATTCAAACCCATAGCAGTGATCTCTAAAGGCTTGATTTTTATTGAGAACCTCAAAATAGTCTGTGTCCAAAGCCTCATGGAGTCTCACCATGCACATTTACAGCACAGCCCTTAGCTGGGGTCTTGCAGAGAACCCTACACAGACCTCTCATACCACTCCTTACTTTCCCCAACACATGCACTTCCACTTTTTCTAGAATATTGCCCTGAAATGTCCATTTTCATTAGTATTCCCAAACTCAGATCATTGCCTCCTCAGCTCAGCAGGAATGCCTATGCTCTTTGGGTTCTACTTCCATGTGCCACACTTGGGAAATTGTCCCTGGCAGAGAGCCCAGGTGAACATGGGGCTTACTTTATCCATTTCTCTTATTTCAAGAATCTCACCTGTAATCCTAGGGGAAGCCGAGGTGGACGGATCATGAGGTCAGGAGATCGAGACCATCTTGGCTAACACGGTGAAACCCCATCTCTACTAAAAATACAAAAAATTACCCAGACATGGTGACGGACACCTATAGTCCCAGCTACTCGGGAGGCTGAGGCAGGAGAATGGCGTGAACCCAGGAGGTGGAGCTTGCAGTGAGCCAAGATCACGCCACTGCACTCCAGCCCGGGCGACAGAGCGAGACCCTGTCAAAAAGAAAAGAAAAAAAAGTCTCAGTAGAGGGCTGTCTAGTTTGCTGTGCCTAGAAACAGGTGCCTTATATGTGTTATTCAATTTTATCATTGTTTACAGAGGAGAGCAATTCCAATATGAGTTATCTATCAGCTTGAAGCAGAAGCCTTCTCTCATTATTTAAAAGTAAAAAGCAGATGGCTATGCTGTAATAAGAAGACTAAGCACGTACAAATTCTGAATAAAGTGAGGAGAGCTCAGAGCCAGCAGAGTCTGGGTTTGGTTCTCTTTATCACATTCTGTAGTGATTACTGATGTCCTCCACACTCTCCCAGCCTAAAACAGATGCTTTTATGGGAGTTGTGATCTTTTCAGGATTTGAATGATGGCTCCTAGTTAGAAGTCAATATATCATCAAGAAATTCTAGAGGATTATAATGGATTAAAACTCACCATAACATGTATCTGTTGGACATTTATTTTTTTGGGACAGAGTCTCGCTCTGTTGCCCAGGGTGGAGTGCACTGGTGTAGTCTTGGCTCACTGCAACCTCTGCATCCCAGGTTCAAGTGATTCTCCTACTTCAGCCTTACAAGTAGCTGGAGCTACAGGCATGCACCACCATGCTTGGCTAATTTTTGTATTTTTAGTAGAGATGGGGTTTCACCATGTTGGCCAGGCTGGTCTTGAACTCCTGACCTCAGATGATCTGCCTGCCTCAGCCTCCCAAAGTGCTGGGATTAAAGTGTGAGCCACCATCTCTGGCCATCTGTTGGATATTTGATGACATATCTCTACCTACTAATTCCATGAGAACAAACATTTTAAAGTACCTTCTAAGGGCTAGGTCATATACTAGATTCTAAAAAAAGGTAGAAGAAGGCACAGCCCCTCAAAGACTTCCTAGTCTAAGAAGAGAAAACAGACACGTAAAAAGAGTATTATGATGTGAAAAATCTGATATGTGAGACTGCACAAGTTGGAAAATGCCTGAGCTAAGCCTTTACTAGTTAGTAGCAATTCATCACACAGTAGGTCTATGTATGTATGATGGGCTTTTCAGGTAGAGTAGAGCTCCTGAGCAGAGCCAACCAAGGAGTGGAAGGAGAGCACGTGCCGTATGCTTGAAGTTGATAGGCAAGAGGTAGTGGGGGAAGAGACTAGATTGGCATACAGGGTACAGCTCATGAAAAACCTAACAGAACATAATAGGGAATTCATAGTTTACCCTTAAACAATGAGAAGCCATTGAAGGACCATTGAGAAGGGAAGTGATACGATCAGATTTAGATCAACATGGTAAATTAGCAAGGTTCAATTGAGTGGAAGGGATTGAAATCAAGAGGGATGATCTTTGTGATACACAAAGAGGGTTCTTTCAATTGAGTCAGTGACCCAGAGACAGTGGGGAGGGGTTAGATTTCAGAAATACTTCAGAAGAAAATTTTGGGGGATAATTTTATAATGGGTTTAAGTAAGAGAAGTACCTAGGATGAAACCCAGCTTTTTGGTTGGAGTAATTGGGTGAATGGCAGCAACATTTGCCAAGGTGGAGGAAGAAGGGGGAAGTCTAGAGGGGAATGATGATTCATGGATTCATTCACTCATTCGTCTGTTCAACACATTTAGTGAAGGCCCACTACATGTCAGCACTGCTCCAACGTAATATTAACTAAGGTGGGCCAAGTTGCTGCTGTTGTTGGGGGGAATAAAGTATTTTTAAAAGGAACAAGAGCTTTTGATATTGAAGATAACATAAATAAGGTAAATCAGGGTACAGCAATAGAGAGAGAAAGAGGAGCCTGTGGAACAAGAAAATCCTCTTGGAAGAGCTTCCTTTGAGCTGAGACTTGTGTGGTTATCAGAGCACAGACATGTAAATATTAGAGAAGCATCTAGAAAGTGAACTGCAAATGCAAAGTCTTCCTGGTTGGAGTGATCCAGACTTGTGAATGTAATGAAGGTCCCATGTGCTTGGGGCAGAGTGAGTGTGAGGAAGAGCGAGAGAAGATAAGGAGGGATCTTGTAGGATATGATAGGAAAGGGTTAGGGGTTGCATGTTATTTGAACTGCAGACTCTCCCTTAATATATATGCCATGAGGCTCTAATTCTCCTTGTGAAGCAGACTTCGGTTTGGCATGATAGATATTAAATTTGAGGTGGTTGTCAGACACCTAAGTGGAGATGTTTACCAGACAGTCAGATGAACTTGTAGAATTGTGCAGAAATATAAGAACTGGAAAAAATAGATTGGAGAGTTGTCAACCAACAGCAGACAAGTGACAGTTAAAGCTGAGGGTGTGTATACATTTTCACAGCATGAGTGTGTAGAAGCAGAGAATCTCAAATTAGCTACCTCATATGTACAGTGTGAAGACAGGCATTGTTTAATGTTAAAAGACAATGCAAGATGGCCTATCATCTTTAGTTGCAACATAAGTAGCTGGTCATCTCTCTTTTATACCTGGTTTGTTCCATGCATTTAAAAGAAGTACACATACTCTGCAGGCATTTGTGTTTAATGAAGAGTAAGGAAGAGAAGCAGGTTAAAAATGGAGTGTTACAGAACACATTGCAGACTGGCCAGACTGTACGTGATAATCTGGTGTAAAAGTTAAGTAGGTCATATATTCGAAATTCTATTTTACCGCTTTACTAAAGCAATTAATGCCTTACTCAAACTACTATCTTACCCTGTCAAATGTAGCATCACATGGATTAAAAAAAGAAGCTAGCTTGTGTATACTGTATAGCTTCAGACAGTAGTCTTAACACATGGTGTGTATCTCAGCAGAGTATTTTCCTTAATTCTTGCAGGCTGTTGCTGAGACTTTAGCATTGATTCCATGTATCTCTCTTATGGTGAGACTTCAGCCAAGTTGTTTTACTTTAGTATCTTCAATGTCCCACCTCTCTGGAGTAGTAATGATCTGTTTGTATCACTATATCACTTTCCTTTCTTGTGTGTACATGTACACACAATTATAAAAAATTTTCCAAATTAGATACTTTGAATTTTGAGATAATAAACACAATTGCAGATTTTTTAAAAAAGTTCTGTTTAGTGTTATCATTCTATGTGTTTCTGCTGACGTAGTGGGAATTTCCTCTAAGCCAAACAACAAAGCCACAGTGTGGCTCCAGTAACTTGGAAAGACCTGGAAGGCAATCTGGTTTATTCATCAATCCTGATTGATTTCTTTCTTCAACTCATTCCATCTAAGGAACATGTTTCTCATCCATTAAATAGATGTAACACACCAAATTAAATCAAGCTTTTCTGTCTTAAAACTTGCCTTGAAGTCTGTGATGGTGATATTTTAGGCTTTCGTGTATTCTCTTGAAGACTGAAAGTCAAGGAAATGTAAACAGAGAAAGCAGGATGTCAACATATAAGCACCTTTAATAAAGGAGGATGCATATCAAGGGTGATTATTTCAAATAGTATTACAGACTAGACAGATTCTCCCACCTTAAAAAGTGAGATAAATAATACATAAGCACACTGCCGTGGGGGATGGTGGATTCTGACTGGTTACAAGTACAGCATCTCTAGGGGTCCCCTGGTTGGTATCCACGGCATCTTCCTGCAAGAAGCATGTTGTATTCAGCAGGTTGAGGGAGTGGTAAGGGGGACGTCCTGAACTTTCCACTGGGAGCTCTGCTATTGATTCTGGCATTTAGGCAAATTCCAGTGGCATCTCAGGTCCCCAAGTCTGAGAACAGGATGCTGGTCGGGACTCTAACTGCCTTTGGCTATGACACACCCTTTGGCAGATGCTCTCAGCAGTTGTCAGTTTCAGTTTCAGTGTGGAAATAGATGATTTATTGTCCCTTGAAAATTGGTGGTTGTTTGGGGGGAGGGGTGGCATTGAAGAGGACCCTGAAAGACAACTCTCTGCGACTTGAAGAACATGGACTGGGCTTGAAAGGTGAGAAAGCGTGCCTTGAACTTGCTTCTTAAAAAAAAAAGTTTCATTTCAGAATAATAGCTTTTGGGGAATAGAAGACATAGAAAATAAATGAAATATGAAAATATTATGGGAAAACATACAGACCAAAATTGTTTTGTGCACAGTATGTGCTCAATGTTTGTTATTTGTAATATGAGGACTTCAAAAAGGGTGGGAATAGCCTTTACAAGAAAAGGACCTTTTTTTCCCCTCTGAAATTTATACATTATCTGATAGAGTTCAATGTAGCTAAAAGTTTGTCCACATAGAAATGCATTCTTTTGGCTGGGCACGGTGGCTCATGCGTGTAATCCCAGCACTTTGGGAGGCCGAGGTGGGCGGATCGTGAGGTCAGGAGATCGAGACCATCCTGTCTAACACGGTGAATCTAACACGGTGAAACCCCGTCTCTACTAAACATACAAAAAATTAGCCGGGAAGGGTGGTGGGTGCCTGTAGTCCCAGATACTTGGGAGGCTGAGGTAGGAGAATGGCGTGAACCCAGGAGGCTGAACTTGCAGTGAGCCGAGATCGCGCCACTGCACTCCAGCCTGGGTGACAGAGCCAGACTCCGTCCCAAAAAAAAAAAAAAAAAAAGAAATGCATTCTTTTAGTTGTGAATTACATGGCATTGTACATAGTGAGGGTCCCATGTGTAAAACCAATTGGAAGAAAGTTCAGGAAAGAAATGTCATTGATTTTTTTTTACTATCTTGAATGATAGAAGCAGCCTGTGGAAAGGAAACATTGGATCAGTGGATGTTAGTTACTTGGGGTTTGTTAATGAGTTCCATGAATTATCGAAATCCATTTCAGAAATTTAACCCTAGATAAACAGTCTTAGCAAGGAAGAACCAGTTCTTTTTATCTTTGAGCTATACTACTAGGCCGGAGGTTGTGGGGAGGGGCAGTGAGAAATGTCAAATGACTGATTGCTATGTTGTGGACTAGATTCGGATGATTTTAATATCATTAAAATCTAGAACTATAGAACTTTAGAAAGATCAAATATAGTCTATCAATTATTATTTTATATCTTATAGCTTCTTGGAGTCATTATGGGTAAGAGAAGAAATTTAGGACTGTGAGGAGAAACAAAAGGAGATACTCCACATTCCACTTTCCACTTTCCAGGATGTTTCTGGACTTTCTTGTGAGTCCGATGAAGCACTGAGTGCATAAAACAGAAACCAGGCTTAGTGATGCCCTTTTAGAGATCTCAACATGAACATAGTATGAATCTAGTATGAGTTCATGATCCTAGAATTCTATGAATCGTGAATGTAGTATGAAAAACACCTAAGAGGCAGAGAGAGCATAAACAAAAACAGAAGAATGAATCAGTTTCCCACCTCTTTTTCTTTCCAGACCCTTCAATCTGCTATTGGAATTGGGCTTGTGAACTGGAGAGTTCCACTACTGGAGGCTTCTAGGTCTTGTGTGATGAGATTTTTTCTAACTTGGTTTAGACTTCTTGGAAAAGTTCCCATCTTCTCTCTGCACTTGACAGAACAGATAGAGGTAGACGGATGCATATCTACAAGAATCAAAGTATAGATGGGGCGTGGAGGAAATAGGGTCTTCATTTTATCCTGCACTACCAATCAAGTCAAGATAATAGGACCATTTATCTCATTTTTGTGGAGGGCCTACAGAAATGTTGCTCCCTTTGAAGTGAGGTTGAAAAAAATTCTGCCTGGGATCCAATGATTTCATCTTTGACTCTGCCACTTTGAAAGACCTAAGCATGGGCTTTGGACACTGTCTCTACGGATGCAAATAATTTTTGTGTTCAGGTTCCCAGGCAGGCTGTGTCTTTAATTCTTAAGGGGAGTCTTTCTTGGATGTTGGTTCAGAGGAGGATGTTGGTAACCCAACACGGATGTAAATGGAAGGTTCATGTGTTTTTTTAGCAGGGAGCTGGATGGGTGTTTGGGAAAACCTGACCTCTGTGATATTATCCTCACCAGAGAAAGGGGCTCAGATTCTGAGCTAAACTATGCCATGTTAGCTTCAAAGAACTGCAAAAATGTCCCAGGACATTGGTGACTCCACTGTGTGGTTACAGTCAGGACAAACCAGAACAGCACCCATTTAGAAGCTGGCTCTCCCAAGTGTGATGCTTGGGAAGCACGCTGCAGCCCCGGTGTGAGGCCTTCCCAAGCTTTGTGGCCCTTTGTCACCACATCTGGGTTGTGATGGTGTCAGACCTCACTCAACAAGCTTGCCTGGGCCAGGGGATACTTGAATAGGAGACTTTCAAGGAATTGTTTAGAAAAAGATGATTTTGTTGAGGGCAGATTGTTCTTGACACATGCAGCAGTCTATTGGGGAAGGTAACAGAGGACAGTCAATACTTCCCCATCATTCCTGCTACTGCACAGTTTTATTTATGAGAGTTTGGGTCATAGGAGGCTTGGCCAAGAAGACATCTAATGGGTGGAGTGATACTCACCTTAACCACACCTCTGGTATGCTGAGACACCCCAAGGAGAATTTGTGTGTGGAGAAGGCAGGCAGGGATGCCACACCCTGAGCCTGCTTCCCTCCCTGCTGTGAGAACCTAAGGAAAAGCTTCTAGAAATTATTCTTGCTTTCCCAGAGGTCTGCCACTGCCTATCTTGGGATATATTTAGGAGGGAGAGGAATGACGCAGAAGAATGTTGTTCTGGGGAGTTAAAGCTTTTTTTTTTTTTTTTTCTCGGCAGCTATTTATCTGAAAATAGTTGAAGTAGTTCAGATTTCATGGGGCTTTGAACACATTGGCATATGTGATTTGGGCAATAAAGTGTTGGTTGTTTTGATGAGGATCCCATTAACCCCTCTGTAAATGAGATATGTTTTCAAAGGGCATCTACTCTCTCTCTCTCCTTTTTGTCTTCTCTCTCTCTCTCACTCTTTTGATTCTTTTTTCAGACTTTTGATTCTCTTTTCAGACATGAGTTGAGATAATTTGACAGATGAGTTCTCTTTTTGCTTTCTATCTCCTGGACAATCAAATTTGGCTAAGAGGTAACATTTGTAAGGCACTTATTATGTACTGGACACGTCCCTAGGCACTTTACAAGCAATATGTTTTTTATCCATTTTATGAGGCGAGTGCTGCAATTTTCTCCCTTTGACAAATGAGGAAATCGATACTCAGAAGTTCAGAGTTGCTCATGATCACTCAGTTAATAAGAGATTGTATTTGTAAGAATAAACTAGGTTATGCTGCAGTAATCAAAACCCACCAATAACCCTCAAAACTCACCTACAACCCTCCAATTATATGGCACGATGCAACAGGTTTATTGTTACTTATGTTACACACCTAGACAATTACTCAAAGGCCCAGAATAAGGGAGGCTTTACTACCTTGAAACGTCACAACCGGGGAACATAGCGCCATGGCTGCCGTAGCAGGGAAAAGAGTGCTGGAAAGTCTCACTAGAGGTCATATTCTGGGAATGACACGGATCACTTCCATTCACAGCTTATTGACTGAAACTAGCCGCACGGCCCAATGGCAAGCTGGTAAGCTGGTACTCCTCCCTCCCCTACATGAGGAGGCAAACCAAAATGGCAGACTAATAGAAATTCCTACGTCTGAGACAGACTTCGAGCTTTTAACCACTACGTGATACTGCCCTTCAGAAAAATGCTTTCATGCCTGACTAGAGATACAAAGTAGCTGTGTGGGGCTTCATAATTCACTTTCTCCCATCCGATTTTAATGTTACCACACCTGCCACTGGATCCCAAGGGGGCATAGTTAGTACCTCCTTTCAAGGGTCCTTCTGGCTCCCACCTAGCTCTTGTACTGCACAAGACCAATACTCAGTGCCCTGTGGCCCGTGTTTAACCTTTGGGATTCATGTAATCAGCACCCACACAGCTAGGAATCACTGAGTCACAGGCTGAGTCGCTGCTTGCATCTTCTGTGCCTGGAAATGAGATCTTGGGCCAGAGTAGCTCTGCCTCCTACACCCCTGGCAGGTTCCCATGGCTCTGTGCAGTCCTGCTGCAGAGTTATATGGGGGTATATCTCTGACATCTCAGAGGAGCACTTAACAAATGTCACCATCTGTAGATCACAGCATACTGTAGTCTTAGATCTGGAAGTCCATGAACATCTTGGCAGGAATCTTCATCGTGTTTCTGGAGAGGGAGTTGGGGAATGTGTTCATTAACCTGTCCCTCTGTAATTCGTGGATTTATGGGTTCATTTACATTTTCAATTTACCCTCCAGTTAAGATGCAGTTTCAATCAGTCTATAGGTGAATGGTGAGAGCAACTAAGGGAAATTCAAAGGCAGAAGCCACTTGCAAACACTCCTGAGAAACGTAAGTCTCTTCATTCCAAGAGAAAGAGAAAAAAAGACAACATACTTATGGGAGAAAAAAGTCTCACACTAAGAAACTACTTTACTCTGAAAATGAAAGAAAAGTATATTTCTGGAAATTACTTTCTATAGAAAGCAATATAATTCAAAAGAAAAGAAAAAAAAAACCACTTTGTTTCTCAGTCTTTTCATTTTAACCTGTTCTTTCCTCCTCTTGGATTTTACTTTTGGTTTCATAGAGTCCAACCATTCTTAATTCCTCTGAGTAGAACAAAGTCAGTAAAGAATAAAAAGGAGTTTGAAGAGAAATAGAATAACTGCAAAGAAGCAGAAGTTGTAATATTAGAAATGATGTATGTCTTGGAGATGGTAAAGAGTGGAACTGATACTGTAAAAAATGTAATCAATGATATGAAGCAAATTTAAGAAACTCCCAGACTGCAGAGAGAGAGGTTAAAAATAGTGAGACAAGACAAAAAGGAAAATGATCCATATGGAGGGGAGAAAACAAAGACCCAATAAAAGAACTATGGCCATTTTTAAACAGAAGGAAATAAAAGGTTCTTTCACTAACCATGATTGATGTAAAATCACACAAAAGATTTGCATAGGTATTCCTGGGTCAGAAGATTAAATGATTAAGGATATATATTCTTCCATTATGTTATGATTTAAATAATGTTAATGAAAATCCTAATAGTGTGGATCAAGGTGATTCTAACATTTATCTGGAAGGAGAAATGGTAAAGTAGCCAAGGGAAATTTTTAGAGCTATTATGGTAGATTATAATCAAAACAGCATGGTGGTGGTAGAAAAACTGATAGGCAGAGAAATGTGCAGAGATGTCCCTGCATTATTTAACGATTCTTTCTGCTCTAATTTTGAATGCCAAATGTAATCATAAACTCATTTTTCTTTGTATACGAAAGTCTATTTTTGGGATAAGTGGTTAAGTATTTGAAGTAAAGTTGGCATCTTTTCTCAAAGCATACACCACAATATAAAGACCAAAAGGGCTAAATAGTCCAATGCACAAAAAGAAACCAAAATAAAACATAGATGGATAGATCTCTGATCTTGAGTTTGGATTAGTTTGCCTGTGTGTGATGAGATGGGGAAAATTGTATTCACCACAATTCCACTTCTACTTATGAATGGAACTCATTTGTTAGAAAAAGTTCCAGCAACTAGAACGGGAGGCAACTAAGGGGCCTGAGTGTGATAAACTCTCCCTGCTGGAGACAAGGAGAAGAGTTTGCTTGATACTCCAATAAGGAAGGGAGGAAGAAGCCCAAAAGAGAAACAAAAGGAAGGAAAGCAAAGGAGTGTGAAGACCTGTGTGTGGAGGGCAGGTGGAAGAAGTGACAGGGAAGGGCAAGATACTGAACTATCACCAAATACCACATTGGAGTTTGGGCTGGATTTCACCAGTCTCCACAGAGCAGAAGCTGCCTCTCAAGTATCTGGGTTACATGCATGTAAAAGCAGTGGAAAAAATCTCAAAGAGGAGCAATTGGTGGGTTTTCTAACGTAAGAATTAAAAATTGTTTACATCAAGGTTCTGCAAACTATGACCCACAGCCCAAATCCAGCCACACCCATTAGGTTTTGTATCATCTATCCTTGCTTCCCAGCTACAATGGCAGCACTGAGTAGTTGTGATAGAGAACATATGGCCCACAAAGTCTAAAATATTTACTATCTGGCCCTTTATGGAGAAACGCTGCTAATTCATCTTTCCATGGAAAGCATTACAAAATAATTAAAAGGCAAACAGCAAACTCAGAAACAAAACACTTGACACAAATATAGTAAGGGGAAGAATGATATCCTTAAGTATTAAAAAGATCCTTCCAAACTTATTGAAAAAACGGAGTTGGCAATAGGCAGAGGGTACGAATAGACATTTCACTGAAGAAAGCACAAAGGTATCAACATACGAACATATAGATGTTTAGCCTCACTAGCTAGCAAAGAACAGCAAAATAAACTAGAATAATATAACAGTGTTTGGAGTCAGGGTGTCTTGATTTGAACAGTGTCATGTACTATTGGTGGGGAATGTTCATGTAAAACAATTTGTCAATACACATTAGAACCTTAAAAAGAACAAAAGGTTATACCTTTTGATCTAGAAAAAGCACTTCTAAGAAGCTATCTTGAACAACTATTTGGAGATAAAAATATGTAAAGGTGAGAATATTCTCTGAAATGATACGTCTAGATTCACCTCTTATTAGTTGAGATGACTTTGTGTAAGTTACCAAACCTTGCTAAGCCTCGCTTTCCTCATTTTGTAACATAGGAATTAAAAATATACCCAGTCATAGGAGTGTTATGTAGATTCAACATGTTGATATGTACAAATTTTTAGGAAGAAGATCTTTGGCAAATAGTAAGGGATCAAGAACTACCAACTATTTTACAAAAGTGAAATAATAGGGAAATAGTGAAATCCTCTCATCTAATTTCAGGTTAGTGCCCATGCCATTTTACAGAGGAGAAACCAAGGCCTAGAGAAAGTGCTGCAAATGGTTGAGCAGAACCGGACCCTGAGCCAAGCTCATGGCAGTGACCTTAGAGAGCTTACAATAGTAAGTGCTCTGTCTCCCCTCTCTTTTTCCTACCTCTGGTGGTTGTGGGATAATTCAGAGAATGCATCATCAAAAAGAATTATGTTTCTGTTCTGGGGACACAGGCACCAAAGAGTCATCTCTACTTCCAGGGACAAGGTTTAGGGGACAAGTAAAAACGATAGAAGGGAAGGCCTGTTGAGAGCCTGTCCCAGAGATTTGGGTTTCTGTCTCCTAAGCCAAGAAACCAGTTACCAGATGGGAATGACATTCCATCATCCTAGCCTTGGGTCAAATTTGAGACCCAGGAGCCCACAGGCACTCATCTTTGGGACATGCTTCCCTGATTAAACCATCATGGCATCCTTCTGTTCCTGTAAGTGTGGAGAGAAGGCATGTGTTACGGGGACTCGGTGAATGAATCTTTTTATAGCATGACATTGGATGTGAGAATTTGAATTCCTGAAGACTAACAACACTTTAGTAAACACATATCTTCAATCAAGAGCCTCTTAAATGCCACCCACGTGACGTGGAGGAAACAGTGTCAAGGAACTGCAAAGAGCTGCAATGTGTGTAGGCAGAAGGTAGGAACAGTTCGCATCACTGCTGAGGACAGAATAAAAGCAAGTGGGTGGCTGGGCGCGGTGGCTCACGCCTGTAATCCCTGCACTTTGGGAGGTCAAGGTGGGTGGATCACCTGAGGTCAGGAGTTTAAGACCAGCCTGGCCAACATGATGAAACCCAACTTCATCTCCACTAAAAATACAAAAAATTAGCTGGCCATGGTGGTGCACGCCTATAATCCCAGCTACTCAGGAGGGCTGAGGCAGGTAAGAATTGCTTTAATCCCGGAGCCCACGAGGGTTGCTGTGAGCTGAGATCAGCACCACTGCACTCCGCCTTAGGGGCGGACAGAGTGAAACTCGTGTCCAACAAAAAAAAACAAAAAAAAAACAAACAAAAAAAAAAAAAGAAAGCAAGAGGGGGGCTTGAGTGGTCAGAAGGAGGCAAGGTGGGCCAATAGGAGCTGTAGAACCTGTATGATCCACTGTTGATTTTTTTTTTTTTTGAGACAGAGTCTGGCTTTGTCACCCAGGCTAGAGTGCAGTGGCACCATCCTGGCTCACTAAAACCTCTGCCTCCTGGGTTCAAGCAATTCTCCTGCCTCAGCCTCCCAAGTAGCTGGGATTACAGGTGCTCACCTCTATGTCAGGTAACTTTTGTATTTTTAGTAGAGACAGGGTTTTGCCATGTTGGCCAGGCTGGTCTCGAACTCCTGACATCAGCTGATCTGCCTGCCTCAGCCTCCCAAAGTGCTGGTATTACAGGCATGAGCCACTGCATCCAGCCTCACTGTTTATTTTTAAAACATAATAGTTCCTGCCATTTTGGGAACTATTTAGGGTCACTTTTAAAGGCAGACGGCTAGATCCTTCATCCCAGTGAAGGATCAGGACCAATATGGGTAATATACCTTAATCTTATACAGACGAGAAGGAATGAAACAAGGAAGTTAATATTCATTGATTATCTGTAATGTGCTAGTCATTTTTCAATCATTTTCTCATTACATCTTCCAAGCCACACAATGAATGTACCATTATTTATCTCCCCTTTGCAAAGGAGCCAGATGGGGCTCAAGGAGGCTAAGGGGTCCCACAACCAGGGAGAGGTAGAGAAGAGAAATGGACCACAGGGCTTTGAATTCTTAACTTATGCTGAGAACAAGGACCACTTCCTCATATGCTCATCAGTACGATTATGTTATAAAATGTAATATTTTCTTAAGGGGAAAAAGTAAGCAAGAAAGCATCTTCTGGCTTACAGTTTATCTGCCAAGCACCAAGTGCCTTTCCATAATTCTGACTTACAGGGTGCTTGCATGGCCTTCCAGGCAAAGAGCCTGGAGTTTTGTATATCCTTATGCCCACCTCTGCTGAGGGTTTCCTATGAGTTTCACAGATGGGGTCATGATCACCTTCAGCCTCTATTGACTGCCAAAATTAGCATCATATCAGGTATGACTGCCTGCCCTCTCTCCACAGGTAGGTGGAGAAGATGTCCTGAGATCAGGAGTTCCTGGAGGTGCAATCAAACTTGCCTGTTTGATGTCCATGGTCCTGACTTTCGCGAAGAGCTCTGGGCTTTGTGGTTTCTTTTACAGGTTGTGACTTGTTGAAGCTGCATTTTGCCAACAAATGGGAGCCATGAGGTCTCTTGTGTGGCACAGCTGTTACCCTGTCCATGTGCTCTACAGCTGGGCCCCTTAACCTGGTATTGGGCTCAGTGGCAAACCACTGTTAAAAACCATGGAGGGGAGGCAGCAAGGAGCCAGATTCACTAATGCTGATTGGCTCTGGCATAGGAATATCCTGTAAGTGGTCTCAGGGAATTAGCTAGACTGGGAAATTCTCAAAGCCCTCATACCATCTTGTTTCGTAACTCACGTGTACAGGCAATTATCCATACATATGCTTGTGGGGTGACCAGTGGGAATTCAGCCAGGGTTATCCAGACTGAAATTTATCCCTCTGTATTAGTTTCAACTAGATGCTGTAACATGAACACAAAATTAACGGCCTAAAACAACCTGAATGTATTATCCTACAGTTCTGGAAGTCAGAACTGAAATGGGTCTGAGTGAGCTGAAATCAAGGTATTGGCAGGGCTGTGTTTCTTTCTGGATTCCCTGGGAAGAATTCATTTCCTTGCCTTTTCAACTTCTAGAGGCTGCCTGCATTCCTCAGCTCCTGGCTCCTTCTGCATCTTCAAAGCCACAATGGTGGGCCAAGTCCTTCTCATGCTACCATCTCCCTGGCTTTTAAGGCAGGCAATATTAGAACATGGATCAACTAGCATGCTCTTTTAAGTTTTTTCTCTACCCAAAGTATTCATTAAGAAGAAAGGAAGAAAAATATACATCCCTTGATGGGGCAATATTTACCCAGTCTGGTGCAGCTGCTGGAGTCCTCTGATAGTAACTCTAAGTCCTAAAGTTCTTTTTCTGCCAGGAACTACATATTTGGCTACAATAAGGCAAGTTACTTAACTGCAAGCCACAGCTTATTCATCTTTATAATGGAGATAACCCCCCTGGTCCTGCTCTCTAGGACCACTGGAATGGTAAATGAGATAATGAAACAGTGCCTTAAAAAGCATATTGTTGAATCAAGCATTTTCTGTGACCTCACTAAGATAGTCAGAAGAGAGATCTGTGTCTGCACCCACATACTATGCAACACCCTAAATACACCCCCCTTATTTCTTACCAAGCTTATGGGTTGCTCTGTTGTTAGATTTCTTTTTTTACTATACATATTTGATTTACATATTTAATTTACAGCAATGCTTCATAATAAGGAGGCTATCAGTTGCCACTCAATGAATATTTAATGAATAAAAAATGAACAAAGGAAAGCAAAAAGAAGAGAAGGGAGGAAGTGGACTGTGGAAAGTTGTATACTCCTCATTGCTCCAGCAGAGGAAGCTCCATTTCCATTCTCCTTGGGAGATTTCTTGAACTTTATCTCCAATCTGGACCCTTCCTATTAGAAAGAAGGGGACAGTCTTGAGGGAACCATGTGTACCACTAAACATAGGTCATGGGGGTCAGAGGGCCACCCCCAGTGCCCAGCCCCGCTTAGTACAGAGGAAAGCACATACCCCTATAGCCTTTTTTTTTTTTTTTTTTAAAGCCCTGGTTTCTGGGAATTTGTTCATCAATAAGGCACTATGTTATTTCAGACTCACTTACCAAATACCTCTCTGTTGTTCAGTAGTAACTAGCAAGCGCATAGTAGGTCCAGAAAATAACATCTGGCATTTTGATGAAGGAATAAGCACAGGAATGATGCGTTGCTGGACAGCTCAAAAAAACACCAAGAATACACCAAAGCAAATTTAAATAGTATAGCACGATCATTTTTTGATGATGGATGGCCTCAGTACTTTAGGCCACTCAGCAGTGTTACCCTGGGAGTTTGCTCTAACCCTGTTCTCCTGGCCTTGCTACCAGGGCTCATGGGGTAAATCTGGTCAGTCTCCAAAGGAAGGAGCTGATCATGTAAATTAGGTGCGTCGTGGGGCCTGCCTGCTGGCCAGAGCCACTCGGCTTCTGAAACCTTCGTGAATCAGGAAACCAGCGCTCAGCACCCTCTGCAACTGCCCTTCTGGGCTCCCTTCCATTGCTCCTCCCGGCCTCTCCCTGGAACTGGGCAGTGCTGCTCCTGGCCAGGAAAAAGGAACCTCCTCTGAGTCAGGGCTGAGTGAGTAGCAGTTGCTTCACCCCAGCCCCCAGGGCTTAGAGAGAGACCTGCTTTGTCCGCATGAAACTGCAGGCTTGGGCCAGCGCAATAGTTTGATGTGAATAAGCAAAAGAAAACAACCAAAAGAAAAAAAAAAAAACCACAACACACATACGCACCAACCAAAAAACCCCCCATGTTTCTTCAGATTAGATTTAATTGAAAACAACCATCCACCCCAAGCACTTTTCATATGTTGGGTAGCTTCTCCAGTCCTGTTGTCCAGGGTCTGCGTCTGAGTCAGAGAAGGGTTGCCCCCGACCAAATCCAGAAGTGGGGGGCTGGAGTGCAAGAGCTCAAGACTATAGGTCTGTAAAACGCTGTGGGCCTCTGGGCGGCCAGCCCCATCAGTTTCCCTGCATCCTCCACTGAAATGAAAGGAAACGGAGAGCTGGGCCAAGCAGAGGTGTGGGGGAGCCAGGAAGCCAAGGAGGGAGGCCAGCGGCTCTCTTGCCTCAGCAGACACCCGCAGGCTGAGCGAGAGCTTCCCTTCTAAACACTGCAAAGAGTCTCCGAGGAGGAAAAGGATCCTGTAGAAGAGCCAGGAAGCCAGGATTGAAACTGTTGCCGGCATTGGCAGGGCCAGGGCTGGGACTGTCTACGCTCCTATCCTCTGGCTCAGTGGGAATCCCATCGCCTCTCTGACATCATGGATGAAAATCAGCCCTGGCTTTCATATGTTGGGACCGCCCCACCCAGCTCAGTCCGGCCAGCTGGACCCTCCCAAAACGGGTTCTCTTTTGTCAGCTGCCTTTTATAGAACTATAAAACTAAAAGTTCAAGTACGAAGCCCTTAGATCAGTCATCAAAAAAGGCAGACTTTGCCTCCCGGACTCTTTCTGCCTCTTTCCCTGCATTGTGGCTTCCTCTCTCCGGCAGAGCTGCTAGGCTGCTGGCTTCCATCTCTCAGCCTCGTAAAGATCCTACAACCCCAAATGGGGCATTAACCTGCCTAGGAGGGGGTTCTGGATCCGTGCTTTGGAATTAGGGGAAAGGGAAGAGAAGAGGGGAGCTTACGCTATAACTATGTGGGGGAAAGGAAAGATACCTCTGTAATAAAGTGAAATGGCATAGAGTTGGAAACGGGAAAAGAGACAACACAGGACCACAGTCGGTGAGGCAGAGTGAGACTTTTGCCAAATAACTGTGACCTTTGAAATTTCAAACTGCCTCTCCAGGCATTTGAATCTTTTGGCCAAAGCATAAGTGAGTAGGGTGGTGGAACACCAGATGATCCTATGCTCAGCAGAGTTTAGAAGGGAGTATTAAACATGTTGGAGCTTGAGAAAAAGAGTGGAATTCTCACCTCCTCAGCTCAAGACCTGGGACCTGGGCCATAGTCGGCACTAGATTAATCATGGCTGCAAAAAGAAGTGAATGGCTGACCTCAGTCAGTTTCAATGCCTTAACACAAAATTGGACTAAGATTATTGATAAAGGTCTTAGGGATTCTTGGATCAATGAGATGACTTCTACAGTTTAGGAAGTTCCATGTACACTCTAAACACATAAGAAAAATCAAAGCCAAATGGAACTCACCCAATGGTCCAAAATGGTGGCTGGGTCAGCAATGCCGCACCTATGGGATCATCGTGTTCCCTCGCCTTACCTCTGAAGCACGTGGTCTAACTGCAGCTTAAAGGATTAATATGAAGTCTAAGGAAATGTGTGTAAGTTAAACCATTCTTTGCTCAAATTGGATCAGTTATCTTGCGCTGATACTTTTTCAAAAGGTCTAATACACGGGACCTTTCTTCTCTTGGCTTGCGATAGGAATGTACATGTTGAGCAGCAACATTCCTGTGGGTCTCTCAGATTCTATCAGGCTGTTATATAACTGGCATTATAATATTGGAAGGGATCTTAAAGATAAGACCTGGGTCAAAGTCTTATTTATGAGTGAGGTCGAGGGAGGTTACATGACTTATGCATTGTATGTGCTTACATTTATTCATCCCATCAAAGATAATTATTCCTGTTGCTCATTTTGTTGCTGTTTAGCACCTATGCACACCAGGCATTATTCTGTGCATTGGGAGTCAATGCTGAACAAAGGGGGTGGAGGACAATAGTTTTTCTGAACCTTATAATTGGAGAAACTAACATTAAGCAGATGAACAAGTGTGAAAATAATATGTTTTTGGAAAATGATGACAACAGTGAGGAGGTGGCAGTACATTAGGTGTGATGGCCGGGGAAGGCTTTTCTAAGCAGGTGGCCTCCACGATGAGTTCTCTGTGATGAGAGAGAGCCAGCCATGAGGAAGCTCTGAGAGAGAATATTCTAGGCAAAGGGATGACAAGTGCACAGGCCTTGAGGCTAGAACAACCTAGGTACAGGTTGAGCATCCCTTATCTGAATTGCTTGGGATCAGAAGTGTTTTGGATCTCAGATTGTTTTCTGATTTTTGGGATATTTGCATACATATAATGAGATCTTGGAGATGAGACCCAAACCTACACAAAAATGTATGTTTTATATACACCTAGCCTGAAGGTAATTTTATAAAATATTTAAAATGTTGTGCATAAAACAAATTTTTCATTAAGTACTTAGGTATGGAAGTTTCCGCTTGTGGCCTCATGTCAATGCTCAAAAAGTTTTGGATGTTGGAGCATTTTGGATTTTGGAAAGGTTAGGGCTGCCCAGTCTGTAGTCTTTTGAGGCAGAGATAGACAAGTGGAGCTGAAGTACAGTGAGTAGAGGGAACAGGGAGAAGAATAGTGTAAGTTCCTCTGCCTACCACCACACACTTTCTGCAAATAAGGCCTGTAGATGTGTGTTCACCCTGGAATTAATGTATCCTTTCTGAGTCCACTGATCCCCTGTTGTAATACCATTCATCTTACCCTATAAGCTCTTGCAGAAAGCATCCTAAGAAGAAGGGTGGTTGCCTACCCAAGTAACCATCAAGACCCATCCCATCATGTATTACATTGCAGTTGACCCTCGAAAGTCCAAGCCTACAGAAACATCTCTGGTCACTCAGATCTTGTTATGGGTTTAATTGTGTCCCCCACAAGAGATATGTTAAAGTCCTAACCCCTAACACCTCAGAATGTAACCTTCTTTGGAAATAGAGTCTATACAGATGGCTGTGGTCTGAATGTCTGTGTTCCTTGAAGATGCGTACGTTGAGACCCGATAGCCAATGTGATCATATTAGGAGACAGTCTTTTAGGAGGTGACGAAGTTAGGAAGGTGGACCCCTTATGAATGAAATTCGAGCTCTTATAAAAGGAGCCCAGTGGAACTCATTGTCCCTTTCCACCATGGGGGAATACAATGAGAAGGTCCCCTCTATGAGGAAGAGGGCTCTCATCAGGCACCAAACCTGCCTGAGCCTTGATCTTAAACTTCCCTTCCTCTAGAACTGTAAGAAATAAACTTCTGTGGCTTATATGCTACTCCGTTTATGGTATTTTTATTCTAGCAGCTTGCATAGACTAAGATACAAATTTAACCAAGTTAAGATGAGGTCATGAGGGTGGGCCTAATCTAATATGACTGGTGTCCTTAGAAGTTTAGACACAGACATGTCCAAGGAGAACTGTGAAAAGACACAGGTGAAACACCCTGTGAAGATTGGGGCAATGCTGCCACAACCCAAGCAACATCCAGGGCCATCAGAAGCTGGAAGAGGTGAGGAAGTTTCCCCTATAGGTTTTATGTATTTATTTTTTTGAGACAGAGTCTCACTCTCTGTATAGGCTGGAGTACAGTGGCACCATCTCGGCTCACTGCAACCTGCATCTCCCGGATTCAAGTGATTCTCATGCCTCAGTCTACCAAGTATCTGGGATTACTGACTTGTACCATCATACCCAGCTAATTTTTGTATTTTTAGTAGAGGCAGTTTCACCATGTTGGCCATGCTGGTCTCGAACTCCTTACCTAAGGTGATCCACCCTCCTCAGCCTCCCAAAGTGCTAGGATTACAGGCACGAGCCACTGTGCTCGGACTCCTATAGGTTTTCGAGGGAGTACAGTGCTGCTGACACCTGGATTGCAGAATTTTGGCCTCCAGAGCTGCAAGACATTAAATGTCTGTTGTCCTAAGCCACAGAGCTTTTGGTACTCTGTTAGAACAGCCCTAGGAAACAGAGACCTTTATCATCTTCTAGCTCTCTATATCCCCTAATCTAGTAAGTCCCCTGTATTAATCTGTTTTCACACTGCTGATAAAGACATACCCGAGACAGGGCAATTTACAAAAGAAAGAGGCTTAATGGGATTTACAGTTCCATATGGCTGGGGAAGCCTCACAATCATGGTGGAAGGCAAGCAGGAGCAAGTCCCATCTTACATGGATAGCAGCAGGCAGAGAGAATGAGGAAGATACAAATGCGGAAACCCCTGATAAAACCATCAGATCTTGTGAGACTTATTCACCACCACGAAAATAGAAACTGCCCCCATGATTCAATTATATCCCATCGGGCCCCTCCTACAACACATGGGAATTATGGGAGTACAATTCAAGGGAGATTTGCGTGGGGACACAGTGCCAAACCATATTACCCCTGTCCCCATCCCCTACTCCCTCAGAACCTTTTCACTGTGCCCTATAGCTCAGAGTTGCTTATCAAAATGACCCATGTCTTCACCTGTTAATAAGAATATTCTCTTCAAATGCCTGCTGCAACTAAAACCAGTCATCCCTGGAGGTCTTGGCTTCCCTTCCAGCCTTCTGAAGCTATGGCTTTTCTTTTTCCGCTATGGAAGTAAGGCCCAGGAGGTGATGATGTGTCATGCTTGCTTCACATCCCATCCTCCCGACTCTTTCTCCATCTTCTACCCCATGCCCAACCCCAGTTCCTTTGAAGATCACAGTATTAGACTCCATGCCATAACTACCCTCTGCTTTGGTGAGTTAACCTGGACCTTCCTCTTAGCTACAGAAGACTTTGTACCTGGCTCACTTTCACCCTAAGCACCCCACATGTTGTCACCCGCAGTTGTTTCAACAATCACATAGGTCTTTCACTCTTCAGGCCTCTCAGTCCCTTGTCTGTTCTCTTCCAAGGACCCTGTCCTCTATGCTTCCATCAGCCACTCCTTCTAAGGTCCTACCCAGCCATTCAGTGACTGCTGTTTCTCCCAAATCTCATTCTTAAGGATCTCCATCTCCAACAACAACCCACTCTCTTCCAGAGGATTCTCTCTACTATGCTGACCTCAGTGATTCATTGACCCTGCCAAGACCTTTAAGCCATTGTCCCTTCCCTTTGGCACTGTTCCCTCAACTCCTTCATGTCCTCATTGTCTTCTTTCTTTTGTTATAATCCCTGCCTTGCCTAGACTCTCAGCTTCCATCTCTCCCTCCTGCCTACAGAGTTGAAAATCTACCATACATCAGCCTGACTTTTTACCTCCTCTGCTCCTGCAAAGTACTTGGATCTGGCTGGAGAAAAACAGAAAGCAGGGCTGTCTGATCACGTGTTGATTTTTTATCGCAAACCTCACTAGGGCCCCCGCACTGCCTGGCAGTCCTACTGTGCTTCCCTGGTTGATTCACAATCCTGCTCTCCAGGGCTGCTATGTCACAGGCCCTCTCTCCTGACATTCACTTCCTTACTCTCAGTTGATGACCTCACCTTCAATTCACTGAGAAAACAGAAGCAGGCAGAAGGGAACATGCTCATCCACCTACAAATGAGTCACCCACTACCTCCTTGGGTACCCACATATTCTGCTTTTCCTGTAGACTGCACCTGCTCCCATCAGAGGCCTACTCCATTGCTGGTGGGCCAGATTCACCCTGAATTGCCTGCTAAAGGACTTTGCTCCAGCCATCATCTCTTCTCTCCTCTGTACCATCTTTTCTCTCGCGTCTCATTCTCATCAGCCTGCAAATACACTGGGATCTCTCCCATTCTAGATAATCTCCCCCTTTCCTCATAGCTTTTTCCTGCTACCACTTCATTCTCTTTTTGCCCTATAACAAAACTCCTTGAAATCATCTATAACTTCTGCCTCCCCCTCTTCACCTTCACCTTATGAGCTCTTCTTGACCCTGTCACAAAAGGGTTTTTTTGCCATTGTTTTTCTCTTGTCTCTGCCCTTGGCCAGATTGAAGGACCAAGTCTGAGTCCTTATCTGGAGCTTGCAGCAGCACTGGGAATGGCAATCTTTCTTCACTTGGCTTCTTGGATGCTACCCTCTTCTGGTTTTCCCATTACCTTAATAGAATCTCTTTCTCAATTTCTTATATTTTGTTTTGCCTCTTTCTTTCCCCCATTCTCTAATAGTTGCTCACACCAGGGCTTAGCTCTTGGCCCTCTTCTCTCCAATATTTATACTCCCTCACAGAATTCATCGGCTGGATCATGGCTTTACATACCTATCTATATATTGATGACTCACACATTTTTATCTTCAGAACCAATCTCTCCCCTGAATTCCAGACTCATATATCCAACTGCCTACCAGGCATCTCCACCCTGACATCTCATAGATATGTTAAATATAACATGTCAAAATGGAAATCTTGATTTTTCCCTTTACTCTTCTCCTAAAATACTCTCCTCCCACAGGTTTCCTCGTCTCAGTAAAGGGTGTCACCGTTCTCCTGGGATCTGTTCAGGTATCAAGTAGAGGAGACATCCTTGGCTTCTCTCTTTTCTTCCCGTTGCACAGAGAAGTCTATTAAGTATGTCTACAATGCATATAAAGGGAAGGAACTGGTCAACACTATGACACAGGGTATGGGGATAGAACGTACCAGAAGGGAGTGAAAAATGGAAGGTTTTTTTTTTGAGACAGAGTCTCGCTCTGTCACCCAGGCTGGAGTGTAGTGGTGCGATCTTGGCACACTGCAAGCTCCACCTCCCAGGTTCATGCCATTCTCCCACCTCAGCCTCCCGAGTAGCTGGGACTACAGTTGCCCGCCACCATGCCTGGCTAAGTTTTTTCTTTTTGTATTTTTAGTAGAGACGGGGTTTCACCATGTTAGCCAGGAGGGTCTCAATCTCCTAACGTCGTGATCCGCCCACCTCAGCCTCCCAAAGTGCTGGGATTACAGGCTTGAGCCACCTCGCACGGCCACATGGAAGTATTATTTGTTAATCATGGTCAAGGATAGACTCTTTGAGAAAGTGACATTAAAGCAAAGACCTTCCTGAACTGTAGGAAAGCACATGCTTTAGCAGGATATAGGGGAAGGGCAGTCCAGCAGAGAGAACCACAGTGTGCAGGTCATGAGGCAGTCAAAAATACATCATGTCTGAAGAAAGCAAGGCTAGAGTGCCCGAAGCCGATTGAAGTGTGCATTAGCTCCGGCTGCCGTAACAAAATACCATAGAATAGGTGGCTTAAACAACAGATGTTTGTTTCCTCACAGTTCTGGAGTCTGGGAAGTCCAAGATCAATGGAATCTGGCCAATTTGGTTGCCAGTGAGGGCTCTTTTCCATGCTTGCCTATGGCCATCTTCTTGTGTCTCACATGGCCTTTTCTGGTGTGTGCAAGAACAGAGATCTCTGTCCTCCTCTTTTTTAAGGCCCCCAGTCTTATTGGATTAGGGTCCATTCTTATGGGTTCTTTTAACCTTTATTATCTCCTAAAGACCCTGTCTCCACATATAGTCACCTAGGGTGTTAGGGCTTCTACATATGAATTTTGGGGGGACACACATTTAGGTTCATAACAAGGAGTTACAAAGGTAGACAGAGGCCAGATTGTGAAAGATCTTGGCCTGCAAAAGCCTGGTGTTTGTGTTTTATTCTATGCAGTCTTGCTCTGTCACCAGGCTGGAGTGCAGTGGTGTGATCTCAGCTCACTGCAACCTCCACCTCCTGGTTCAAGCAATTCTCCTACCCCGGCCTCCTGAGTAGCTGGGACTACAGACGCACACCACCACGCCCAGCTAATTGTCTGTATTTTTAGTAGAGATGGGGTTTCACCATGTTGACTGGGATGGTCTCTATCTCTTGACCTCATGATCTGCCCACCTTGGCCTCCCTAAGTGCTGGGATTACAGGCATGAGCCACCATGCCTGGCCATTTTATTCTAATTGTCATGGAAACTGATGGGCAGTTTTGAGCAGGAGAGTTTCATGACATGAGTTACGTTTTACAGGTAATGCTAGCTGCCTGGTGGAGAATGGATTTTGAGAGACCAAGAGGAGCCAGTGTGTCCAGCTAGGAGTTTATTGCAATATATTTTAGAGCAGGGGTGAGCAAAGTTTTTAAAATCATAGTTTAGATTGTAAATATTTCAGCGTTTGCAGGCTGTATTAGTTCGTTTTCACACTCCTGACATACCCAAGGGTAGGTAATTTATAAAGAAAAAGAGGTCTAATGGACTCATGGTTCCACATGGCTGGGGAGGCCTCACAATCATTGGCAGAAGGTGAAAGGCACGTCTCACATGGTGGCAGAGAGGAGGGAATGAGAACCAAGGGAAAGGGGTTTTCCCTTATAAAACCATCAGATCTCGTGAGACTTATTCACTACAATGAGACCAGGAAACTGCCCCCATGATTCAACTGTGACTTGATAAAGTAAGATTGCTATCGATGGAAAAATAAGTGTCCAGTTCACTTAGTGGGAAATAAGGCGAATTCCATCCAGAGGGCCTTGATTTTCTGTGGAAATAAAATATTCTCCTTAAAGCCAATCTTCTATTCCCATCCTACTCAATGGCTCATGCTGGGGGGTGTGTAGAGTGATGGTGGGGGTGGTTCTCTTAGATGGAGAGGAATCTTTCAGCACTGAAATTGCTTACACTCACCAGTGCAAGGTGCCAATATAAAACAGATTGACTCTTAATTGTTTTCACAATTACTTTTTTTTTTAGATAGAGTCTTACTCGGTCACCCAGGCTGGAGTGCAGTGGTACGATCTTGGCTCACTGCAACCTCTGCCTCCCGGGTTCAAGCAATCCTCCTGCCTCAACCTCCCAAGTAGCTGAGATTATAAGCATGCGCTACCATGTTTGTACTTTTTTGTACTTTTAATAGAGACAGGATTTCACTGTATTGGCCAGTCTGGTCTTGAACTCCTGACCTCAAGTGATCCACCCTCCTTGGCCTCCCAAAGTGCTAGGATTACAGGCGTGAGCTGTGGTGCCTGCCTGTTTCCTCAATTACTTTTAAATTCTCTACTTGCAATTCACCTTTTTATTCCTGTGCTCAGGGCAGAGGCATCCACTCTCCTCTGCTCCCTCCGTACATCATTGTCCCTTCTGTCCCAAGGAAGCAATAAGTCCCCTTACTCACACCTTTGCATGTAAGTAGGGTGACACAGATACTTGGTCCTCATTCCACCATAATTTTGTGTGTGTGTGAGGATAAGAACAAACTCCCATTAGGGAAAAGAAAAAGGAGAAGAACAAGAGAGTGATAGAAAGATACTCAAAAGTCAAGGAATGGGTTGGATGCCACAAAATATCTGAATATCTAGCATTTGCCCAAGGACAGCAACCAACGGATATAGAGTATTAAATGACAGCAACTGGGACACTTTATATCCTGCTTCCATGAGCGGAATGCCTGGGGGAGAACCCAGAAGGGTAGCCTCTGTCCCCTGCAGCTTTCCCCTCCCTCTTTTTTTTTGCGCCTGTCCAGGTTGCCTTCCCCTGGCTGGGAACACCCTGTGGCGGGTCCGGCTGCAGAGCACTCTCTGTATAGTAATAAAGTGCACACTTGTAATGTTGGGCCGAGTGACAAGAACAACATGAAACAACACTCTACCCACCCACTGAGAAAACCGAGTATGTCACACGCCTCTGTGTCATGGTTTTAAAAATATCTCCACTGACGGTCCAAGTCTCAGGTTGGGCTAGAGGAGTGTTTAATGCCTAGCTGTGCCAGGTGGAAAATGTTTTCATCAGAATCCCAAGGACCCCAGTGATGGACGTTTGTTGGCTTGGTGTGTGTGTGCATGCACACGCAGGAGCATGTGTTTAAGAAAAATGGGGCTGGGTGGCGATTTCTTTGCTCTCCCCCCTCCCCTTTTTCTTTCCTTTTTAATTACATGTTCCTGACAAAGAGGTGTGGTCCCTGGCATTGCTGCCCAGCCTCTCTGCCACCTCTAACCACATGGGGAGAAGAATACTGCGGGCTTCTCAGCACTCAACATGCTTCCCAGCGTCAGTGGAAACATAAACCCAAGGACCCACAAAGAGCTAAAACTTCTGCAGAATGAGGGGTCTAGAAGCCTAGTGAATGTCTGGAGAGAGAGAGAGTGTGTGGCTCTTGCAGAGGGTTTATCTCTTGGTTTCCCCCTACCTTGCTTCTTTGTTTGAGAAGAGCACAGCCAAGCTCAAGTCTACTGGAATTTTGTCACAGAGGAGGGGGTTTCAAATAACAGGGAGAACCATTTAACCCCTTTGTGGTTTATTCTTATTTACTTTGGAATCTCCAGTACTTACTAGCAGGGCAACTTTGGCAAGTTGCTTAACCTTTAAGCCTAAGTTTCCTGACTTGTAAAAGGGGATAATAATCGTATCTACTTCTTAAGGTTGTCGTGAGGACCAGATGATGTGACTGCAGGCAAGCTCTCAGCACAGAACCTGGCACATTGCAAGCCCACAAGAAATGTTAGGTGTTTTTGTAGCTTCAGAGCTTTACAAGATACACACATGAGAACATAGAATCTTTTACTTGAATCTCACAAAGGGAAACATGTATGTGGGACCCTGTGTATTCTGGTCCCCACCTCAATCTGATGGGGGCTCCACTTACCTCCTGAAATTTCTTCATCCACATCAAGCATCTGGGTCTTTGCATCTGTTGTTTCCTCTGCATGGAATATTCTACTCTTACATATCCTCATGGCTTGCTCTGTCACACTATTCTGATATTTGCTCATATTTAATTTATTGGAGAGAGAATTTGCTTTCCAAACAATTTAAAATGGCATCCCCACCATCCCAGTCACCTTCTACCCACTCTCCTGGTACTTATTAATATATTTATTATCTAGCTCCACTACTAGAATGTAAGATTATGAAAGTAGAGGTTTTGTCTTTCGTTGTTCATTGCAGAATTTCTAACATCTAAAACAATGCCCAGAATACAGTTAGCATGCTCTAAATATCAATTAAATGAATGAACAGATAATATATCTACACAATTCTCTGCCTCCCGGGTTCAAGTGATTCTCCTGCCTCAGCTTGGGATTACAGGTTCACACCACGACACCCAGCTAATTTTTGTAGTTTTAGTAGAGATGGGATTTCACTGTGTTGGCCAGGCCGGTCTTGAAATCCTGACCTCAAGTGATCTGCCCACCTTGGCCTCCCAAAGTGGGATTACAGGCATGAGCCACCATGAACGGCCTATAACTTTTGACCTGACATGACTTTCAACTTAAATCCATGAAATTCACATCTGAATCATTGCAATCTTTCCCATCCTGGGTATTTTCAGCCCATGTCATAGTATATTTGATTGAAGATATTCCACCTATGTGTATAGAAAACTTTAAGATTTTTCTTTTTCTATGGACCAGATTCTTCTTATCTATATACCTCCCAAGGGCCTCATGGCATTTATAAAGCTCCCAGTCATTAGGAGCTCTGACCTGGCACCCTCAGTCACCTTGTCTGAAACAGAAGGTGGCCTCTCGTCTAAAGTTAGGTCTTCGTACAGAACGCTTCATGCTGAAAGGAAGAGATTTTTCTCACTAAGGCAGTGTAGTGTCCTGTAAGTTGCATGTATAAATATCCCTCCTGACCTTCTAGGATTTCTGTATAAAGGAGTATATTATGCCAATTCTTAAGTCTGGGAAACTGCAACAAGAGTAAACTTTGGCCTATGACAGTTGTTAAGTAAGATACTGCAGGATTGGATGAGTGAATGAAGGTATTTGCTTGAATCTCTGAAGACACATGAGATTATTATCATGTTGCTCATTTGTTTCTATTCAGCTTGAGGATGGCTGACTTGGCTGAGAATGATTCTCACTACCATCAAATGCTAAAAAGTAAACTCCAAGGCCATCATTGGAAAAACCCAACAGGAAATTGACTAAATGCTCACATGTCTACAAATCATCCCATGCTTTTACTGTGGATAGCGGAGTTCAGCTCTGGTCCTCACCCACAACTAACCTAATTTTGAATGGACTTAATGTGTCTAATTTCCAAAGGTCTCAGCTAAGGGTCAGGTACTATAGGAATATTTTATAGTTTAGTTTAGATTTGTTTAGAAAAGCAGCTTGTCTCACTTTACTCAGGGCATAAGTGTTCTCAAGACTTTTGGGACCTGGTGGATTGAAGACATGGTTTTGCTGGCTGTTTCATTCCATTTTGGACACAGTAAGTCATTTTCTTATTATATCTGAAACAGAAACCTGATTGTTTTACATCTGCACAATAGAACTTGTGATCCTTCAGCAGCTTGGCTTTTTACAATGACCTGTGGGCATTTTCCTCTGCCATTTAGCTCATATGTTATAGGAAAGAAGTCTAAATCTTTACCCCCTAGTTCATATCTCTTCCTACTGCTGGAAGCGTTTAGAATGTGTCACATTCAAAAAGAATAAGTAGCAATCAGAGTTCCAAAACCCAAAGATTTCATTAGGAAACTACCTTGGAGGCAAGTTTATTTCATGGATTCTCTTGTCACTCATCCACCTCCCAAACTTCCCAAGCCCATTTACACCATGGCATCTTTGCTAAAATCTACAAAGAGCCCTCCCTCCAATGATGATGGTAGACCAAAAGGCTGCCATCTGGTGACATCAGACCTATTGGCAGTAACCACCATGGGCCTTCTGACAATATGCCAGGAGTTCTAGGAGCCAGACATGAGGTGGGTAGTCCAAATAACCATTTCTGCTCAAGCTGCCCTCTGCTGGGACAACCCACTACCAATTAAAGGCCATCTGTTTAGACCATACAAGCCATTCTGCCAGAAGCAGGCAGATGTCAGCACATTACTCCAGTCCCTGAACCTCTCTTAGGACAGTAACATGGATTATTTATGGGTAGGCTAAGGTGGTTACCCTATATGAGCCTCCTTTCTGGTACAAGGCTTAAGAAATATATATATA
>NW_016807991.1:88844-90700 GCF_001698545.2 Rhinopithecus bieti | reverse complement strand
ATATATATATATATATATATATGGCACCATTAATTTTGGGTCTTGCCAATTCCAGACATACATGATCTGTAGTGGGGTTCTGGGCCCAGTTCAACAACAATAATTTTAAAAAACACTCCAACATCTCATTTCTCTGTGTTTTCCATGGGCTCTACTTAAGTACAGATATGAATACTCTCTTCATGGGGAGTCACTTGGCAGTTCTTACCAACTGTTTGTGAACTACCCTCTCTCTCTTTTGATTAGAGAAGGGTGCCAAGTGGGTTCTTTTTTTAGGACTTGGAAGAGAACTGGGGATCTTCATTCTTGATGGTGTTGTATTCTCTTTGCTTATCTATAAGTTGCAAGTTGAAATGCTTGTCTATTCAAAGCAGGCACTGGGCCAATCAGTTTACCCCAGGAAGGGAAGAAAATTGAATGAACACAGAATTAAATCATGAAAGCTGAATTCTAGTGCTATCTACATGTCATGGGAACTTGTTCAAATTGCCTCTACTTTGTAGGTTTCAGATTCTTTTCTATATTCCCAAACTACATGTCTTACATAGAATGAATGTCTACAATTAACTTTGAAATGAATATGCATTTTAATTAAAATATCTTAATAGTTTGAATAATACCAATTTGCATTCTGAAATATAAAACAAAAAAATTTTGAAAAAAACTTAACTCGACATTGATCTAAGGCAGCAGTTCCCAACCTTTTGGCACCAGGGACCAGTTTCATGGAAGACAATTGTTCCATGGACAGTGGGAAGTTGGGGTGGTTTCAGGATGAGACTGTTCCACCTCAAATCATCAGGCATTAGATTCTCATAGGAGCATACAACCTGCATCCCTTGCATATGCAGTTCACAATAGGATTTGTGCTCCTATGAGAATCTAATACTGCCACTGGTCTGACAGGAGGCAGAGCTTAGACAGTAATGCTCGCCTGTTCCCAACAGGCCACTGAATGCTACATCAGGAGTTGAGGACTCCTGATCTAAAGTACTGATATTATTAGTATTTGTCCTACCTATCTCAAAAGAATGTTGCAAAGAGAAAGTGAGATAACCTGTGCAATTTTGACTAGATATATTTTAAAAGGGCTGTCCCAGGGCAAGGTGTTATATTTTCATCTTTAACTATTTTTTCATGCTTGTGCTATTGTAACGCAATAGCCAAGAGCCCAAAACTTCATTTATACAATATCTCACCCTTACCACCCAACATCGAATCGTTATTAGATCATCTAGACTGATAATTCTCAACTTGGGTAGCACCGCTTCTGACAGGGTGGTTTGAAAATGGCTGCGGCGCTATCCATTTTGCAATGTATTGGCCAGCACTTCACAGCAAACAATTGTTCTGAGCCCCACACAACCTTTCAAAGATGTCATTGAACAGTCATGTAAAAGTTGCTAATAATTATCTGAGCTTACAAGCTAATTCTACTTCACACATAAGTGCAGTTCTTTACGTTTTAATATTCCACGAGTATTCCAGAAATGCAACTTTCATGTAAATTGAAGAAAGGTTATTCTCTATCTCTATCTATCTATCTATCTATCTATCTATCTATCTATCTATCTATCTATATTTCTTTGAGATGAAGTCTCACACGGTCGCCCAGGCTGGAGTGCAGTGGCGCGATCTCGGCTCACTCCTAGCTCCACCTCACGGGTTCACTCCATTCTCCTGCTTCAGCCTCCCGAGTAGCTGGGACTACAGGCACCTACCATCACACTCAGCTAATTTTTTGTATTTTTAGTAGAGATGGGGTTTCACTGTGTTAGCCAGGTTGGTTTCTATCTCCTGACCTCGTGATCCGCCCGCCTTGGCCTCCCAAAGTGCTGGGATTACAGGCGTGAGCC
>NW_016807991.1:55577-88770 GCF_001698545.2 Rhinopithecus bieti | reverse complement strand
TCAAATTGCCTCTACTTTGTAGGTTTCAGATTCTTTTCTATATTCCCAAACTACATGTCTTACATAGAATGAATGTCTACAATTAACTTTGAAATGAATATGCATTTTTAATTAAAATATCTTAATAGTTTGAATAATACCAATTTGCATTCTGAAATATAAAACAAAAAAATTTTGAAAAAAACTTAACTCGACATTGATCTAAGGCAGCAGTTCCCAACCTTTTTGGCACCAGGGACCAGTTTCATGGAAGACAATTGTTCCATGGACAGTGGGAAGTTGGGGGTGGTTTCAGGATGAGACTGTTCCACCTCAAATCATCAGGCATTAGATTCTCATAGGAGCATACAACCTGCATCCCTTGCATATGCAGTTCACAATAGGATTTGTGCTCCTATGAGAATCTAATACTGCCACTGGTCTGACAGGAGGCAGAGCTTAGACAGTAATGCTCGCCTGTTCCCAACAGGCCACTGAATGCTACATCAGGAGTTGAGGACTCCTGATCTAAAGTACTGATATTATTAGTATTTGTCCTACCTATCTCAAAAGAATGTTGCAAAGAGAAAGTGAGATAACCTGTGCAATTTTGACTAGATATATTTTAAAAAGGGCTGTCCCAGGGCAAGGTGTTATATTTTTCATCTTTAACTATTTTTTCATGCTTGTGCTATTGTAACGCAATAGCCAAGAGCCCAAAACTTCATTTATACAATATCTCACCCTTACCACCCAACATCGAATCGTTATTAGATCATCTAGACTGATAATTCTCAACTTGGGTAGCACCGCTTCTGACAGGGTGGTTTGAAAATGGCTGCGGCGCTATCCATTTTGCAATGTATTGGCCAGCACTTCACAGCAAACAATTGTTCTGAGCCCCACACAACCTTTCAAAGATGTCATTGAACAGTCATGTAAAAGTTGCTAATAATTATCTGAGCTTACAAGCTAATTCTACTTCACACATAAGTGCAGTTCTTTACGTTTTAATATTCCACGAGTATTCCAGAAATGCAACTTTCATGTAAATTGAAGAAAGGTTATTCTCTATCTCTATCTATCTATCTATCTATCTATCTATCTATCTATCTATCTATATTTCTTTGAGATGAAGTCTCACACGGTCGCCCAGGCTGGAGTGCAGTGGCGCGATCTCGGCTCACTCCTAGCTCCACCTCACGGGTTCACTCCATTCTCCTGCTTCAGCCTCCCGAGTAGCTGGGACTACAGGCACCTACCATCACACTCAGCTAATTTTTTGTATTTTAGTAGAGATGGGGTTTCACTGTGTTAGCCAGGTTGGTTTCTATCTCCTGACCTCGTGATCCGCCCGCCTTGGCCTCCCAAAGTGCTGGGATTACAGGCGTGAGCCACTGTGCCTGGCCCAAGATTATACTTTATATTATTTGAAAATTCCCTAAGAGTTGTTTGGAATTAAAAAAAATCATATCAGGAATGAAAACACCACCCTGGTACTTGAGCTGCCAATAAATCACTTTTGTGTTGGGGCTACTACCCAGGGTTGTGCAGTACACGTGGTCCTATTTGTTTTCATCTGTAGTTGCAACTGGTGCATTCATAGGTACAAACGTCTGACTAGTTCATTATGTTGGTAGTGGAGTTCTGTCTGAGTATTTATATACTAGAACAGAGAGGGCTGGCTTCATGGATGTGAATTCTGCTCTTGGTTGACTGCTCTATTGTTCTTAGTAATTTTTGAAAAAGGAGCCCTCAATTTTACTTTGCAGTGGGTCACACACATTCTGCAGTTATTCCTGACAGAGCTTAGCAGTAGTTTTCTGTAAAGGGCCAGATAGTAAATACTTTATGCTTTGCAAATCAGGAACTTACATGATTATTTAAAATATAAGCATTTGATGTGGTTTAGCTGTGTCCCCACCCAAATCTCATCTCGAATTTTAGCTCCCATAATCCCCATGTGTTGTGAGAGGGACCTGGTGGGAGGTAATTGAATCATGGGGGTAGGTCTTTCCAATGCTGTTCTTGTGATACTGAATACATCTCATGAGATCTGATGGTTTTATAAAGGGCAGTTTGCCTACACATGCTCTCTTGCCTGACGCCATGTAAGACGTGCCTTTGCTCAGTCTTTCTTCATCTTCCACCATGATTGTGAGGTCTCCCCAGCCATGTGGAATTGTGAGTTCATTAAACCTCTTTCCTTTATAAATTACCCAGTCTTGGATATGTCTTTATTAGCAGCATGAGAGCAGGTGAATAAAGCATTTAAAAATGAAACAATGGACAATATAAAAATAGGTGGAAAGTTGTATTGGGTCTGTTTGGATTTGTTTAGAATGGGAGCTTGTCTCACTCTGCTAGTGTGTAAGGCTAGGGTGTAAGTGTTCTCAAGACCTTCAGGACCTGGTGGATTGAAGACATGGTTTTGCTGGCTGTTGCATTCCATTTTGGACATAGTAAGTCATTTTCTTATTATATATTGCCAATTTTTATATTGTACATTTTTATCATAGACAATATAAAAGTAGGTGGAAAGATGTATTGGGTCTGTAGTTTGACACTCATAGTAGAATATAAGTTTTATTAAAGAATTTATTTTTTATTTCTATTACAGTTAGAGTTTTATACTAAATTTCCTAGAATTATGTTTACAGGATGATTATGTTCTCTGAATTTCATTTCAAGATAGTAAACTAGCCTTTACAAAATCTAGGTACCAAAAGAGGGTGTGAGATCTGATAGTATTGTTCTAGACCACTTCATTGATGGTCTTGTCCTTATCCCAATTCATCCTACATATTGCTATCAGATGGAGTTTTCTCAAAATGCAGCTTCAATCGTACCACACCACCACTCAAGAATCTTCCTTGCCACATTCACTGTTGGATAATTTGTAGACATTTCCAATTTGAATTGAAATTTCTCTGTAAAAATTAGCCCTAAAATATTTTTCTGGTCTTTATGTCCTAGTTCTCTGTTATGTCCCTTCTTATTCAATATCCTTTGAGGCATGTTTTTGAGGTTGGCTCTGCCAAGGAAACCTTGTTCTGGAGCCTCATGGCTCTCTGTATCTTTTTCAGGGTGCTCCTCACCTCCTGTGCTTATTTAATTCCCCCTATTATGCTGGAAACACATTGGAGGCAGAGACTCAATGGTCCCCTGGAATCTTCAAGAGTGTCTTGCTGATTAAAAAGTATTAAATACATACCTGTAAAATTAGACTGAGTTATAATTCTTTACTAATCCAGGGTATAAGCCTTGAGATTATCTGTTGGATAAACAACTCATCCTCAAATTTCTGTTCCAAATTCCCTTAACTAACAGGTAGTGTGGTAGGCACTGCATGCATTTTTGGCATTCGGTTTACTGTCTTCCTTCCTAAAAATGAGACAGACACTGAAGCCTGATTTTGTTCCTGTGTCCTCCCTACCTCCCTCTAGAGGGCATTTTGGGTAAGTCTAAATCAATCAGGTCTGGAGTTGGCAGATAAAATACAGGATGCCCAGTTACATTTGAATTTCAGATAAACAATCAATGTTATTTTTAGAGAAAGCATGTCCCTAATATTGCATGACCTTCCTTAATTCTTGCAGACCAAAAGAGAAAACTTAAGTTTCGTGCTTTGGAAAGAGATTTTTCTCTCTTATGCTAGGCCTGAGCAAGGGAGCATGAAACTACTTGGAGCCATCTGGTGACCATCAGTCTTAAGCTATAGCAGATATTGAGGGTGGAAACACAAATAAAGATTTGTGGGGTTTTTGAACCAGGGTCTTGCTCTGTTGCCCAGGCTATAGTGGCATGATCACAACTCAGTGCAGCCTCAAACTCCTGGGTTCAAGCAGTCATCCCCCCTCAGCCTCCCAAGTAGTTAGGACTATAGGTGCGTACCACCAGGCCTTGCTAAGTTGCTGTTTTTGTATACATGAGGTCTCACTATGTTGGCCAGGCTGGTTTTGAACTCCTGGCCTCAAGCAATCCTCTCGCCTTAGCCTCCCAAAGTGCTGAGATTATAGGCATGAGCCACCGCACCTGGCCAGAAAATAAAATTTTAACAAATCAGTGCTTACGTATTTTTTGGAACCTGCCCTGTCTCTGTATTCCTAGCTAAATAAGTGAATAAATTTCCTTTTCATTTAAGCCTTTTGAATGTGGGGTTTCTTTTACTTGTCAACTAATACATCCTGATAAATTTGCTTTTCCTTTGGTTCTATAGCAAACAGCTATCCCAGGTTTCAGTCTCTGATTATTCATAGTTAGATTACAGGTTTAATTCCCATAAAATACAGTAGACAATGCTGTTCCCGGTGACCAAAAACTCCCCAGCTAACTCCTGTTGGCTGCTCATCAATAGGAACCAGGCAAGGGAACCTGTCTGAATACAACAGTAGAAAAATCCGTTCCCTACCACTGAACACACAACTCCACGTTAAAATCCCACCATGGATTTTAGGATGTGAAAATCTGGTTGCAACTTCTAATGCCCCAGCTGTTCTGAATCTTTTGTCAGGTATCTCCTTTTATTTCTCTGTTTACTCCATTCATACTTTTTTTGTTGTTGTTGTTGAAATGGAGTCTTGCTCTGTCGCCCGAGCTGGAGTGCAGTGGCCAGATCTCAGCTCACTGCAAGCTCCGCCTGCCGGGTTTAGGCCATTCTCCTGCCTCAGCCTCCAGAGTAGCTAGGACTACAGGCGCCCGCCACCTCGCCCAGTTAGTTTTTTGTATTTTTTAGTAGAGACGGGATTTCACCGTGTTAGCCGTATGGTCTCGATCTCCTGACCTCGTGATCCGCCCGTCTCGGCCTCCCAAAGTGCTGGGATTACAGGCTTGAGCCACCGCGCCCGGCCCATTCGTACCTTTTTTTTTAGTAGAAAGATGGTCTGTTTGCCCGCTCAGCTTCTGTTCTCCCTGCTTCAAATAGCAACACGGTGTTTCCATTATTTCTTGGAAGACTCCTTTTGAATTGTCAGACTCCATGTTGAGATTGGAGCGGGAAAAGACCACTCTGTCTAACTCAGACTAATTAGCATGTACATTTTTGTAGGTCACAGTGATTAGTTCAAAGGTGAGCGTGTGATCATGTTAGTCTAATGAGAGTAAATTCTGAGATTTTTGATAGAGCTCATGGGAAGAAATTTTTACTCTGTGTATTTTGAACTAGTATACTGTTATTAGTCGATTTTTGCACTGCTTTAAGGAACTCCCCGAGACTAGGTAATTTATAAAGAAAGGAGGTTTAATTGACTCACAGTTCTGCATGGTTGGGGAGGCCTCAGGAAATTTACAAACTTGGCAGAAGGTGAAAGGGAAGCAAGACACATCTTACATGGTGGCAGGAGAGAAGCTGGAGGTTGGGGGGAACAGCCACACACCTTTTTTTTTCTTAAATGGAGTCTCACTCTGTAGCCCAGGCTGGAGTGCAGTGGCGCAATCTCAGCTCACTGCAGCCTCTGCCTCCTGGGTCCTGATTCAAGCAATTCTCCTGCCTTAGCCTCCTGAGTAGCTGGGATTACAGACACGTGCCACCATGCCCAGCTAATTTATTTTATTTTATTTTATTTTAGTAGAGATGTGGTTTCACCATGTTGCCCAGGCTGGTCTTGAACTCCTGACCTCGTGATTCACCCACCTCAGTTTCCCAGAGTGCTGGGATTACAGGCATGAGCCATCACGCCTGGCCTGCCACACCCTTTTAAACCATCAGATCTCATGAGAACTCACTCATTATCACTTGCTGTGCTAAACTATTTGAATACTTTCTTTGCTCAATCCCTCCCAAAAATATTGTGCATATAATTAGAATTAAACTCAGAGAGTTTGGCTAGCTAAAGTCACACAGCTGTGGGACTCGAACTCAGATATGACTTCGAAGCCAGTCCTCACCACCAAAGCCTTCAGGTGTTTGATTAAATCCTTATAATAGTTGGCAAACTCTCATGTAGGACATCCTGTGTGCCAGGAACTGTTGTAAACACTTGACCCATAAACTCATTTTATCCTCACAAAAATCCTCATAAGCGGCCAGGTGCGGTGGCTCACCCCTGTAATCCCAGCACTTTGGGAGGCCGAGGTGGGCAGATCACAAGGTCCAGAGATCGAGACCATACGGCTAACACGGTGAAACCCTGTCTCTACTAAAAATACAAAAAATTAGCCAGGTGTGGTGGTGGGCGCCTGTAGTCCCAGCTACTCAGGAGGCTGAGGCAGGAGAATAGCATGAACCCAGGAGGCGGAGCTTGCAGTGAGCTGAGATGGCACCACTGCACTCCAGCCTGGATGACAAAGGGAGACTCTGTCTCAAACAACAAACAAACAACAACAACAACAAAAACCCTTGTAAGCATAATTACCCCATTTCATAAATGATAAAACAGAAGTATCAACTGATGAATTAAGGTTCCTGAGATTATACGTGTAGTTCGTACCTGAGCTAGTCTTCGAACTCAGATAATCTGACTCCACAGCTTAAATTCTAAGATAATTCAATCAACTTTCTCTCTTGGATTTTCCAGATGAATTAACATGGTTCAATAACAATTTCTTTAGACATAAAGGGCTTCACTTAAGCCTTGAGGTTATCTGCTGGATGAAACAACTCACCCTCAAATTTCTGTTCCAGATTCCCTTAACTGACATCTAGTGCAGCAGATACTATTTGCTTTTTTTTTTTTTTTTTTTGAGACGGAGCCTTGCTCTGTCGTCCAGGCTGGAGTGCAGTGGCACAATCTCGGCTCACTGCAAGCTCTGCCTCCCGGGTTCACACCATTCTCCTGCCTCAGCCTCCCGAGTAGCTGGGACTACAGGCATCCGCCATCAGGCCCGGCTGAATTTTTTTTTTTTTTTTTGGTACAGATGGGGTTTCACCATGTTAACCAGGATGGTCTTGATCTCCTGACCTCATGATCAGCCTACCTCAGCCCTCCCAAAGTGCTGGGATACAGGTGTGAGCCCCCATCCCGCACCCCAGCATTGTTTGGCACATTTTAGCATTCGGTTCACATTCTTCGTTTCTAAAAATGAGACAGACATGCAGCCTGATTTTATTCTTGTCTTCTCCCTACCGTTTTGTAGAGTGACAACCAGAAATCAGAGACTATCTGAGGCCAGGGAAGTTTCTGTATCCTTTCAAGATGGATATCTCAAAATCTCACCAATGTGAATTTGAAATACTCTCAAAGAGATAAACCAAGGGCTATATTTAAAAAGAGGTGACACTCACCTGGCCTAGATATTTCTTCCTGGTTTTGTGTACCAGACAATTTATGAAAGAGATGCCCTGAGAAGGAACAGCCTATGAACCCTGTACTCCAGCCCCACTGGTGAGCTAGCAGAGAAGTAGAGAGATGTGGTTTATCCTGAATGGCGTAGATATTTACACATTGTTCTGAAAGTCTCTCTGCAAGGCTTCTTCTTCTTTATGATATGTTTTTGTTTATTAGTTGTTCTCAAGCATTACAAATGACGTATCTAAAATCTAACATTTATTGTTAACCCTGTACCAGTGTGTTTTATTTGTTTTTAGCCAGCCTATTAAATGGGAAGCACAGTCTTAACATGAACAATCTTAGAAAACACAAACCTTCTCTTTCCACGGGCCACTTGTGTTAGGGGTAGGCTATTTTGTGGAGTAGCAAGCATTTGCCAATGTTTCAGTAGTGTGACATGGTAAAAGTCTGTTTCTTGCGTTTTTAAAGTTCACTTCAGGTCCAGGCTACTCTACAGGACAGCTCTCTTCCATCGGGAACTCAGCATTCTAGATGGTTTCAATGTTGTGACCCCTCTACCTCCACCCAGGCATTGTTTTTCCTATTATCATGGCAGAGGAGGACATGGACAGTCTCTTGCCCCTCAAATCACACATATAACTTGTGCTTACATCTCCTTGGCCCTGGCTATTTACATGACCCTTCTTAATGCAGGGGGGCACAAGGAAGTGTCATTCTTCATACGTCCGAAAAGAGAGGAGAAGAAGATATTGGTGAATAATACTGTTTGCTATCTACCAACTTCGAAAGGACCTGGAAGAGCAAAGTATTACCATTCCTTTGACTTGAGAGCAATAAAACGTCCAAACAATCCTACAAAGTCTAGACGGCTAACACATAAGAAATTTCAAAACTTCCCTTAGTAATCATTACAACATTTTTAAATACTGTAATTTATTGATGTTAAATTCATAGAGCATAAACATTTTAAAGTGACCATTAAGTAGCATTTATTACATTCACAATGTTGTGCACTTTTATATAGTTCTGTAATATTTTTGTCACCCCAAAGGAAAACACATTAAGCAATTATTCTTTAGTTTGCACTCCCTTTATCCCCTGATTATCATCAATCTGTGTTCTATCTCTCTACATTTATCTATTCTAGATGTTTTATGTATTAGGTAGGTGCAAAAGAAACCACAATTTCTTTTGCACCAATGTCATACGTGTGTGTGTGTATGTGTATATATATATATAGAGAGAGAGAGAGAGTGCATAGAATCATATAGCAGATGATCTTCTGTGTCTAGCTTCTTTCATTTAGTGTGTTTTAGAGGTTCATCCATGTTGTAGCATGTGTCAGTACTTGATATGGCCTGGATTTGTGTCCCTGGCCAAATCTCATGTCAAATTGCAATCCCCAGTGTTGGAGGAGGGACCTGGTGGGAGGTGATTGGCTCATGGGGGTGGATTTCCCCCTTGCTGTTCTCCTGATAATGAATGAGTTATCAGGAGATCTGGTGTGTGTGTGTGTGCGTGCACGCACGTGTGTGTGTGTTTAGCACCTCCGTCTTCTTTCTCTTCCTCTGGCTCCGGCCATCTGAGACATGCCTGATTAAGTTTCCTGAGGCCTCCACAGCTGTGCTTCCTGTACAGCCTGCAGAACCATAAGCCAATTAAACCTCTTTTCTTTATAAGTTACCCAGTTTCAGGTATTTCTTTATAGCAGTGTGAGAATGAACTAGTACAGTACTTCATTCCTTTTTGTGACTGAGTAATATCCTAGTGTATACATTTATTACAATTAGTTTATCCATTTATTAACTGATGGACATTAGGGCTGTTCCACCTTTTGGTTACTGTGAATACTGCTCCTATGAACATGTGTGTACACGTATGTGTTTGAGCTTCTGTTTTCAGTTCTTTGGAGTATATATATAGGAGCGAAATCTCAGGGTCATATGCTAATTTTATGTTTCACATTTTAGGAACCAACAAACCATCACAGCTATATTTGTAAAATGAACCATTTTGCATTCCTACCAGCAATGTACAAAAGTACTCCTTTCTCCATATCCCCACCAACACTGGTGGAGATTCTTTTTTTATATTACAGCCATCTTAGTGGGTATGAAGTACTATCTCATTGTGGCATTGATTTACATTGCCCTAATGGCAAATATGTTAAGCATATTTTCATGTACATGTTGGCCATTTATATATCTTCTTTGGGAAAATGTCTATTCAAGTCCTTTGCCCATTTTCTATTGATTTGTCTGTTTATTGTTGAGTTATAAGTGTTTTAAGATATTATGGATTCTTGATTCTTATAAGATAAGTGATTTGGAAATATTTTTTCCCATTCTGTGGATTTGCTCTCCACTTTCATGATAATGTCTCTTGATGCACAAAAGTTTTGAATTTTGGCTAGATGTGGTGGCTCACACCTGTCATCTCTGCAGTAGGGTTGCTTGAACACAGGAAGTCAAGACCAACATGGGCAACATAGCAAGACCTTGTCTCTACAAAAAGAAAGAAAGAAAGAAAAATTAGCCAGGTGTGATGTGTGGTGGCACTCACCTGTAGTCCCAGCTACTTAGGAGGCTGAGGTGGGAGAATCACTCAAGCCCAGGAGGTTGAGGCTGCAAGTGAGCTGCGATAGCACCACTGCACTCTAGCCTGGGTGACAGAGGAAGACCTTGTCTCAAAAAAAAAAAAAAGAAGTGTGAATTTTGATGAAGTCTAGTTTATCTGTCCTATCTTTTGTTGCTCATGTTCTTGGTGTCATATATAAGAATCGATGGAGAAATCCAAGGTGATGAAGATTTAACTCTGTGTTTTCTTCTCAGAGTTTTATGGTTTTAGCTTTTATATTTAAGTCATGAATTCATTTTGAGTTAAGTTTTGTATATGGTTTGAAGTAGGAGTCCGAGTTTATTTTTTCACCTATGGGTATCCAGTTGTCCCAGCACTTCTTGTAGAAGAGACTATTCCTTCCCTCTTTGAATGCTCTTGGCACCCTTGTCAAGAATCAATTGGCCAGAAATGTTTGGGTTTTAGTAGCCATTTCTAACATACAATAAGCCTTACAATTATATAAAAAAATTTGTTTATATCATACTTATAAAAATATTTGTTTACCTCAAACTTGAATCTCTCAACTCTCAGTTTAAGACATTTTCTCTTCTTGTAGTCTTCAGAGAAAATTGGGAAAAATTGGCCCTCTAAATATACGTAAACTATAACAATTATAATTACCCAAATTGACATTCAGCTAACATTTGTAGGCAGCCTCCTAAATGAAAATAATGTACTTGGCCAGGTGCGGTGGCTCATGCCTGTAATCCCAGCACTTTGGGAGGCCTACGTGGGTGGATCACAAGGTCAGGAGATCGAGACCATCCTGGCGAACACAGTGAAACCCCGTTTCTACTAATAATACAAAAAATTAGCTGGGTGTGGTGGCAGGCGCCTGTAGTCCCAGTTACTCGGGAGGCTGAGGCAGGAGAACGGTGTGAACCCAGGAGGCAGAGGTTGTAGTGAGCTGAGATTGTGCCACTGCACTCCAGCCTGGGCGACAGAGCCAGAATTTGTCTCAAAAAAAAAAAAAAAAAAAAAGAAAATAATGTACTTAATTCTGGGGGATAAAATGTGAATAATAAATAGTTTATGGAAATATCACAATCCCATGAGGGAGAAAAACATATATGAAAATAACTATGCTTGTCTTTTACAGAGGCAGTAAGGACAGAATGATTCATTTTGACTGTGAGTGCTGGGAAAGATAATCATGAAATGGAGAGTGTGTAGTAGTAAGTGTTACAGCATGAGGTATCTTGGGTAATATAAAAAACACCTTTTTCTGATGATTTTATTCAAAAATTCTAAAACAGGTTATGTTATGCTAACACTCACCTTAGATGCTATTAGAATGGCCAACATGCTAAATATTTCAATTGTTGCATCCAGAACACAGTTATGTAATTGGTACATAAGGAGTTAAATCTTTCGAAGAACATATTTTTAATAGTACATTTCTCTTGATGTTTGTGTTATCAGCAAGATAAAACAAAACTTTGATTTGTAGCATGGATCTAGGTAATTTCCAGGTGACTCTGAGATGGAGATTTGCTTACATGTGATTCACTGGAGAAGGCTCATGAGGCTACCATCTGCGAAGGAGTAAGAAAAGCAGAATTGGACAAAGGGTGGAACTGGATTGAAATGTAGTTATCAGCTGATCCCATTGGGATCTAGAGCTGGGATAGCACTTCAGAGATCCCAAATTGAGGTCAAAAGACTGGATCTCTGTATTGTACATACATCAGTCTTTGGATGTGGGCTATTCTTGGTAAGGGTGTATGAGCTTGGGCAAGGTGTTGCTTTAGGCTGAGGGCAATTCCTGGAGACAGACTTGCCTGTGAGCTGTCAGCAGGCAATTTTTCCTTGCTAAGTGTGATGGCTTATGCCTGTAAGACAAACTAGTTGGGAGGCTAAGGCAGGAGAATCACTTGAGCCCAAGAGTTCAAGGCTACGCTGAGCTATGATAGCATCATTGTACTTCAGCCTGGATGGTAGAATAAGGCCCTGTCTATAAAATTATTTTAATTAAAAAAATTTAAAATAATCATTTCCTCCACCTAGAAAATAATTATCTTGGTCTTGAATGGGAGTCTGAGCCACATATTACAGCATTCACTACATCCAGTATGGATGTAGCCATACACTACAGCATCTGCTAAAGTCAGTATTATCACAATTAACATTTTAGATGAGGAGAATGAAACTCAGTAGTTAACTGTGTGCCTGAAGTCCTACATCTATGAATGGCAGAGTTAGTACCAAAACTGAGGTCTTTTAATTCCAAGCCAGATTGTTTTTAAGCAACATTATTGTCCCTCAAAATACACAGTACCATTTCATCTCAAAAATATTTAAATCCAGTAGAACTTCAGTCAGTTAGATTTCACAACTCACACACGGGATTCCCCCTTTTCCTTCCAAAACAAAATTCAGTTCTCAACTTGCCTGTGTCGAGGAATTCTTCTGAACCTCCAACCCGAAAAATGAGGCAGTCTTTTTTTACACACAAACATGTACATTTATGCAAACTTTAAAAGAGGCATATAGGATGAAAGCAAAATATTTTTGGAATTATCATTAATGGAACAACACAGCATCCAGACATCTATGCCATTTTCAGGCTACAGTATAAGAAAAAAATATATGTGTGTGTGCATGTGTGTGAATGTGTGTGTTAACAAAGGAGGATATGCATGAAGACTGGGGGAGCCATGCACAAAGTGGTCACAATGTCAGCTTGAGGCAAGAAGTAACTGACTGGAAAGCCAGAAAGAATCAAGGCTTTCCAAGCAATGTTCCCTTTATTTCTGACACGCTGCCCTGAGAGCCAAGAGGAAAACAAGGCAAGCCTTTGCCTCCAAGGGCCTGAAATCCAGTTCCTGGCTGCTTAAGTTCCAGCACTTGAGAATCTCTCATGTTGGAATTTAGAAAATCATTGCATTATACTTGCAATCAGCATCCAAGCACATTAGAGGACAGTAGGAAACAGTGACCAAGGATGAGGACTTAAAAAAAAGGGTTTGGATCTTTCCTTCACCACTTCCTAGATGTATGAGTGGGACAAGGGTGGGTTGGGTTGCTTGAACACAGGAAGTCAAGACCAACATGGGCAACATAGCAAGACATTGTCTCTAAAAGAAAAGAAAGGAAGGAAGGAAGGGAGGGAGGGAGGGAGGGAGGAAGGAAGGAAAGAAGGAAAGAAGGAAGGAAGGAAGGAAGGAAGGAAGGAAGGAAGGAAGGAAGGAAGGAAGGAAGGAAAAGAAAGAAAGAAAAGAAAAAGAAAAGAAAAGGAAAGAAAGAAAGAAAAGGAATGAAGGAAGAAAGAAAGAAAGAAAGAAAGAAAGAAAGAAAGAAAAAAAGAAAGAAAGAAAATTAGCCAGGTGTGGTGTGTGGTGGCATACACCTGTAGTCCCAGCGACTTGGGAGGCAGAGGTGGGAGAATCACTGGAGCCCAGGAGGTTGAGGCTGCAAGTGAGCTGCAAAAGGCTGCAAGTATCACTTGAAAAAATGAAGATTTCTTTTTTGTTGTTGTTTCAGTTAATTTAGAAAGTTTAATTTGCCAAGGTTGAGGATGTGTGCCTGTGACACAGCTTTCAGAGGTCCTGCTGACAATTTCCCAAAGTGGTCAGAGCACAGTTTGGTTTTATACATTCTAGGGAGATATGAGACATCAATCAACATATGCAAGATGAACATTGGTTCCGTTTGGAAAGGCAGGACAACTCAAAGCAAAGGTGGGAAGACTCGAAACGGGGAGGGGGCTTCTAGGTCATAGGTAGATAAGAGACAAATGGCGTTCTTTGGAGTTTCTGATTAGCCTCTCCGAAGGAGGCAATCAGATATGCATTTAACTCAGTGAACAGAGGGGTAACTTTGAAAACTAAGATTTCTTAACTATAAATGGAATGATTACAACAATTTCATGAGGTTATTGTAATTATAACTTTGATGTAATATGCATTAATGTCCTTGAACTAAGCCCTTATGGTATGACTGATTTAGTACTCTGTTAGCTCTAGGGTATGTTTTATTTACATATGTGTGTACGTGTTCATTGAACCTAAAAAGATTGGAATATATTATAACATTTTAGAGCAACAAGGTGCAAATAAACTTTTTTGATGATGGGAATATTCTTTATCTCTACTGTCCAGTATGGTAGGCACTAGCCACATGTGGCTACTGAACACTTGAAATGTGGCTAGTGTGACCTAGGAACTGAATTTTAATTTAATTTAAATTCATTTAAGTGTAAGTTTAAATAGAAGCATGTAGTAGCAGCTACCACAATGGAGTATTCAAGATGGAAGATATGTTAGATATTATCTAATCCAAAGTGATCATTAACAGGGGAGAATGTACACATTTCAGAGAGATGTGAAGTAACATGCTCAGAGTTTCACAATCCCTAAGGGGGCAGAGCCAACATTTGATCAAGCTCCAGGATTCTAGATCCAAGGCATCACATTGCCACACGGCGTAACAAAGTTAATAACTTAAAGATATGGGAAGGTTAACAGCAGATGCAGGGCTAGGCCTTCCAAACTTCAAAAGATATAATTATCATCAGTACCATAATCACATTAACTCTCAATTTCTGAGCATCTACTCTTTGTTTAGTAGAGAACAGCCAAGACTGCTGTCTTGACCTCTGTGCTAAAATGCCTCCCTGCTGGGACCCTAAAAACTTTACTGACATGGCAGGCCCCTGTATCTCTGTAGGATTTTCCACTTATCCTCCGGGCACATGGATCTTACCATGGCCTCCAGTGTGCTGGTTATTTCTTGATCATCTGGTCTGATTAGCACATTGTCATAAATATCATGGACCAGTGTGTAATTCTGTAATTCTGTAAAGTGTCTAAATGGCCCAGATCTCCCCAGACTGTGAAGACAGAGGGTGAGGGAGTAACATACACTTTGAGCAAAACTGTGAATTTATTTTGTTATCCCTTCAAGACAAGCAAACTCTCTCTCTCTCTCTCTCTCTCTCTCTTTCTTTTTGAGATGGAGTCTTGCTCTGTCGCCCAGACTGGAGTGCAGTGGCGTGATCATGGCTCACTGCAACCTCCGCCTCCCAGGTTCATGCCATTCTCCTGCCTCAGCCTCCCAAATTGCTGGGATTACAGGCACCTGCCACCATGACTGGCTAAGTTTTTGTATTTTTAATAGAAATGGGGTTTCACCGTGTTAGACAGGATGGTCTGACCTTGTGATCCGCCCGCCTCAGCCTCCCAAAGTGCTGGGATTATAGGCATTAGCCACCGTGCCCGGCCAAGAAAACTGTTTCTAACCCTCTTTTCTAATAAAAGAGGAGCAGAACACGTTCCTCAGGACAATGACCACATACCATCTCCAGGACCCATGTTAATCTGCTCTAGTAAAGCTACCACATTTGGCAAAGTAGCTGCAAACTGGGCTACTACTGGTCGAGTTTGTAGTAGTTCACTGTTAGCCTCCAGGATCTCTCTGTTTTGTACAAAAGACTGGTAAATAAAAAGAGAAAAGATAGGCACCCCTCTTTAATGTAGAGTTTGGCAAACATTTCTTGTAAACTGCCAGCTGGTAAATATTTTAGCTTTTGTGAGCCAGGCATCAAAACGGAGGTTATTATGTAGGTACTTATATCATCATTTAAAATACAACCAATCAAAAGTGTAAAGCTCACAGGTAGCACGCCAGGGTGGTCTATAGTTTGCTGACCCCTGATTTAATTATTTATGTCTTCAAAGTTGCACTAATTTCTGCTGAACTTGTTAAGATAATATATTCCTTTTGATTTATTATCTTGTCCAGAAGGGCAGTTTCAGAGGCTTCTACCTGTCCTCCCCTACGTTAATGGGTCTTGTCTCATAAGTAAAGAACCCACCTTGAGAATTAGGGCCAAATACCTAGCGTATCTATTCCATTCATACATTCAGGGACTGGAGAAATGACCACAGTGTTAGGCCATTCTTGCATTGCTATAAAGAAATGCTTTATATATAAAGAGACTGTGAATTTATAAAGAAAAGCGATTTAACTGGTTTACGGTTCTGCAGGTTGTACAAGCATGGCAGCAACATCTGCTTGATTTCTTATGAGGGCCTCAGGAAACTTATAATCATAGTAGAAGGCAAAGAGGAAGCAGGTGTGTTACATGGCAAGAGCAGGAGCAAGACAGAGAGGGAGGAGGCAGCATACACTTTTAAACAATCAGATCTTGTGAGAATTCACTATTACGAGGACAGCACCAAGCCACGAGGCATCCACCCCATGACCAAAACACCTCCTACCAGGCTCCACCTCCAACACTGGGGATTACATTTCAACATGAGATCTGGGTGGAGACAAATATCCAAATCATATTAACCAACCAGAGATGCTGAAGACATCAGTGAACTCTTTGTTACCTCAACTTGAGCCAGGACCATACTGATTTCCCGGTCTCCTTTTGCTCTTATTCTAACAATGGAGGCCATGAGTCTGTTTCAGATGTGTGGATTATCTATGTCAGCGCAGACTCGATGTCCAACAATCCTCAAAATGTGTGGGGATTCCCTTTTCTCCTGTGTACAATGCCTGAGTAAATGGCAATAGGCTCCTCTGAGGAAGAACTGGGGAATCATTACTGCGTACACTTATGGTGGTGTTGCAGCATCTTTCCTCCTGGGGATCCTGCTTCTTCCTCAATCTATAGGTTCCAGGGCCCCAAACCGGCTCAGATTAGAAAGGTAGGCAAGGGATTATGACTTGTTATGGGGCAACTGGCCTCATCTCATCAGCCATCTTTGATCTATTTTTATTATGAAAGTTGAGTATGCTCTTGTTGGCTTCTCCTTTCTTTTTCCACGTCCATCAGTTTCTTGCAGTCTCTACAAGCTAGGGTACCTTGGCTGCCCTTTCACTTTGCTGCTTGTGATGTTAATTGTATCCACCTGACTTCTGGCAGCTAAGCATTATCACCTGGCCTCTATTGTTTTGTAGTAGTCTTATCCTCCTATTGCTATTAGTGCGCCCAGTTTTGAATCAGCATCTTCTCCCATTGTCCCTGTCCCACAGGGAAGAGTCACCACTGAACTTCTTAGAGAGGCTGGTGTCCATCTCATCAGAACATTCCTCATTGCTTTGAAAATGGTCATTCTTCTGGGTTGTTTCATGAACATTGTCCCCCTGGTTGGACTTTCAGCCACTTTAAGGTGCCCCCTTCTCTGGCTTTTAGCTCTTCTTCCAATGCCTGCCATGGCAATTCTGGCACTTCTACCTCATTCAGTTGGGGGGGGGGGCATCACTTTCCTATACACCTGGGAGCCATACTAACAATGCATGCATGCCATCTCCCAGGGGTCCTTCCAGGGAGTTAAATCCTATTTTCTGAAAGAGTACACCCCATACCAATAAGACAGGAGGATTGCTTGAGCCCAGAAAGTCAAGACCAGCCTGGGCAACATAGCAAGACCCCAGCTGTATTAGTTTGTTTTCACACTGCTAATAACGATATACCAAGGACTAGGCAATTTACAAAAGAAAAAGGTTTAATTTCACTTACAGTTCCACATGGCTGGGGAAGCCCCACAATCATGGCAGAAGGCAAGGAAGAGCAAGCCACATCTTACACTGATGGCAGCAGGCAAAGAGAGAGAGCTTGTGCAGGGACTACACCCCCACACACTATAAAACCATCAGATCTCATGAGACTTATTCACTGTCACAAGATCAACATGGGAAAGACTTGCCCCCATGATTCAATGACCTCCTACCAGGTCCCTCCCACATCATGTGAGAATTCAAGATGAGATTTGGGTGTGGACACAGCCAAACCATATCATTCTGCCCCTGGTCCCTCCAAAATCTCACATCCTCACATTTCAAAACCAATCATGTCTTCCCAACAGTCCCCCAAAATCTTAACTCATTTCAGCATTAACTTAAAAGTCTAGTCCAAAGTCTCATCCAAAACAAGGGAAGTCCCTTCTGCCTATGAGCTGGTAAAATCAAAAGCAAATTAGTTATTTCATAGATACCATAAAGTTATAGGCATTGGGTAAAAGTACAGCCATTCTGAATAGGAGATATTGGCCAAAACAAAGGGGCTGCAGGCCCCATGCAAGTCTGAAATCCAATGGGGCAGTCAAGTCTTAAAGCTCCAAAATGATCTCCTTTGATTCCATGTCTCACATCCAGGTCATGCTGATGCAAGAAGTGGGTTCCCAGGATCTTGGGCAGCTCTGCCCCTGTGGCTTTGCAGGGTACAGCCCCCATCCCGGTTGCTTTCATGGGCTGGCTTTGAGTGTCTACAGCTTTTCCAGGTGCAGGGTGCAAGCTGTCAGTAGATATACCATTCTGGGGTCTGGAGGATGGTGGCTGTCTTCTCACAGCTCCACTAGCTGGTGCCCCGGTAGGGACTCTGAGGACTCTTACCCCACATTTCCCTTTCACACTACCCTAGCAGAGGTTCTTCATGAGAGCCCCACCCCTGCAGCAAACTTCTGCCTGGACATCCAGGCGTTTCTGTACATCTTCTGAAATCTGGGCAGAGGTCCCCAAACCTCAATTCTTGACTTTTGCACACTCACAGGCTAAACATCACATGGAAGCTGCCAAGGCTTGAGGCTTGTACCCTCTGAAGCCATGGCCCAAGCTCTATGTTGGCCTCTTTCAGCCATGGCTGGAACAACTGGGATGCAGGGCACCAAGTCCCTAGGCTGCACACAGCCTGGGGACCCTGGGCCTGGCCAGCAAAACAACTTTTTTCCTCCTAGGTCTCCAGGCCTGTGATGGAAGGGGCTGCTGTGAAGATGTCTGATATGCCCTGGAGACATTTTCCCCATTGTCTTGGGGATGAACATTTGGCTCCTTGTTACTTATGCAAATTCCTGCAGCTGGTTTGAATTTCTCCTCAGAAAATGGGATTTTCTTTTCTATAGCATTGTCAGGGTGCAAATTTTCCAAACTTTTATGATTTGCTTCCCTTATAAAACTTAATGCTTTTAACAGCACTCAAGTCACATCTTGAATGCTTTGCTGCTTAGAAATTTCTTCTGCCAGATACCCTAAACCATCTCTCTCAAGTTCAAAGTTCCACAAATCTCTAGGGCAGGGACAAAATGCTACTGGTCTCTTTGCTAAAACATAACAAGAGTCATCTTTGCTCCAGTTCCCAACAAGTTCCTCATCTTCATCTGAAACCACCTCAGCCTAGAACTTATTGTTCATCTCACTATCAGCATTTTTGTCAAAGTCATTCAACAAATCTCTAGGAGATTCCACACTTTCCCACATTTTCCTGTCTTTGAGCCCTCCAAACTGTTTCAACCTCTGCCTGTTACCCAGTTCCAAAGTTGCTTCCACATTTTTGGGTATCTTTTCAACAACACCCCACTCTACTGGTACCAATTTACTGTATTAGTCCATTTTCACGCTGCTGATATAGACATACGTGAGACTGAGAAATTTACAAAAGAAAGAAGTTTAATTGTACTTACGGTTCCATGTGGCTCGGGAAGCCCCATAATCATGGCATAAAGGAAAGAGCAAGTCACATCTTACATGGATGGCAAAAGGCAAAGAGAGAGAGCTTGTGCAGGAAAATGCTCCTTGTATAACCATCAGATCTTGTGAGACTTATTTACTGTTATGAGATCAGCATGGGAAAGACCTGTCCCCATGATTCAATTACCTCCCACTGGTCCCTCCCACAACTTGTGGGAATTCCAGATGAGATTTGGCTAGGCACACAGCCAAACCATATCACCATCTCTATATAAAAACAAAATGCCACAACTATCTTTTATCTAAATTTATGTCCTGCTTCCTTATTCTAGCACTCATCTGCCTGTCTCTTGAGTCCTCTTTTAACTCTTGCCTGGAGATATTGATGAGGTCCTAGAATGCCTTTAGGGTATAATCCTTTTCCTCCTTCATCAGGTTCAGTACATCTCTGACTGGGCTGTGCTGTGACTCTACCCTAGTGATTAACCCACTAACCACGACAGGAAGGGGGAACAGATCCTGAGGACGACATATGCTGTCTTGCAGGGAAAAGGACTGGGAATTGCATTTAAGCAAGGGGCAGGCACTAGCCCATTTCTGAAGAGTGAACAACTTTTTCAAGATCAAAGGGTTCAGGGGAACCTGGGGATCCAAGATTTGTGAGTATCATCAACCCAGATGTCCTCATCTTATGAGTTGAGGCCCCATTCTTTCCAACAGGGGCTGAGGCCATGGCCTTGCATAGCCACTCTGACTTGGTTGGGAATTAACCATCTTTGGCCCAGTCTTCTGCTTTCTTTACCTTTTTCTAGAGGCAACAAGAGCCTCTTTTGATGTGACCAGGGAAGTCCTCTGGTTTTCCCACTCAGCTTTTAATTGCTGATTCATCACACTCAGCTTTTTGTTGTTGTTGTTTTCTGGAGTGTCAGTCAAGGAGAGCAATGGCCTCCCAACTCCACTGTCCTATGGTTGCCCCTTTTCAAAGGTCTCATACATTGCATTGACTGGCATAGTCCCTTCCACAGCTACACTACCCCAGTCCACTAGTGGTGAAAGTTTAAAAATAGCACTGCTCCATGTGCCAGGGCTACCTGTACTTCACCTGTCACCAGTGAAGGGGTCCTCACTGCCAGTTGGGTGAAAAGGGATCAAGTTCCAAAGTCTCATCTTAGTGTCTGCTATCTCAGCCCATTCTTGGCACCAATTGTCACAGACTGAGTTCCCTGGGAAGCAGACTCCAAGACAGAGATTAGAGTGCAGGATAGGAATGACAGAGAGCTCCTGGGATCAACATCTTGTGACCAAAAGGGGAAGTGAGGAGGGTTGGGCAGAAGGAAATGCTGGGCTGTAATGCAGAAGCAACCACAGGAAGCTCTGGAGCTAGAATTGCCTTCTGAATTGGCCAGGGCTGAGGGGAGGAGGTTGGGCCTTTGAACTTCATGTCAATGAGTCGCTGGTATGAGCTTCTCTGGGATAAGACACAACCTTCAGTGAGGCAGCTTTCTCCAGTGGAGGCACTTCTGGAAGAAGGCTGACAGCTGAAGTCCATCCCAGCACAACCTTTAGCTGAAGAAATCAAGCTTCCATTCCTGAAGGGAGGTCTGAGCGGCACATGACAGCGTCCACTTCAGATAATTATGAGGAATTACTGGCATATTTCATTTGTTAATAAAAGTCCAAACAGAGAGCCTCAGTGAGACTATAATTTGGACTGTGACAGGCCCAATCAGCAGTGAACACTGCCCTGGCGAGGAAAGAAGCATTTTGAGCAAAAGGGTCAGTTGACAGAGCATGGAAAAAGAACACAGGACATGGAAAAAGTTTTATAAATCAAACAAAGGGAGAGGAGGTGAGGAGAGGAGGCGGGAATGAGGGTGTGTGTGTGAGGGTGGGTGGGGGAATGTAGCCTACAAACCACTATAAAGAAATCTTTTTTTACAGCAGCCCCAGGAAACTTATTGAGACCTCATAAAATAAAGAGAACCAAGGAAACAACACCCAATGCTAAGTGTCTCTTTCGCTGTTTTACAGACTGGAGTAGGATTTTATGAGCTATTTGACTTTCCCTTTGGATGCCTCTTTAGGAGAAGTTCCTGGTTCTTTAGCCAGTTATTTTAACTTTTGGCCAGGGAGTGAGAAGCCTTCAAAATAGGATAATAACCATTTAGGCTTTCTGGTAACATTCTTCAGTTGTTGACCACAGCAGGCACTTAATTAGCAGGTACTTAATTAGCCCACGTGGAATATTTGAATTTGCCAACATGAGACTTCTACTCCTAGGTCCTCTTGGATAGGAAGATAAAGTCCAGTGGCTGTGGGAATATGACCTTGAGGGGCTTCCTCCATTCTTTCAATGAGATCCAGCACTAAAATGCTTTGTGTAGAGACAAATCAGCAGACTACATTTACAAGCTTCCTAGATGCTGAACCAGCCTCAAGATGGGAAGTGAAGTTATAAGCTCTAAGAACTTAACATCCTCATCTTTGAAAATGATTTGGCCATCAAAATTGGCTTATTCTATTCGGCCAGGCAAGGAGGAAAAGAGAAACCCACTTCCTTTCTGTATCTACACAAAATAGAAAGCAATGGTGTTTTCATGAGTAGTTCTTTAGTTTGTTCTAAATTGATCTAGTTTAAAAAATTTGAGGGTCATTTTGATCTTCAATGTACTTCCTCAATTGTTTAAGAATTTCTGGCCAGGGATGGTGGCCACGCCTGTAATCCCAGCACTTTGGGAGGCCGAGGTGGGTGGATCATGAGGTCAGGAGTTCGAGACCAGTCTGACCAACATGGTGAAACCCCGTCTCTACTAAAAATACAAAAAATACAAAAAAGATGATGTCACGTGCCTGTAATCCCAGCTACTCAGGAGGCTGAGGCAGGAGAATTGCTTGAACCCAGAAGGCGGAGGGTGCAGAGAGCCGAGACTGTGCCATTGCACTCCAGCCTGGGCGACAGAGCGAGACTCTGTCTCAAAAAGAAAAAAGAATTTCCAAAGCACATGGGTCACCAATACTCTTTTTTATTTCTTTGTTTTTGAGATGGAATCTCACTCTGTCACCTAGGCTGGAGTGCAGTGGCGCAATCTCGGCTCACTGCAACCTTCACTTCCGGGTTCAAGTGATTCTCCTGCCTCAGCCTCCCAAATAGCTGGGATTACAGGCATGTGCCACCATGGGACCGATACTTTTAGATAACAGTTTTGCCATTAAAAACATCAAGCAAGTGTGGCGCATTAGCACTCCAAAGGGCAAATGAATCCTAGACCTAGTTTTGGGCCCTCACATTAATTCAGTTTCCCCACTTAGAATTCTCTGTTCATGGTCACAGATAAAGGAATCCATATAACTGTCACCTCTGTTCATCAACATATCATGCAGTTTCCTAGATCAAAAACTGATCTCAATCCCCTTTTCACTCAGAGATATTCTGCATTTATTCCTAGTTTCAGGAATATAATATTTCCATGACCTTGGGCAAACAAGACTTGGCAGTAGCAAAAATGTCTAGGACATTTTTTTTTTTTTTTTTTTTTGAGGCGGAGTCTCGCTCTGTCACCCGGACTGGAGTGCAGTGGCCAGATCTCAGCTCACTGCAAGCTCCGCCTCCCGGGTTCACGCCATTCTCCTGCCTCAGCCTCCCGAGTAGCTGGGACTACAGGCGCCCGCCACCTCGCCCGGCTAGTTTTTTGTATTTTTAGTAGAGACGGGGTTTCACCGTGTTAGCCAGGATGGTCTCGATCTCCTGACCTCGTGATCCGCCCGTCTCAGCCTCCCAAAGTGCTGGGATTACAGGCTTGAGCCACCGCGCCCGGCCTCAGAATTCTCTTTGTAGAAAGAAAAGTGCTAAACCTGGAGACTGTAAAGTGCTAAGAAAAATAATGGTAGAATTATTCCCTCAGGTGCTGTGTATTAGAGGAGTCTTTATATGTCATTTTGGGATAAGCTTTCAACAATTATTAAGGCTTAATACATAGGACTATAGGATCAGTCAAACAAAAGGGAAGGTATAGCCTTTAGAAAGGACTGGGAAGTCCTGGGTGTATCTCTTCTGCCTTTAACGGTGGCATGCCTAGAAATTTGAACTACAAAACAACCGCCAAGAGTGGCATTCACTTTTTTTTTTGGTCTGTTTTTGACACAGGGTCTCTGTCACCCAGGCTGGAGTGTAGTGGCGTAATCTCGGCTCACTGCAACCTCCGCCTCCTGGGTTCAAGCGATTCTCCTGCCTCAGCCTCCCAAGTAGTTGGGATTACAGGTGCCCACCACCACACCTGGCTAATTTTTGAAGTTTTAGTAGAGACAGGGTTTCACTATGTTGGCTTGGCTGGTGTCTGAACTCCACACCTCAAGTGATCTGCCTGCCTCGGCCTCCCAAAGTGCTGGGATTACAGGCGTGAGCCACTGCGCCTGGCTGACATACACAACTTAAGGCTAGAAATGTAAAATGTTGGTTCACAGTGCAATGAGCACATTCCAAAGAAAACTCAAATGGCTCCTTTGTACTCTAAAAACAGTAAATTTGTAGCAAGATGATAGTCAAGTTCTGTGTCTTCAGGGTGTCATTGCATCTATGATTTAGACTAACCTAGAGATTTTACTTGCCAAATAGAGTTCTTCAAGATGCTGTTTGGATTTGTCTTACCATCTCCAACTGCCATATCAGCATTTTTGTCTGTACCCAAATTCATATTACTGAAGTGTTAGAGCTGATTTCAGTGACTCCAGTTTCTTCTTAAAACATGTCACTCCCATGATATGAGTTAACAATGGGTTATATTCTACCCTTCCAATTTATCCTGTTCTCAATTACATCTTCCCCTACGCTGGTTGGTTTGGTAAATATATATATATTTTTAACTCTACAGACCCAGGAACTTGAATATATTTATATTTCCCAATAAGCTAAATGCAATGCTGACAGTTTAATATTGATTGGCGGGATGGAAAGAACTTAATACTCCCTAAAAGCAAAGCACTGTAGAAGTCTGTTTCACAAGCTGTTCGTTAACTGAGTGGATTATTGGAGAAGGTATTTTAATACTAATTACTCCTCAGATGTGAAGCCAGAAATTTTGAATTAATTTAAATGCTAGCCTAAGTCCAAGTATAATGGATAAGTAAATGTTGCTCCCAGAATTGGTCTTGCAAAGTAAGACCAATTGTAAGACCAAAGTAAGTGGTTTTGTTGTAAGCTATGCACACTTCCAGTACAGATCACCAAGAACTGATGACATTGTCCCCTAAAAGACTAAGTAGTTGCCTCCTAGGTATATCCTTTTTCAGTCATTCTCTTTTAAGCTTCTTACAGAAGAAGCTTTAAGTTGCCTCTGAATTTAGTGGTACTGCCTCAATGAGAATTTCTGTATATATCTCTTTGGGATGGAATCATTTTGGTTCTTTGTTGTTGTTGGTAACTATACGTAAAGAGATTAATATATAATGATGTATTGTGAAGAGACTAGTATGTATGTATATTATTCCTTGGGTTGGGAGTCTTCAAGCATTACTTCAGGACCCTGACTCTGGTCTTCAAGTTTATAGGATCAGCTAGCTTAAACAATGCTCTCAAAACCAAGAGACCCAGCATTCATACATTTTAACACCCCACACCCTAAATCCCATAAGCAGCCCTGTTCTTTCGCCATTAAAAATCTCAGTCCTTCATGATCACACCTAATGACTGAAACATTCTTGAACTAATTGCATTGTTTCTGCTTTGCTTTTCTTCAGCATGTTTTAAAAAGTGTGCTACACATGCATGCACATGTTGACTTTAAGCTGTTCTCTAGTTCAACATGTATGTTTTGTTTCCCTCAGCTACATAGTAAACCGGGGGCAAAGGCTGTGTTTTTTTGTTGTTGTTTGTTTTTTTTCTAGATGGCGTCTCGCACTGTCACCTGGGCTGGAGTGCAGTGGCGCAATCTTGGCTCACTGCACCTTCCACCACCTGGGTTCAAGCGATTCTCCTGCCTCAGCCTCCCAAGTAGCTGGGATTACAGTTACCCGCTAATTTTTTGTATTTTTAGTAGAGACAGGGTTTCACTGTGTTGGCCAGGCTGGTCTCAAACTCCTGACCTCGTGATCTGCCCACCTCGGCCTCCCAACGTGCTGGGATTATAGGCATCAGCCACCGCGCCTGGCCCCCCAGAGGCTATGTTTTTAACTTTTTGACATTTCTTCTAAGATGTCCAGAATGCTAGTACCTACCTATACCTTAATAAATGTTTGTGAATAAATATATTATTGAAGTCTTAGGCTGGTGTGCCACATAGCTTAAATCTGAGACAATTCAGTCAGATCACGCATATTCCTAGAATAGTAACCTCAAATTTGGGTTTATAACCTTGCTACCTTTTATATATTTTTTGTAGAGACAGGGTCTTGCTCTGTTTCTCAGACTGTTTTTGAACTCCTGGGCTCAAGCAGTCCTCCCACCTTGACTTCCTAAAAGTGCTGGGATTACAGGTATGAGCCATTGTGCCCAGTCCTGATACTGTGGCCCATATTAATCCTCATGTAGTATTTAGTCTCATTTTGCAATTTGAGGAAATAGGCTCAGAGATGTTAAAGTGGCAGGCCCAGAACTTGAATCCAGGTTTTGTGATGAGAAATTCTTGTTTGTTTTACTACCAGGTTGTTTTTTAAAGCCAGCCTGCTTTTTCCAGTTGGGAGGCCTTCGGGAGAAAAGTCTGACCCAAGTGAAAAACACCCGTAGTATCTACCAGATGCCAGCAGGGTGTCCCATGGTGCTGTCTTTGATCCACGTTCTTACCCCATGTACTGAGGGTTGTTCTAGAGTAGGACTACATCTAGTCACAGTGGCCATGGTCCAGAGCCTGGCGGCAAGAAAGTGGGATGCCTAGCTCCTTGACTTTCCAGTGTGCAGTGCATAGCCAGCTCTCTCAGAGAAGCCCTTGCCCTCTTTTGACCTCTACCATTGAGGCTGGCCCACAGGAGTACAGCTGGTCACACAGTGGCCAGGGCCTGGTAGCCACTCAATAACTATGCAGCAGCCCCACAAAAAAAATCATAGAAAAGAACCTGTGAAAGGGTAAATGTTTAAAACATCTGTATTTGTGTTGATAGCTGAGTATACACTTAAATTTGTATTAGTAACAGATCCACAAAAATGACCCACTCTAGGAAGATGAGTTTTAAAAGCCAGTGTGTGGTAACTTCCAGTTTCCAATAAAAATGTTTGCATTACACTTAGCATACGCATACAACCTCTTAGGTATCAGTTTTTGTATTCAGCAACCCTAGTTGGTAATCTACAGTGTCAAAACTATCACTTATGTGAAAACAAATGAGCAAATAGCCCTTTAAAAATTTCCTTTCCCAGTGCTCCTTAAACACTTTGTACAAATGTCTGTAACTTTTGCAAGTCTTGGTTTCTTCACTAGAGAATATTCTTAGAAGTATCCCCAGTGACAGTACAGCTCCTGGCATTTAGTAGGTGCTCAGTAATTATTTTACTGAAATACTAATGCTTCCGTAATAGTTCTGGGATAATTCTACACACAAGCCATTTTTCTAAGGAGAGTTCACATTAGAGAGGTCTTTGTTTTGTATTCAAGATGATTAATTATGAACTGGGAAGTTAGTCCCTGGGGTGTCCTGGCTGGCCTTTGGAAATCTTCACTACATCTTTCTGGGTTGGAATTCTCACCACAGCCTTAATGTGGGGCTGTATCTGAGCTGTCTCTGAGTGCTGTCCATTTGATATATTGAGGACTGGGTGTTTACCAGGGCTCTTCAAGCCATTGGGAGAAACAGCTACAGAGTAACCTACTGATTTGAGATCTGGATTTGTGCCCCATCCCTTTCTTCTCCCTGTTTCCCACAGGAGTTTTACCTCAAACTCCTAAGTCATTTTTAAGGAGATCACTGGAACAAACTCCAAACCTACCCTCTAATAGTCAAGTTTACCTGAATTTTCTTAGTTCTCTCGGGAGAAGACTAATCACACATTGTAGTACCAACTTGGACTCTTCATGTGCTTTTCTTAACTGATTAGAGTAATGCCTCAGCTAAAGTGTATAGAACATACATGGGGCTTCCTCAGGCTTCAGAATCAGCTTCACTAGATGTGCTATGTAGGAGGCCACGGAAAAATTACTGTAGGAGTAAAAGTTACCAGTTATGATGCAAACAATCCTCTTGTCCCCAAGAAGTATCACTAAGGGATTTTTTTGTCCCATATTATAAATTGGCCTGAAAATATCCTTTCATATGTGAGGAATGAGTATATGGTGACTTTCTCCTTTAAAGTATGAACTGCTAAAGGACAGAGATAATATGTATTCTGTATTCCAACACCCACTGTGTTTCTGGTCTTTGTACCAGGTGCTCAGGAAGTGTTTTCACTGGCTTGGGTTGACTACTTGCCATCTGCTCTCTGAGCATTCATTTCTGAATGAAAAGGGAGAAAGTGAAAGGAGTGGTGGGAAGAAAGAGGAAGCTGGAGAAATAAGAGGAAACAGCTGGAGGAGGGAGGTGAAGCTGAGGAAGGTGGAATTTATGTAAGGTCAGTAAAACAAAAAGCTAGCAGAGGGCAGGGTCAGGCCCTGGGGGTAGAGGGCTAATTAACTTCTGTCAGCTAGTTGAATAGAGCCTTGCGTGCTTTGTTAGAGACCAAAGGCACTTCAAAGGAAAAAATCTAGATTCTTCCCTGTGTACCTTAATAATTGTTCATCAGGTCAAAATCTGTCGTGTCCTCTAGGAATTCTGGTCTTCCCTCAGGCCTAGCAGAGAGCTTTCTGCCACTACTCAGGCAACCAAGGGTGAAGTGCTTCAAGTAGTATTTGTGGACAGCAGCAGGTAAGCTTGGTGTGTTATTCACAGCTTAAAGAGTAAATGCTGAGTACAGCTGTTGTCCATGTGTAGAGCTTTTAACAACCAGCTCAGCAGGCCCCTTCACCTGCTTTTATGCTGGGACCAGATGACTGAATGTAGAACTTCGGGCACTTTTTTTTTTTTTTTTTTTTTTTTTTTTGAGATGGAGTCTCGCATTGTCACCTAGGCTGCTAGAGTGCAGTGGCACGATCTTGGCTCACTGTAAGCTCTGCCTCCTGGGTTCACGCTATTCTCCTGCCTCAGCCTCCTGAGTAGCTGGGACTACAGACGCCCACCACCATGCCTGGCTGATTTTTGCATTTTTAGTAGAGACAGGATTTCACTGTGTTAGCCAGGATGGTCTCGATCTCCTGACCTAGTGATCCACCCACCTCGGACTCCCAAGGTGCTGGGATTACAGGTGTGTGCCACCATATCTGGCCCTTTAGGCACTTTCTACTTCTCAAACTCAAGAAACATCCTTTAAAAAGTTAATTCCCTTTTTGGAGCCTAAGCCATATCTTATCTAAGCCTTGTGTTGCCATCTGTTGGCATTGTTTTCTAGAATGGAGCAGCTTTCTCAAAGTTTGGTCTTGCTAGACATGAGGTCATGTCAGTGTCTTAGGTCACTGATGCTCACCTTCCTTACCCAGGGAGCATACTGCATAGGTTTCTGAACACCTGTTTTCATTATTCACTGTTCTTCTCACTACCAAGAATGGAGGGACCCTCAGTTGAAGATCAGATTGACTCTGAAGAAAAACTGGAGAGAGATGTTTCTCTTGGAGTTTGGATCGAGTATTGATAACATGTTTTTGCCCTGCCTTGCTCTTCACAAGAACATTGGGCCAGGCATTAACAATTAGTAATTTTTTTTTTGCATATGAACAGTATTTTTTTTCTGGTGATGTAGATGGGTGCACATGACACTAAACAATGCTGTTTAGTGTCATCATATCCCTCTTAACTGGTGGGATGTATTTGGGGTGGAGGCTATAGCCAATGAGAAGAGGTTCACCTCTGTACCGGATAAACTTTGTATAGGAATTTAGTTTATTTTTTGACTATTAGCACAATGCTATAATTGAGCTAATCTTTGTAGTTTGGTGCAGGACCACCAAGTTTGTGTGACCTACTTTTTCCATGCTCAGCCATTACCCTGTCCTGGGGCATCTGAGGGCAGTAAGGAACAGGTGTCCAAAGGAGGAATGTTGGTGCCTATGGTATGTTTTTCAGTTGTATTGAATTTCTTACTTGGTGTATTTTTGACTTGTCTTAGTTTCTTTCCTTGTGGTCTCTGCTATTTTACTTGCTATTTGTTGGATATTCTCCCGTCATTAAAGAGTTGTAAAATGAAAGTTAGTATTTCTATGCAAATGCTTAGGTTTAGCGTTGATTTTTGCAGGTGTCCTTCAACAAGTGTGAAGGTGATAAATCTGTTTCCATGGCTTTAGACTCATTTTTGAAGGATTGGATTGTGTGAACATTCTTAGAAATAATAGAATGTTTTAATTAAAAGCCCTCGACTACCAGTTGAACTCAGTGTCTACTAGGAAAATGGGTAGATTTGTTACATTGTCCCTTTGCTCTCTATGACTTTGTTCCAGTTGTCAAGGAATTTAAATGGATATTCAGGGAAAAAGAATTCTTGTTTCCCTTTCCTCACCTTGCCAGTTAAAACAAATAACTCCTGGTGACACTTCAGGTGGTAGAATTGAAACACAAACCTGACTTCTGACCACATGGGTCAAAGGCAAATGGCTTCAAAGCCCTTAGTGTGGTTATCCAGTTTGGGCAGTGAGGAGATAACTTCTGCTATCCTCCCTGAGGAGTTTGGAGTATTTAAGCGGGGAAGCGGGGGAGGTGTCACTTTGAAAATATGTTGCTTTTTCTCCTGATTGTATTGAGGCTGATATGGAAGGGTTATTTCTTTCTGGCCAGTACTTTTTGGTATTTGTAAATACTGCAATTTTGATTTTTACTATTTGTTAATTGTCAGTTCTGGCTTTTTTTGCATAAAGAGTTGGTCCATTAACTTGTCAATTTGAAGCTTCTAACTAGATATTCCCTACAGAAAGTTTTGGATTTGTTTTTAGTTTGTGGAACAGTCTTAGCTGGGGACAGGTAATTAACAACAGCAGAGATTACTTCCTTTTCCTAGGATTCTAAGTCTGTAATCCACATCCTCAATGTATTCACAGGACTTTAAAATTCTCTCCAAATGAGGAAGGAAATATCCTGTTGCTTTCTAATGTTTACTAAAAGTTGTGTTTAGAACAACAGATTTTAATAGGCATCTTTCTTTGTTATGTGTCATAAGCCCTTTGCCTGTTTACCTTACGGTTCTTTGAAGGAGAAATGGATGGAAGAAAACCTGTCACTTGGAAAAAGTAAAAGGAATAATTAACCGACTCAGAGCTTATGTGCAGAGTTCCCAGCCTCAAAGTTAATCTGGAACTGCTCGATAGCACCAATAAAAATATTTATTTCACATCTGTTATTTCTGGAAAATGTTCTAAGCATCTTACATATATTTCTCATTAAATTCACAGGTGACCATTGTGAGGTAGATATTTTGTTCTCATTTTCCAGATGAGGAAGCTGAGACCCTGAAAGGTTAGGTGACAGGTTATACAACTTGGAGTGTGGGAGGAGGAGAGAGGAACCTGAACAGGGCAAGTTGGGGATCTGACTTTTGTTTGGGTGGGTGTAGGCACATTGTATTTTTGGTTTAGACGCTTTATTCATCATGGCTGAAGGTAATACCATTTACTCACCGAAAATGGTTTACAATAATCAAGATGAATTTACTGTCTTTGGACATCTGTCTTTTGACTGGACCTCAGTATATAGTCTGTGGAAGTTCACTTAAGGAGAGGGCTCCTTTTTGTTTGGTTAGAGAAATTGTCTGTCCTAAAGGTAGAAATAGCCCCTTCTAGATAGGGATGGAGCATTTGATCATACTGATTTCATTATATTCCTCTAACAGTTGGAACCAATTGTTTTTGAGTACTTGTTTCAAACTTCTGAATATTTTCCTTCTGGAAAGTAGCTCAGTGTTTAAAATTTATATGAACTTAAAAAGTTAATTTTAAAGATGTTTGAGGAACAATCAACAATTCTGGTTTTGTCTTATGGATAGAAATAGAATAAGCCATTTTCCTCAAGAAAAGTGATTCTTCTGAATCTTATTTCTTCAGTAATGAGAACTGGACTGTTTTCATTTGACCTCTATTTCCTGTTAGTGGGAAACCCCTCCCCAGAGGTGCTGTGTGAAAGATTGCTGGGGAAAGGGTTTCTAGATCCCAGCATAACAAGTTCAAAAGAGCCCAGCGATATTGTCATTAGAATAATGGTCTTCATTAAGTACTGGTTTTCATAATCTTGAAGCTTCATTTTCACCAATTTGAAAGGCAGTGGCTAGGGAGGAGAGACTATGCAGGGAAGGAGGAAGACTCAGGAGTGCATCACAGAGACCTTGAGTTAAGGCAGGGAAGCAGATTTGCTGTCCACTAAATGAAAATAAAAAGAATTCCATTGTCCAAGGTCAGAGCAAGAACATAAAGGTTTTAGTTTACTTAGTTAATTCCTTAGGTTTGGACTACAGGAGACATGGGGGTCACCCATAGCAATTTAGCTGATAAATGTATCAGAAACTCTTTCATCATTTTCTGTCCCCTCCTGTCTTAGGCTGACCGGTTCCCTGATGTGTTACCTGCTTCTGCTACTGATCCAAACTGCAGAACTTCTCCCCCAAGGCCTCCAGGCAGTATCCAATGGGGAATCAGCTCTAAAAGGAACCAGACCAACGTTTTCCAGCCCCTTCATTCTGGTGACTGAGGGGAGGAAAGAATGGGAGGGGGTATTCTTGTCTAGTGGATGGAAAGGAAACACACTGTCAAATTATTATATATCCTTGGTTTTCTATTACAGTAGAATTCTCCAGCCATATTTTACTGTCTGTGGGGAAGTTGGAGATGGTGGCCTTGATTAGAAGTGTCTGGAGGGGGAAAAATGGAGGGGATAAGATTCAGTTGGTTTTGGAAAATGTTGAAGTCTTAATGCGTCCATCTGAAGAATGTTTTCTAAAAGCAGAGTTTATAAAAATATCACTGATACAGCCTGCCCCCTCATTTCCCTGCCACAGGAGATGTCTTGGACTAAGAGACACTTGTTTAATAATAGCTTGTCTCTGATATTCCCAGTAGCTACCCTCTGTGTGAGGAAAGGATAGAAATGTTCAGGACATCATCAAACAGGCTCCTCATCTACAAAGTTCCAGTAGCAGTGACGCCTACACGGAAGACTTGGAACTGCAAACAGAGGCTGGGGTCACCTCAGTGACATCTCCTGACGCTGTCCAACCAGAAGTTCGATTTTTGTTCTGGGGGTGAAGGAGGAAACAGACTGTACTAAAGGACTAAAATAATTTCTTGTCTATACTATCTCACTTGTTTTTATTTTTGGCGGGAGAGGAGGGGTGTTGGGATAGAATTTCACATCCTATCTTGGAGTGAAGGGGAGGATGGGGAGGCTCAGCCCTTCACCCAAGAATAACCCAGTAATGACATCTCTACGCGTGGGAAGTGTTTCCCTCCACACTGGGAGGATCTGAGGCTGCACCCCAGTGGGATTCCCTGCTTGAGTTGGAAGGCCATCTAGCCATGAGATGCATATCAGCGAGAGCGCGGAGGGCTTAGCCGACCGGGGAGGAAATGCCAGAGGGAAGAGACACTCGAAGTCGAAAGGGCTTCCCCCAATTTGGAGGTGGTGACCATGCTGTGCATGAGCGATTGAAGAGGCGGGTGTCCGCTGTGGCCTGTGCCCTCCGCTGAGGGTCTAACAGGGACGCGACGGTGTTGGACACCGTGTCTGAGTCACGGGAGACGGCCCAGCTGTGCCCAGCGGGCCACCGCCAGACCCTGGCGTCCTCCATCTTCTCTCCCGAGCTCCCCCTGCTACAGCTGCCTGAGCCACGGACCGCAGCACCACACACCCCCGCGGGGGGGGACGCCGCGCCCCATCCCCGCCCCGGGCCCCACCCCAGCCCCCCCGCGGGGGCCCTGACCCCACCGCCAGCGGGCACTGGCTGAGCTCCGAGGCGGCGAGCC